>NC_083516.1:10025000-10358454 GCF_032362555.1 Amyelois transitella | reverse complement strand
CGTTACGAGATACTAACCCAAAGATACTAAATATTATAATAAATACTTATAAAAATAAACATCCAAAACCCAGGCCAATCAGAGAAAGTTTGTTTCTTATCATGACCTGACTGGGAATCGAAGCCGGGACCTCTGGTGTCACAGACGAGCGCACTTGTTTGTTTGTTGTCTCTTTACGCGTGATCTATGTGCCATGCGGTTCCTGGCACCAATAAAAACAGAATAAGACCACACCATATACTGAGCTGCGAGGCGGAGCTGGCGAAAGGTAGTTCTGCTTTGTGCTGTGGGGATCTCGAGGTGGTACTCACCTGTAGCGATGGTGGTACCACGAGCGCCGTGTCGGTGGTACTGAGCTGTGACGCGGAGCTGGCGGCAGGTAGTTCTGCTTTGTGTATAGGGGACCTGTGAGGCGGTGGTGGTTCCCATTCTGTGTCACCTGCGGGAGGAAACGGGAATTTTCAAAAGTTACAATAAAGTTAACCATTGATTAGATTAGCAATTGAATTAATAATTGATCCGGCTCGAAGGACCATGATGAGGTCAACTGGCCCGGATCTATAATTTTTGGCGAATATAAACTTTGGACAGGATAAATTTGTGTATTCAGTGAGTGTTCGAAAAATGCTAGAAGATTTCTCTTTTTTATTTCACGAATGGAAATGGAAAAAGATACGATGGAAACTGAACTAAAATTTTATCCACAAGAAACAATCTAACGTTCTCACTGCACTCTCTGCTTTCACTTATTATACATTCATAAATACATATAATCACGTCTATATCTCTTGTGGGGTAGACAAAACGAACAGTCTTGAAAAGACTGAACGTGGCCTACGTGTAGCTGTTTGACTAAAAGCCCATTTCCTAAAACAAGAATCCCAAGTTAAGCCTAAGTATTGTCGCGTTTTTTGACATCTAAAGGAAAGAGTTGGAATGGCCCTTCTTTAGTGCCGGCACCTAGTACAATTAACACGTATTATTATAAATAAATATATACGGGACAAATTACACAGACTGAGTTAGCCTCGAAGTAAGTTCGAGACTTGTGTTACGAGATACTAACTCAACGACATACTTATATAGATAAACATCCAAGACCAATCGAAAAAAGTTCTTTCCTCAACATGCCCTGACCGGGATTCGAACCCGGGGGACCTCCAGTGCGAGGCCGTCACAATGGAAAGTGATTAGGTTTAATCAAATAGCGACTGACTATCAGAATGGTAGTGCGCCGGGTAGTGCGCCTGCGGCGCGGCGGCGGCGGGCGCGCGCGGCACGGCGGCCACCACGGCGCGCGCGTTGTCGCACACGGCGGCGCCCGCGAACGCGCCCAGCAGCGGCACGCCCGCCACCCGCGCCGGCCGCGCCGACGCCGCCGACTCCGCCACGCACATGTCGCGCTGCACACGGAAAAATACAATTTTAAAATAATCCCCGAAAATCAATTAAGTACATAGATATGGGTCATTCCACAAAAATAGTACCACTCATTGTCCGCAACACCTTTCACATAGTACAATTAGTAATATTTTGTAACAAAATTGTTAAATAACAGCTCGAAATGTGTTTTATTTAGTACTGATATATTTAGGAATATATATATTTAAAATAAATTTGAAATCTCTCATTAAGTCCCCGAAATATCAGTCCCTAGGCATGTCCGCACTCCAAAATTTTATGTTTGGGCACACATATTTATAGATACATCAACTGTATACTTTATTTGCTTTAACCACTGTCTAGTTTATCATATTTACACCAAATTTTATTCATATTTTGTAGTTTAAATAAAAAATAAAACGATTTTTTAAAGTTAATAAAGTGTCCTCGATTTAATACGTCATTCCCTAGCCAGACCAAGATTTTAAAATTTCGCGCACAAATATGAATAAAGAGTGAATGACATGTATTCGATTTAATAGTACGACACCAATTTATCCATAGACCATAGTCGCTGAGAGGCGGCCATTTTGTAAATTAGTGCGAACGCGGCAGTTGTTGCGGAAACACGTGTGGATCCAGTCACTTTGTCATTCCCTCGGTGAGTAGTTTTATTGTTCATAATAGGTAATTGATGATAATTAAACAATATTTACGTGTGATTTTTCGGTCTTCTACGATACATCGTTTTGAACAGCTTGAATTAGAGTTTTAACCTGCATTTGTCTTAAGTTTTACTCCAAATCGTCAGTCCCTGGACCATCAGGCCCTAGCTTTTAACTTTGCTAGGGACTGACGGATATAGCTAGGGAATGACGATAATTATATATTGTGATATTAACAAAATATTTAAATCTAGATTAAAAGCGAAATGAACTAGAAACTTTGTGAAAAGATATTAGGGGACAAAAAAGTCTTATTTTATATAAGAAACTTAACCCTAAATGACTTTTTTTATGTTGTTAATATCAATGCAGTATTATTCATTTTAATAAACATTTTATATCTTTAATAGAATAGAATAGAATAGATTTATTTTCAAAATTGGATACAAGGTATCACTTATTGACGTCACATAACTTAAATCTAATTATAACTACTACCGCTTCCAAAGCGCATGTGTAGAAGAAGCGGCGGAACAAATAAAATGAATAATACTACATTTAATGATTGGCTTTTTTATTTTGAGTTTAGAATAATTATAATGTGTTTGTGGTTGTTGGTCATATAATTAAGCATGAATGAATTTTTCCATTTTGCAGAAAAATGCCACCAAAAAAGAAACCAAAATTGTCCAAAGAGGATAAAGCCCTTAAAAAATCAGCCGCCGCAAAAGCTCGATTGGAAAAAATCAAGAGTGATCCAATTCTGTTGGCAGAATACAAAGAGAAAGAAAGACAGAAATATTTAAAAAAGAAAGAGAAGGGATAACGTAAGTCTATTCAGGATATGACCCCACGCAAGCAGAGAAAAATTAGAAAAAAATGGAAAAAATATTCTACTGATTACAGAAAGAAGAAAACAATTACAAAAGACTGTGAGAATTATGTTGCTTAGAATACGCCACCTACATCTGAAAATGAAGAAGATATAGCTCCAGAACCACAGATCATTAATAACAATAACGAAGACCTTAGACAAGTGGAAGCTAAAAGAAGAAGTCGACATCAACGGAAGATAAGAAATAAAGTGTTACAGGAAAAATGTGCACTTATTGATAAGTTAAAGAAGAAACTTAATACTCAACAGAAGAAATACAGTAGACTGAAACGAAAAATTAAGAAAGCGAAGAAATTGCTCACACCTAAAAGTAAAATAGAACAAATGGCAGAAGATCCTAACCAAAGTAGAGAACTGGTCAAAAAGGCTTTCTTTGGTGAAATTTTGCAAGCTCAAATTACAGAGAATATTTCAAAAGCTCGATCTCATCAAGAAAAATCCAACTTCAAACAACTTTTGTCTGGTCCCAAAGTAGAAAAATATAAACTTTGGCGACAAGGTTTTAACTCTTTGTTGTATAACAAGATTCGGCGCAAAGCTATTAAACGTAGTGAGAAAACTAAGAAAGATTTAATAGTTGAAATGGTTCACAGATTTTATGAAGACGATAGCATTAGTCGCGCTGCAGCTGGCAAAAAGGAGTGCATTACTCGCAATAAAATCAAAAAACAAAAACGGTATTTGCTAGACTCATTGGAAAATATACACCAAAAGTTTCTTCAAACAAGGACATTGACAATTGGATATTCACTGTTTTGTAGATTACGTCCATTTTGGGCTGTTCCCCCTAAACTAACAGATCGCGATACTTGTGCCTGCATAATACATGAAAATATGAATCTAAAATTGTCTGCTTTAAAAAAATCTAAGATTCTGCACTTCGACAATTATCAAACAGGATTACAGATACTTTGTTGCAATCGTTATTCCGAAAAATGCTTATTGAGACAGTGCAACGGTTGCTCTACTAAAGTTACTTTCCTTAAAGTATGCAATAAATACATACATACATACATAAAATCACGCCTCTTTCCCGGAGGGGTAGGAAGAGACTACCTCTTTCCACTTGCCACGATCTCTGCATACTTCCTTCGCTTCATCCACATTCATAACTCTCTTCATACAAACTCGGCGGTTTCGGGTACTTTTGACCTGACTCTTTACCAGGACGTCCTTAATTTGATCAAGATACGTTCGTCTAGGTCTTCCCACTCCGACCTTTCCCTCCACACTCTCCTTGTATATCTGCTTAGTCAACCTGCTTTCATTCATCCTCTCCACATGACCGAACCATCTCAACATACCCTTTTCTATTCCTGTAACTACATCTTCTTTCACATCACAACATTCCCTTATCACGCTGTTCCTTATCCTGTCACTCAATTTCACACCCATCATACTCCTTAACGCTCTCATTTCCACTGCATTTATTCTGCTTTCATGCTTCTTTCGCCATACCCAACTTTCACTCCCATACATAAATGTCGGGACCAACACGCTCCTATGCACAGCCAGTCGAGCCTTTTTGGATAGTTTCTGACTGCTCATAAAGGCATGCAAAGCTCCATTCACCATGTTCCCCGTGTTCACTCTCCTTTCAATATCACTATCATACTTGCCATGAAGTGTTAACGAGTTATGTTTTTTGTCTTGTTTTTATAAATAAATATGATTCCAAATGCATAACCAACTTATTTTATTACAATATCACTATTGATTATCAGTCCCTAGGAATACCTATCAGTCCCTAGATGCCCAATAATCAGTCCCTAACTAGAGCTGTCAGTCCCTAGATGTCTAAATTGGAAAAACTCCAAATTTCTCCTAAAATAAAGGATAAAATGACTGGCCCTTTTAGGTGTAAGATAGTTAATCAATTACACGTGATATACACTACTCAAGTATCCAAAAGCATCTTAAAAATCTTTAGGACAAAACAAAATCAGAATTAATCAGATTTTTGTGGAATGACCCATATATATATAATTTTACTGTCTGTTAATCGACAAGTGTTTGTTTGTTTGTAAACTCTTTATTGCACATAAAAATAAATATAACAAATTACAAAGCAGTTATTGGATTTAGAAGAATATGTACAGTGGCGGACTTATCCCCAATGGGATTTCTTCCAGTCAACCAAAATATGGAAAATCCAAAATTAAAAAGGCAGCGCACATAAAAAGCATAGAGTATTTTGAAAAACTTTTGTAAAAAAAAAGAGAACTACTTATTGAAGTCGGTTAAATGTCTAGAAACTTTCTCCTGAGTGTAACAAACACTTTTCTGTAAACCGAATTAAAATCGGTTCAGCAAAACTCGAGGTCATCGCGGACAAACATACGTAAACTAAACGTATAGGACGAACTGAGAGCACTTTTTTTAAAGGCGGTTTAAAATGGACACTTTAACAAAAGTCATGTTAATGGCAAAGATGTAATAACGCTTCTAGTTTGTATGTTCGTTGTTCTATTAAAATTTGTCTAATGAACGTTAAAAACTGTTAAAGTTGGACAACCCTTATCACTAAGGGGTATGAAAAATAGATGTTGGCCGATTCTCAGACCTACTCAATGTGCTCACAAAATTTCATGAGAATCGGGACAAGCCGTACTTTTCGTACGGGAACGAACATTGTGATACGAGAATTTTAAATATAAGTAACTAGCTGTGCCTACGACTTCGTCCGCGTGGTATAGTTATTTTGGACATCATTGAAGCCCTCAAGGATGAAAAATTTCAACGTGCTCGATAAATTGTCTATTCAATGCAAAAAGAATTTCTCAATTCGAACCAGTATTTCCTGAGATAAGCGCGTTCAAACAAACAAACTGTTCAGCATGGATGATTTTGTCTTTTCTCTTGTATTATACGGGCCTATCAGTAGCCTGAAATAAATGGATTTAATTATTTTAATAATATAATAGATTTGTGCCCACGACTTCGTCCGCGTGGTATAGTTATTTTGGACATCATTGAAGCCCTCAAGGATAAATAATTTTTCCCCGTTCTTTTTTCACATTTTCCATTATTTCTTCGCTCTATAGTTGCAGCGTGATGTTATATAGCCCAAAGCCTTCCTCTATAAATTTTCTATTAAACGCAAAAACAATTTTTCAATTCGAACCAGTAGTTCCTGAGATTAGCGCGTTCAAACAAACAAACTCTTCAGCTTTATAATATAAGTACAGATTAGCACGCGTACGGCGGTGTTGGTGAGCGCGAGGTGCGCGGCCACGTGCAGCAGGTGCACGGCCAGCGCCAGCACGTGGTCGGGCGGCGCGTGCGGCGGCGGCGTGTCGGCCGCGCGCCGGTGCACGCCGCGGTGCAGCACCGCCAGCAGCGCGCCGTGCAGCACGCCTGCGGGGCACGCGCACACATACATACATACACGGAGACGGAGACTGACATATACATATACATACACACATACATACATCGTGTCGTCACGCCTGTGGGGCGCGCATACATACATCATCACATCTATATACCATATGGGTTACACGGAGACGACAGCCTTTTAGAAGCCTGCCATATATATGTATATGCTCACGTCTATATCCCACGCGGGGTACACGGAGACGACAGCCTTTTAAAAGCCTACCATATATTATATACACACATACATACATATCGTCACGTCTGTATTCCATGCGAGATAGACAGAGACAACAGTCTCTTAAAGGCCTGCCATATACATATGCTCACGTCTATGTCCCATGCGAAGTACAAAGAGACGACAGTCTTCAAAAGACTGATAGGCCACGCTCGGGTGTTTGGCTTAATGACAATTAAGCTAAACACCCGAGCGTGGCCTAGAATAAAAATCACTTCATAACTTTTCCATGGATATTGTAAAAGGCGACTAAGTTATAGGCCTATAAACTTGTAATTACTCTTGTATGCGATGGACTAGCAACCTGTCACATTTGATTCACAATTCATCTCAAAGCGAGTTCTTCGTGCAATAAAAACGGCGTCATGCTACGGATGTTAGACATCTTATAAAGATGATGATGACAACGACGGTCCATATCTGAAAATGTTACCGCTTCTGCACTGACGTTTTGGAAGCGGCAGTGAACTTAGTTCTAAGTAATTAAGTAATTTATTTGTCGTCAACCAATGTTGTGAAACCAAAAGGTATGACAATTATTACGTGATATGAAGTATCCTATTATCTATACATACATATGTTCACGTCTATATCCCTTGTGGGGTAGACAGAGCCAACAGTCTTGAAACGACTGATAGGCCACGCACAGCTATTTGGCTTAATGATAGAAATTGAGATCATCTATATCTAACATCGTACACACAAAGACACCACAACACGTACCTGACGCAGCGACAGCGCGGGGGTCCCCGTGTCCGCGGGGCGCGGGCGGGGGCAGCCGCAGCGGGGGCCACAGCGCGGGCCCGCCGCCCGGGGGCACCCCGCCGCCGCCCGCGCTCTTCTGCTTCTCGCGGACGCTGCGGGCGCAAACGACGTTATTATTTCATTTCGGATTTACACACACAGCTACATGAATTATTGATACACAAACATGCATAAATCATGCCTTTTCCAGGGAGGGGTAGGCCGGAGTTACACACAGCTACATAGATAATGCATACTACATTCATAAAATCACGCCTCTTTCCCGGAAAGATAGGCACATACTACATTTTTCATCATCAAATCATTCATCCTTGAGGGCTTCAATGATGCCCAAAATAACTACTCCAGGCGGACTAAGTCGCGGGCGCAGCTAGTATAAAATAAAGACTATACACAACTCACTATGCCGTGAATCTCTCCAACATAACTATTCTAGGCGGACTAAGTCGCGGGCGCAGCTAGTATAAGATAAAGACTATATTATACAACTCACTATGCCGTGAATCTCTCCATGGACGAGTGGAAGTCCCTCCTGTGCACGGCGCGCCTGAGCACGTGCAGCGGCTCGTAATACTTCTCCCAAACTATCGGCTTCGGCACGAACAGACCTTGTTCCAGGTTCTCCGAACCTTTTGGAGGGGGACGGTAGGTCGACACCTGGAAATTAAGACTTCATTTTATTGCTCGCGTGATTAAAATTTCAACAATCTCAGCGTGGTGGCTCTGTCAACGCCATAACATAACATAAAATATCGTCAATATCCTTTGCGAGGAAGACGGAGCTAACGGTCATCAAAAGTCTGAAAGGTCACGTTCAGCTGTTTGACTTAACGATAGAATTGAGATTCAAATAGTGACAGGTTGCTAGCCCAACGCCTAAAAGAGGAATCCCAAGCCTTTGCCTTCTCCTTTTACGAAATCCACGGAAAAGAAATTGGATGGTCTTATCTTTTTTCTATTGGTGCCGGGAACCACACGGCACCGTCGTGATTGTATATATGTAATTTAAATGAGTACCGTACAACACTTTGCAATCCATCTCGTGTGTATAAAATTTCAATAAATTATATACATAATTACAAGGGATAACAATTATTATACAAATTATTTGTGTGGTGTTTTGTATGTGCTCAGATAAGAAATTAAATTAACCTATTTTTGTCTGTACAATGTGTTATTGTTATTATAAAATGTAAGCTGCCACATTTGATATCGTGTTACACATCTCAATACTGGGAAATCCCACATTTGGACAAAATGTTGCTAGTATCGAGGCGCCTTCAGCTCATGTACATGTTACAAAGTTGGATTCAATCAACATACATACATATGGCCATGTCTATATCCCTTGCGGGGTAGACAGAGCCAACAGTCTTGAAAAGACCGAATGGCCACGTTCAGCTATTTGGCTTAATGATAGAAATGAGATTCAATAAGTGAGAGGTTGATAGCCCATCGCCTAAAGAAGAATCCCAAGTTTGTAAGCCTATCCCTTAGTCGCTTTTTACGACATTCATGGGAAAGAGATGGAGTGTGGTCTTATTCTTTTTTTCATTGGTGCCGGGAACCACACGGCACTCTAATACCAATAATACCGGGTGTATTCACCTCTTGATTGACAAAAATAAAATATTTCATAAATTACAATTTCTTGCACCGCAGCGCTGGGTAGACGAGATCCAATGGCACGGAATCCAAGACTGGACCCTCAAAAGGCCACCATGATAATGAATATTTTTTGTATTATTATAAGGTGTGGTTCCCGGCACCAATAAAAAAGAATAGGACCACTCCACCTCGTTCCCATGGATGACGTAAAAGGCGACTAAGGGATAGGCTTATAAACTTGGGATTCTATTTTTTTAGGCGATGGCTAGCAACCCGTCACTATTTGAATCTCAATTGTATCATTAAGCCAAACAGCTGAACGTGGCCTATCAGTCTTTTCAAGACTGTTGGCTCTGTCTACCCCGTAAGGGATAACGACGTGATCATATGTATGTATATATGTATGTTATTATAAGGTATTTGTAATGGCAACACCCGCTTATGATCAAACAGAGGTTAAGGTTATCTCTTGCTAATCGAGCAAGCAAAAAAAACAGCCGCTTATTAAGATTTGTATTGCAAATTTCAAATTAAATTAATTAGATCATTTTCATTTATAAACATGGGTTTTTTCTTTTAAGCGATGGGCCAGCAACCCGTCACTATCTGAATCTCAATTCTATCATTAAGCCAAAAAGCTGAACGCGGCCTATTAGTCTTCTCAAGACTATTTGGCCTTGTCTACTCCGCAAGGGATATAGAAATGATTATATAATACTCGTATATTATGAATGTGGATGAACCGAAGGAAGTATGCAGAGATCGTGGCAAGTGGAAAGAGGTAGTCTCTGCCTACCCCTCCGGGAAAGTGGCGTGATTTTATGTATGTACTAGAGGCCGCCCGCGACTTCGTCCGCATGGAAACCCTATCAATCCCGCGGGAACTCTGGGATAAAAAGTAGCCTATGTGTTATTCTGGGTCTTCAGCTACCTACATACCAAATTTCATGGTAATCGGTTCAGTAGTTTTTGCGTGAAAGAGTAACAAACATCCATACAAACTTTCGCCTTTATAATAGTAGTAGGATGTATGTATATAATATGTATGTATGTGTGTACGAAAACTGACCTCTTTGAGAACAGTCTCGAAGTTCCTGGTGTGCGCGTTGCCAGACCTCTCCGGCATCAGCTCCAGGAGTTGGGAGTGGGTCTTGTCACCGGCCGCGAGGAGGGTGCTCACTTCCAGCCGCGACTGGGTCAGCTCATCGTTACCTGTTAATGAAGAATTGATATTATACTCCTTTTGATTGCTTCTACTATTCCCAGACCAGGATCGTGGTCAAAATACGCACCCCGGGTTCCATTCCAGAGAGAACTAACGTCAGGAGGAAAAATAGATTATTTCTACTATTTCCGTGCCGTGTGGCTCCTCCCGGCACCAATACAAAAAAGAATAGGACCACTCCATCTCTTTCCCGTGGATGTCGTAAAGGGCGACTAAGGGATAGGCTTAACTTAGGATTCTTTTTTAGGCGATGGGCTAGCAACCTGTCACTATTTGAATCTCAATTCTATCATTAAGCCAAATAGCTGAACGTGGCCATTTAGTCTTTTCAAGATTGTTGGCTCTGTCTACCCCGCAAGGGATATAGACGTGACCATATGTATGTATTCTACTATTTCTTCTGTTCTCTTCTAGATACCCCAAAGAATCTGTAGTCAACGTATAGTTTTTTACGATCACTGGTTTCAACTGTATTCGGTAGGTCAGTTTTGAATAAGAGATTTCTATCCAGCGAAGCTGAAATCCTGATATTTTAGGGCACTGGGATTCAGGTCCTTCATTTTGTCGCTCTTGAATATTATTCTGTCAAGTTGATAAATAACCCGCTCCGTCCCTTCACACGGGTAGTATTTATTGATAAAAATCTTCCCAGAAAACCGTCTTCTTAACATTTCAAACAGGAACAAAATCCGTCGACAACTTTCCGTGATTATCGCATACAAACAGACAGAGAAATCATGGTGACTTAATAATATGTAGTGAAGCAATTTGGATCTCCGATATTGTCAGGCATCGAATCTAGGACAGGTCTGCTGGAACCTAGGACCACTCACCCAGGTTGGTCTGCGAAGAGACTAATATGGCTAAGAAGGTAAGTAGACCCTCCACCATGGCGTCTTGCTCGGCTGCCTGCACGGGAGACATCGGCAGCATGCTCAGCCATTCGCGAACACCAAACCTAGGAAAAAAAAATCGGTTAAAAAAAATCGGTTGTCAGTAAAGTCGGTTTACTGACGACAGTTGAACGTGACAACGTTTTAAGAAAATACTGACGGAATGGTAGCATGTCCGCGCAGACGCATCGCTCACTGAAGTAGGAGAGAGACGGATGTCAATTCGAACCAGTAGTTCCTGAGATTAGCGCGTTCAAACAAACAAACTGTTCAGCTTTTTAATATTAGTTTAGATTCAGTGGATACAGCCACAAGGTATTTTTTTATTTTGCACGTACAACTTTATAATAATATACAGGACGATATCGTCATTTCTCACAATGCCAATTTTTTTTTCTCAAATGTGTATCAAAGATACGTTGAATTTTCTTTATTTTTTAAAATTTGAGAGGGTTAAACCCCAATCTGCTTAATGGAGAACCAAGGGTGTGAATACGCAGTTATGAATAACTTCTAACGCAATTTTGGTAGCTCATGATCTGATATGATCAATACAGGGCATAAATTCTGCCCGTCTGTCTTACTGCAGTCGTTGTAACAACACTTACATATCGATACACATATCGATGAACTGGTCCGCGGGGAGATGGGCGGCGCATATCTGCAACCAGTAGATGTCCATGTCGACCATACTGTTGCAGAAGTTCGCTTGGATGTACGTCATCGCCTGCCCCTTGATCTGGAGGCCGTTGCGCACCCAAATACCGGCCAGGATCTCGTAGAACAAACTCTGCAAAGATAATGATGTATGTATGAGTTTCAGTCGTAATGATTTTGACAACCTTTGTCTTGCTTTGGCGAAGCGATCGAGTGATCACATGATTGAGTCACGAGTACTATTAAAAATGTTTTTATTCGGATCTTGGATGGTTATCTTTGAGATGTGTTATTTAACAACAATACTGAAATAACGAAGCTTGAATTTGTCATTAATGTTGAGCGTAAATTTGGCAATGATCATGGCAAAAGAAATTACCAGGATTCTTCGTTACACGCGGTCGGAGGCGCGGGCATGTGTTCCTACGATATAAACAATACACCGCACTATTAATATAAATCGGGCGATAAGGACCACGATTCGCAGAATTAAACTAGTCGGCATAATGAGCGCGACGTGGGGAGCCGCGCTCGTCATAACCCTGGCTATCGGACCCGCTTTTGGCCTCACAAAAACCAATCAACTCAGCAATGATATTGTCAACAGCATAACCGATACGTGGAAACTCATAAACGAAGGCTACAAAGATGATGTGTCGGCTGACGTTATAGAAATGATGCGATACGTGAACAAACGTTTAGAAGAAGCGGAGCGGAAAGTCTTAAACGTAGGGCCAGTGATATCAATGTTGGGTAAGGAGATGAAGCGAGGCACCCGGTTGGAATTGAAGTTGAATGACATGTCGAACCTGCTGTACCGTTTGGAGACGAGTCACAGCACGATGAAGAATTATTTGGATTATTACGAGAGCATCGATGAGAGTACGATGGAAGATTTCGCCCGTTACTGCGTCTCGCATTCGCCCGAGTCCTTGAGGGGGTTGGTGGAGCGAATTAACCTGCTGATGGTGAACAAAGAGGACATATTGCTGGGCTGGAGTATTCTGGGACTAATTCTTCAGAATGTCAAGGTATGCCATTGTAACGTAGGGTTTGCTTCGAAATTAATGAATTAATAAGTATTCAACTTATAATAGTGCTGTTGATTACTAAGAGGCGTCTTGATAATGAAGTCAGTCAAGGTAAATTCTATAGACAAACAAACGAACTAACTTCCTCATTTTAAGTATTCGTTAGGATTACGCACCTATGAAAATTAATGTTGGCTCTGTCTATCCCACTAGGGATATAGACGTGACCATATGTATGTATGTCTCCGGATTCAATAGTATAGTTCCACAGTCTCAGATAACGTGGGTCTTAAATGGCTATCTGGTAAACCTTAATCTGGCATCAGGTTTAAATTATAATGCGTCCTCGGATTCAAGAATACACATGCACACATAATTAGCAAGAGCTTTTTATATTTATTTAGAGATAAGCTAATAAATTTATACATATCTTACTTATTTTATCTTTATTTATTTGATGAAACATCTAATTGAATTATTTAGTTTTAAATTAATTCATGTTTTTTTAATGTAGACAATGTGCACTCGCGCACGATTTAGATTTAAGAGATCTATACATATTTGAAAATTGACGTCCGGTGTAAAATGCTGCAGTGTAGTTTGTTCCGCCGCTTCCGTTACAAATTATTAAGTATTAAAGTGATGTGACGTGAATGATAAAAAGTTCATTCATATGATTACGCCGTGCCGTGTCACTAAAAAATTATAAGAAATGAAATGAAGGCTTTTTTCCTGGCAAGGTAGACAGAGACTACATCTTTCAATTTGCCACAATTCCTGCATACTTGTTTTTCATCATCCACATTCACCAATCTTTTCATGGAAGCTCGCATCAGAATTGTATTCAAATGCATATACAACAAATATAATTATTACGGAATAACGACCGTTGTCCTTATGTTATCAAACGTACAACGGCTATTTATATCAAGTTATCATATTTCTTCAACAGCGTTATACTAAGTATTAGCATACAATGCCAATTTTATTCTTTTTCATTAGTTCCTAGAAATTGTTAAGTAATTATATATTATGTACTTACTTAAAACTTGACGTCTTTTTTATATATGTACTGCTCTAGATACCTACTTTTAAAACAGAAATAATCGCCCGCTACTTGAAATTATGTAGACTATTCCACTCCCAAAAAAAAATTGTGGCATCAGTTTAGATCAAAAAGATTTATCAAAATACTCGTATGTAAATTAATTTTAACTTTTATTCGTTAAACCAATTTAAAATGCCGTATGGATCCCGGTACCAATAAAAAAATACGAATAGGACCACTCCGGTCTCATTCCCATGGATGTCGTAAAAGGCGACTAAGTACATACTAAGCCTATCAGACTTTTCAAGACTGTAAGCTCTGTCTACCCCGCAAGGGATATAGGCGTGATTATATGTATATGTACCAAATTAAAAAAAAAAACAACGATACGAATCCCCTTATAAGTAGGTAGGTAAGTATGCATATTTTAAACTAACCCTTTACCTGCAACCAAATCCTGTATCTATACTATACATGTATCTATCTTTGACAAAAAATAACGTGGCACGGATGTAAGCCGCTTCAAAGTATGACAATAAACTTTTTGTTTACAAACTGATGGGCGGGACGCCACACGGGGTGCGGCTAGTGTTACCTGAACAATTTATTTTCTTTTTACCAAAATTTAGGAAAAAATATTCAATTGATGATATTAAGAATTATTATAATTGTAAAAGCGAATGTTAAAGATCGCTTAGGCAAACCAAAACGGGTCTGTCTCTTACGGTGTAGACAGAGCCAATAATCACAACCCAAAGACCACGCCTTGCTAGTTCAGCAAAACTAAGCCCATTACAAAAAAAGAAATTGTTATAATAATCAAGTGTAGTCTTCATCCAATCTAAAAAGGATTATACACAAAAACTGCTGCGTACTAATAAAAACGGATACCGGTTATTCAACTTCGCTCGGATGACTCACTCGTGGAAACATTTCAGCACACATATATAATATATTAAGCTGTTCTCATCTTTCTTTTCGAACGACTCATCGGTGTTATGTGTGAAAGTATTGTTTAGTAGTTGGCCACACCGTGACCTCGCGTGCGGCGAGCAGTTCCCCGGCCACCGTCGTCATGATCGTGCGCGTGCGCACAGCGCTCGCGCTACTAGCCCTAGCACACGTCTCGTGCGCGCTAGTCGACGATGTATTAGACATAATAAAAATCGGCAAAGAAATAAGCGAGGACATAATCAACTCGTGGGACATCGTAGGAAAACCTTTCAATGCTACGGGCGGCGTGGAACTACCTCTGTTCAGGAGGCGGGAGAAAGCCGTTCTGGCGCGAATAGCTCAAATCACGCGAGCCATAAACAAGGTGGAAGCGAGCATAGAGAGGACCAGCTCGATGCTGGTGCTGTTATCCAAGAACAGCGGGAAAGGGACGAGGCTGGAGTTGAGGTTGCACGAGATGGCCGATTTACTGAGCAGAGTATCAGCGGCTGACGCGAAGATGAGGGAGTACGTCACTCTGCAAAGGGATTTGGAGAAGATCACTTTGGAGAATTTCGCGATGTGGTGCGTGTCTCATGACTCGGGGGCGTTGCCCTCGGTCCTGGACCGGGTGCACGCGCTGGTCGCGCCGCCTCACAAACATCTGTTGGGACGGGATCTGTTCGGATTGGTATTGGAAGATGTCGGGGTTCGTACTAAATCATTATATGTAACTTTACCAGGCAAATTTAAATAGGTACTAAATTTTTTTTAAATGATTGATAGATAGAGCCCCGTCAGCGGCTCAAATAGAAATAATTTCGTCATCAACCAACGTTAACAATGTGTCTGCCTATTAGTATCAATGGAGTTCATTCGCAAAAATATGCTTTGAAATTAAAAAAAATATTCTATTAAGTTTCATATGGACAATTTTTGAACTTTTGTCGATCTTTTATCGATCAAACCCGACCCTACACAATAACCACCTACCCATGGATCATCGAATTATTATTAAATAACGGCGCTGGCGCACCCCTGCTGGGGATAATCGATTTGTCAGCGGATTCGTCCGCTTTTGCGTACTATTACATATATTCAGATGTATTTAGCAACATCAGTATCTCCGGAGCAGCAATGAAAGTGACGTAATCTTGAGGTGTACCCGTCTATCCCAGCGATATGATCTTAACCCACAAACTTGAGCAATTACATAAAGGTACCTAGCTTCACTAACAAATACCAATATAAATATAAGCATTAGATGATAACAAAAGATTGATAAGAATGTTGACTCTGTGTTGTCCGCAAGAGATAGACGTAATTATACGAATGTATTTGTGGTAACATAAGTGGACATTTAAAAAGTTAAATAAAAACAGACTAAAATACCACGATCGTTGTATCTAACCAATGTAAACATACATATAATCACGCCTTTTTTCCGATGGTGTAGACACGAGACTACATCTTTCAAATTGCAAGGATCCCTGCATACTCCTCTTTCGCTTCATCCACATTCACAAGTAACTAACTTCGTGTAAACTCTTCTTTTTCTGTTATACCAACAGATCTAACCATCCGGTCAGCGCAAACATGACATTCCGTGATCAGGCGCATTGTTAACAAAACCTTTTGTAAACAATGCCCGATTACAGTTTTTTACATCACGTTACGTATTGCATTTTCACAGAACATGAATGTTGAATTCTACATACGTTTATCTTGCCTTTGTCTCCCTAAGACATAGTGAATAGTCAACTAGAAGGTCACGATCAACTGGTTGGATTAATGATGGAATTAGGTTTAGTGACAGTGACAGCCCGCCGCCTAAAAGAAGCATTAAAAGTTTATAACTATTGCCCAAGAAGCAAATAATGCTGTAAAACGGATAAGCATGTTTCTCTTGCTTAAATTTTATAATCTGTGCGTCTTCTTTTAGAATATATGGTTTTGGATGTATATCTATGTAAGTATTTTTTATAAAACATAGTGTCATTGAGTAATAGTATCTCGTAACACAAGTTTCGAATTTACTTCAGGGCTAACTGAATCTGTGTAATTTGTCCTGTACCTACATATTTATTAATGGTTATTATCCTCCGTTACCAGGAATATACGTATAATAGGTACTTCATAATTAAGTTTCAAATGACGCGCCTCACTCTGCTTCCCGTCCTATTCCTAGATAAGGGTTTGTGAATCATCACTTTTGTCATGAAACAATCGTATAAAACACAAGCGGGAATAAAAATATTTGCTAGTCCGATACTCACAAGCTTGCATGAAGAGAATTATGAACATGCAGTATGAGGCTGATTATAGGCGATGAGCTAGCAACCTGTCACTATTTGAATCTCAATTCTATCATTAACCCTTACAGCTGAACGTGGCCTGTCAGTCTTTCAAGACTGCTGGCACTGTCTACCACCCCAAGGGATATAGACGTGATATATGAATGAACGAAGCAAAAGTATGCATATGGATCGTGGTTAAAGAGGCATGATGACAGAATCAGAGAAATAAAATCATTTTCATATCGATTTATATAAAAGATATGTATATACATAAAAACATACAATAATAACATTATAATACGAGTACTGTTTAATTTTTTGTGCAATAAAGACGTAAACAACAATAAAAAAACACACTTCTTTCCCAATGGGGTAGGCAGGGACTACATGTTACCACTTGCCACGATCGATAAATTTTTTAACCAAGGTTCCTTTATTAATCGTTCCAGGTGAAAATATCGAAGAAAGGTGGTGACGCAAACCATGGTCGCAGAGTGATAGGCGTGATTATTTTATATGCAAATTGATTGATCGATTGTAAAACTTCAACAATCATAACTTTTTGTTCACACTGACATCACTTTATGCAGTCTGAGCCGAGATTGGTCAATAACAAAGAGTCAGTGAGTCAGATGTCCGAGGTCAGACAACTCTGGCTAAGTGCAAACTGTTATATGTATACCTAACCGATATGTTTTACTATGTGTAAGTTTTAACTTTTCAAAAGTACCCGAAACCGCCGAGCTTGCATGAAGAGAGTTATGAATGTGGGTGAAGCGAAGGAAGTATGCAGAGATCGTGACAAGTGGAAAGAGGTAGTCTCTGCCTACCCCTCCGGGAAAGAGGCGTGATTTTATGTAGGTATGTATGTATGTTTAACTTTTCTTAGAAGTGGGAATGCCTAGACGAACGTAGGTACCTTGATCATATTAAGGATGAAATGGCAAAAGTTCAGGTCTACAGAACCCGAAACCACCGAGTTTGCATGAAGAGTTATGAATATTGATGAAGCGAAAGAAGTATGCAAAGATCGTTGCAAGTGAAAATATGTAGTCTCTGCCTACCCCTCCGGGAAAACAGCGCAATTTTATATATTTACGTTTCAATTTTACCGCGGCATCAATACGTATGGCCGTCATATTAGGTAACATAGGTCGCACGTCTTTGTTCCTTACCGGTTAGACAGAGCCAACAGTTATAGTTATAAAAGGTTTCGCGGTTGTTTTTCACTGTACTCGTTTTAACTATTATGCTACTACATTTGTATGGATTCAAGGTTGTGAAATGTGAATATTATATAATCTGAGGCACTGCGCAGTGTCCAGTAGCCATGATATTAACCAGCTTCCGCACGCGGCTTCGTTCGCGTGTAAATTATATCATTGTGTTATTATTCGGATTAGCTTCACCGTGAAGTCTCATTCAAATCATTACAAAAGTTATGCGTAAAAAAGTTACAAACACAACTAATTTATTTTATTATACTTTATAGGATTAGTACCTATTATGATATGAACTAGTATGAAATTAAATGATTAGAAATAAGAGAATATTAAAATCTGAAAAAGAATCCCAATTGTATAAGACTTTCCTTCGATTGGCTTTTGCAATTAGCTCAGTAAGAGTAACAGCTGGAACACTTATTCATTGATACATTAGTTGATTCAGTTTACATACATATGGCCACGTCTATATCACTTGTGAGGTAGACAGAGCCAACAGTCTTGAAAAGACTGATAAACCACGAATTGAGATTCAAATATGTAGTGACAGGTTGCTAGCCCATCGCCTAAAAAAAGAATCCCAAGTTTGTAAGCCTGTCCCTTAGTCGCCTTTTACGACATCCACAGGAAAGAGATGGAGTGGTCCTATTCTTTTTTGTACTGGTGCCGGGAACCACACGGCACTGATTGATTCGGTTTAATGTTATACAATTATGTTATCACTGCGTTGGCCACTATATAGATAAGTAGGTGTACTTAAACTTATTAATGAGATATTTATGCGGAGTGATTAAGAACGTACACAACATTAAATCTATTTAAAGCGATACAGATATACTGGAAAACTGATGTGATGAATGTTGAAAAAATCACGTTACGACGCACGTCTGTAGTTTAAACAAAGTTGATTTGATAGTGTTGTGAATATAGTGGCTATTCCTGTCGATAAATATAAGAAATTCTGGATCAACTAGTCTCTTTGTTAACACTTATATTAACAAATATTGATTAAAACCTGAGATTTATTTTTAATAGTTTGGTATATTTGTTTGTAATATCTTTATTGCACAGAAATTTACAATGTTACAAGAAATAGTACATAGTTATAAAAGAAACAAATCACTTGCAATGGCGGACTTATCCCATAAAGGGATCTCTTCCAGTCAACCGGCTATTTACTCGCCTAGATCTTTTCGAGATCAGATGAAAAAAAGCAAAACTATGCGCACGGGCATTCCTTTAAAGCTATTCACTAATTGGACTTCAGAACTTCTTAAAAGTCATATTTGGTAAATTTTGAAAAAACAAACATAAATAAGTTATTCATTTATCTACTATTGACTTGACAGTCTTAAGTTTATTTCAATGGAGTATAACCATTGTAAATAAACACTTCCGCACGCATCGACATCCCGTAGACAGGAAGCACCAATTAATACGTAAATGCCTATGTACGAGTAAAATGCACGTCACTGCGCTCGTGTGATGGACTTCGAAGGGCCATGTTATACCGATGTTGTAAATTCGGTTATTGAAATTAATTTTTGCACTTAGACATTTTAATTTGATGACGAAACATAAAATTACAAATTTGTACTAAGAAGTTAACATTTAAAAGATATTATAAAAATGTAAGTTTATTTCGTAAATATTTGTAACGCGATCGAAATTACACCAATTGGGGAAATAAATAACTAAACGCTTCAATCAAGTTTGGGGATAAAAAAAACAACTCGCCTCAGTTCGCGGTAGCCGTCAGCTGACGCACGCGGGTGTAATGGGCAAATAATAATAATCACAAATACACAAATCATGTTAAATCA
Source organism: Amyelois transitella (assembly GCF_032362555.1). Classification (NCBI taxonomy): domain Eukaryota; kingdom Metazoa; phylum Arthropoda; class Insecta; order Lepidoptera; family Pyralidae; genus Amyelois; species Amyelois transitella. The sequence continues at coordinate 10,338,395 of NC_083516.1, read as the reverse complement.
CCACAAAGCACCGTATTACTAAGAGATTAAGAGTCAACACAATCGCAAAGATAACATTGCGATGAATTAACAGCAACATATGCGGGCACGCAGGCACGAGAGCTTCCATCGGGATTTACTTATCGATAGTTTAAATTAACACTCTCCGGATATACGTTATCGACCTTCAGAGATAGCGGCCGTGAACCGTCGACAATACAAAGGGAAGCCACGGGAAACATTATTCAACAATGGTATTTGATTTGCGGATAAGGTTACATTTTCGATTGTGACAATAAATGAGTTGAAACATCATTGTTCTGTGCAGTATCGGTTGTCGAGTAGCGGTATCGAGTCGCGTTTCATTTTATCGATCACGCAGCAGCACTACGGCCCGCAGCCGGCTGTCCCCTCCAGGCGGCCGAGTCAGTGCGCCCCGGGCCGCGCAGCGACACGTTTCACTTCATACGTCACGATGAGGTTAGCAGCGCTCCTTGCGCTGTTTTCGTTCGCTATAGCCGACAACTTGATTCCAGTGGACTATATACGCAATAAATTCTATCCTTTGGAGACGGAGCTGTGGGATAACGTCACTGACCCGAGATGGACGGAGTCGGGGCTCGGCGACGTCGAGCTAACAAAGGTTTTCATAGCCTTCGACAACAACATACAGTCGATTCCAACGAGAACTCGGCCGCCTTTGTCAACAGTTTGGTGGTGGAAGAAGCCTTTGGAGCAAATACAGATTGTTGATGGCGTTTACAAAAACTTCATTGAGTTTTTGTCGCGTCAATCGGCGCCTGGTGCGGTTCCCTCACCAATAAAGGAGTGGATGGACTTGGCAGAGAACATACTTGTGGATTCGAAAACATCGGTAATCAGAGCGATAAAGCGGTTGGAAGAAGCGCTGACCCACGCTGACCTATTCCGGCGGGTAGCTACAGATTTGCAGGTACATTATGTGACGATTCAATGTTTACATTGGGTATGAACGTTCATGTAGCCGTGTATAGAGTACATTGCACAGTTCCTATGACACACTTACGTCAGTCAAATTAACTACATCCACTGTGGATGGAGTTCAAATAAATTGTGTCCGCTTTGCTACTATCGCGGCTCACTCGTGGTTTATCACAATATTTGCGAAGTCTGTCACGGTTCAACGATCAAAGTTACGATACGGCATCGGCGTTGAAGAATTTGAAAGTGATGCCATGTATATTCGGTGTCATGTCAGTGACCGCATTTTGTATTATTTGCTCGTCTTCAACGACAATAACGGTGTCATTAAGAGTAATGAACTAATTGAAATTAATTGTTATGACCTTGTTTATCGCTTGACTTATAAAAAAAATGCGTAGGCTATTTTTGTTTTGTTCTATTCTCGACATTTCTTACATTAGAATGAACTAAACAGTTTTTGCCGAAAAACCAGTTGTACAAAGTTAATTAAGGTTTACAGTTACCTACTTTTATTCAAATCAAATACAAATTCACGTTTTCAACTCAATATATAGCAAGACTTTAATTTTCTAAGTAAATCAATTCAAACAGATTCTTCCAAGAAATGCGAAGTGATAGTATAAAAAAAATTGTCCTCGGAACGAATGTTGAAAACAATTCTCAATTGTAAAGATGTGATGTACAAATCAATCTTATTGCACAGTACATAGAATTCAATTTAGATCATGAACACGTGAATATGGAACAATATAATTGTGCTAAGACGATTAAACCAATATATTAGTAAACATGTTATTATTTCTGCACATCTGCGAAAAATATCATCGAGTACAAGTCATCAGATTTCTACATCCAGCGTCTAAACTTATGAATCACGATCACAACAAAGGAACAAAGAATTCTTTAGTTTGCATATTGTCAAGTAGGTAACCTAGTTGATATTTCTGGAAAACTTACTCATTGACACGATAAAGAAACGCCAAATATATTTTTTTGTTACTTTGGCCAGTGATAATATATATAAAAAAAGCGGTGAGTTAGCATTCGTAACGCTTACGCTTATTACCGCAAACACGCGCATTTACATCCTTATTTCTTACGGGGTAGGCAGAGCCAATAGTCACAAACTCGTTTATCAGTACAACTATAATGTACTGGACCAATTAAAATTATTTTCAATGAGCTTTAAACAATTGATAATGGATCATTAACACGAGAAAGAAAAAGAATTCATTCCAACTCTGTTTCGTTGGTATTATTCCGAAGGCAGTGTAGGTGCAAAGGAGCTCTAATGTTTATCACACAGTAAATATTAAGTGACCATGAATTGAACTCTCAATTCCTCATTAAGACGGACAAATAGTACGAATTTATCAATGTTTTTGTTTCAAACTGTAATAATTATATTTAATGTTAATTATTAGGTGGTAATCCTAACAAATATGATAAATGCGAATGTAAGTTTAATTATTTTTTTATTACCTCTTCACACGTTTGCGTCACACGTTACAATTTTCCTTACATAAATTAATTAATCTGAAGAAGTGGGTATATAGGGTACTATCCATACCGGTAAAAAGTAAAGTTCCCGTACGATTTGCGAGAAATATGTATTTTATTTTGTAGGTGGCGTTAAATTCGCGCGTGCAGTTCTTAAGAGTATCTATTTAATCATAAATCGCGCTAATAAATCACCTAAATTCGCGCTGTATAGAATACTTTTCGCACGGTCTTAGCTTTGGACGTATGTTATAGATAAATATTTAAAGGGAACAACTTGTTATAATCCAGGAGGAACACCCGGACCTGTGCGAGCTGCAGATGTCCCAGCACCAGCTCATCTTCGACATGTACAACACCATATCCCTTGCCGAGATCAAGGGATACGCCATGATGCAGTTCTCTTGGATGCTGCTCAGGATATACGGGAAAGGTAACGTTTTTCTTATCATAGAAAGATGTAGTATCTGCCTACCTCTCTCGGAAAGAGACGTGATCTTATCTATACTAATCTATACTTCTATACTAATATTATAAAGCTAAAGAGTTTGTTTGTTTGAACGCGCTAATGTCAGGAACTACTGGTTCGAATTGAAAAATTCTTTTTGTGTTTAGTAGACTATTTATCGAGGAAGGCTTTAGGCTATATAACATCACGCTGTAACTAAAAGGAGCGAAGAAATAATGGAAAATGTGAAGAAAAAAAACGGGGAAAATTATTCATCCTTGAGGGCTGTAATGATGCTCATAATAACTATTCCACGCGGACGAAGTCGTGGGCACATTTAAAAAGTGTGTTAGTGAAATCAAATGGAACTACCTTCAATTTACAATCAAAAATTATTATATTACTCTACAGTTCCTTAAAATAAAACAATCGATAATAAGACATTCTCCTCGTTTTCAGGCAACTTTACGCAAGAGGCAAGCCTGACGAGGCAGAGGTACGGCCAGAGGACCAACCAGACGGCGGCGGCCGCGAGGGCGGCGCTGTCGCTGGCCAAGCGCGATCTGCACCGTTGTGACCCTGCGGCTCATAAGGAGGGTGAGTTTCATTGTTTTCGAATAACAAGGGGCAGTAAAGGAATTTTGTGGAGAATCAAGAAAGAGTGCGCTGTTGAAGAGCGCGAAAGCAGTGCACGCCTTAATTGGGCTCGTATAATCGGAACCAGTATTTTTCTCATCATGTGCTGCTGCAGCTGCGTCGTTATCATGACTAATTCCAATAGTACTATGCCATGTCCTCAAAGTCTGAATGGATGAATGATAGAATTATGATTCAAACATAGTGACTTTCATTAGACGTGGGATAATTTCAAAGGGAATATTGATATCAGTCGGGACAGGAGTGGCTACAATTATATCTCTACGCTGAGTTAATTTAGTTCACAAACTGATATTACACAGAAGAAAATATACAGCAACCATACCAAATCGCAAGATACAGTATTACCCAACAGATTTCTCGAGCAAAAAATTAATACTTTAATAACAAATTTCAGGGGTAACCTACGACATGGTGAAACGTCTCCTGCAGGGTTACATTGAGAACGAAGTGGACATGAACTCCGACGGGACGTGCCGGGAGAACTGCGCATACTACACTGTCGCCGAGAACAAGAACTGTTATCAAGACCTGTTCTGCAAGAAGCAGACGAGGTGCGGGGGCCGAATCATTGACTGTACTTTCTTGGAGTCTGATATGTGGGTGTGTCAGCCGGTGAGTGGTTCCTTCTTTTTTTTTAATCTGAATCATTATTGCTGGCGTTTTTTACACACAACAGATTGCCATAAGTTTCTCTAAAAATATCACAACGATGACATGACTTAAGACAAATGTATGTTTAATAGGAAGTACCAAAAGCCCTGAGCCCAAATTAATACATACATACATATGATCACGTCTATATCCCTTGCGGGGTAGACAGAGCCAACAGTCTTGAAAAGACTGAATGGCCACGTTCAGCTATTTTGCCTGCCCAAATTAATCATGAAATAAAATAGAATTTAATTACATTTCAGAACTATCGGCACGACCATCGACGATACGAATGGATCAAATACGAGAGCGGCCGAACCCTGGGGCATCCGGATACTTGCTCGGGATCAGTTACAAAGGTAGTAAAACTGTTGATACCTACATTTTGGGGCAAACTAATTGAGGTAAAATACTGTGGACTCGATATATATCGACTCTGTGTCCAACGTTTTAAATCATACTTGATTCACCGAGCCGATTTTGTTAGTGCCACTCGTCTCATGGCACTAATGTCTAAAATTGTCTCACTTGTCCCATGGGGCAACTTAATGGGACTAGTGGATAGAAAATTCAAAGGTGCCAAAAAGATGTATATTGTATTATACTGACCGATTAAAGACAATTCGAAAGGGCAACAAGGCAAAAACTTGACAATAACCAAATAACGTCAAAGTGATAGGGAGTTAATAGTGACTTGTGATACTATAATTAAAAAAATAATAACGGCTTGGATCATGACGCGTTTCCCCAGGTGGAATCCTGGTGGCGTTGGTTGTTCTGGCACTGCTCGTACTGTATGTGCCTGTGCGACGACCCCAACTCATCAGAAACGGACCGGTACTTCAGTCTCCGTGAGGCCACGTCAGAGGCCGAACACAACAAGTTGGTTTTCTACTTTACATGGATGCCCGCACACAATTAGTTTTATTACTAGGTTGGAACGGCAAAAAACTTAGATATTGTTAGAAATTGAAAAGGACCCAAGGCCCTATAGCATGGTTATGGAGGTTGCAATTTGGAGGACGCCAAGTTGAAAGAGAGATTTGTTAGAAATCCCTCGTGAATCCATGGAGGTTCAATACAAAATTGGGATGATATTAATCTGCTGTTCTCTGTCCAAAGGTGGACTCCTGGTGGAAATGGAACTTGCTACACTGCTCGTACTGTTTCTGCCTGTGCGAGGAAGACATCCACGACAACAGGACCCAACGCTTCTTCAGCTTAGGGGAGTCTGTAGCAGACGTTGAGAACAACAAGTCAGTCAGACTTTCGTGGGGTTTTTGTGGAACTAACATACTCCACCGTGTAATGTCTTTACTTAACACCCACAGATGTATTTAAGCACTGGGATTCGCCGTAGACGTCTTGATAACTTCATGTTTAGTTATGGCAAGGGCTGGGTAAACTATATTTATTAAAAATTTACTAAAATTCGTGTGGAGAAAAATGCAAAATTTTAAGCCGAAAATTGGGCGGTATTGGTTTTGGTTTAAAACCGCTAAATGGTTTTGGATCCATGGATGTAGGGCATAAGGATTAGTATTTGCTTTGCCCACCCCTCTGTTAGACTAATAGCATGGCTAGGTGTGCGGGTATCCTATTTTATCATCAATCATCACCAAAGTACTCAGTACACTAACTCTGGGCATATTTCGCAGAGTGGTGACCGGCTTACGCCTCGTCAAGTACGGAAGAGTGTTCCACCTGCAGATCAGCCAGGGCACGCTTGGAGAGCGGGGGTTAGTGACCCCGGGCTCGTGGGTTGAGCCGGAGAATAAGTTTGACCCTAAAGACTACGAGGTCAACGAAGGAGTGGACTTCCACACCCTGACTTATGAGAAGAGAGCTATCGATTTAGACGAACTTGATTCTCCTTCGGGACACGTTATGACTGGAGCAAGGTATATTCCTTAACAATTTGTTTTTATAAATTTAGTACTAATATAATTATCAGTCATACGTGATATTAAGTAAGAACATTCTCTGATATTTGTAAATTAATGATCTTCAGAAGTTTCCAACCGAAACACCGATCAGAAAGTAGACATTTACAAGCAAGAAAGTAGATTGTATTATATGTTCAGAAGATAATGAACTATAAACTTTATAATCATACCAAGCTTAAAATACAATGCTCCTACTTGTATATATGTATATGTATATCTGTTTCAGATTCCGTATGATCGGCGCTCACTTGCACTTCGAGATTCGCTCCACTCCATTCAACTACACAACCGGTGCGCTCTCGCATCAGAAGAGTGTGTGGATCAGCAACGACAACACTGACGGCACTTTCACGCCGAGGTATATTATTCACAGTATTTTTATTTCTTACTATTATATTACATCATTATGCCATTTAATTTAAAGTAGCATTCTAGTCTGTATATATATATGTATATACTAGAGGCCGCCCGCGACTTCGTTCGCATGGAAATCCTATCAATCCCGCGGGAACTCCGGGATATAAAGTAGCCTATATATTATTCTGGGTCTTCAGCTAGCTATATACCAAATTGTGGGACAACTTATAAATTTGAAATTATTTTTTTTAGAGTTAGTATCAGGTTTACGTGCATATATTATGTAGTATAGTAACAGGTTATCTATATTAACTCTGTTATAAAATGATACAGCTAAGCACGACCGTCCAAACCCCGTTAAGCATAGACTAGTGTGTTTGTAAAATTAAGTCACCAAGAAGTTACATCCACCTGGACGAGCACTAAGTGAAATCCACCAGAAATATGTTTCACAAACAAAAGGATCATTCTAAATTCCAGGAAGAAGCTGGAGCTGTCTGCGCCGGACATCCCGACCAGGTCGGGAATGTCGCTGCCCGTGGACTCCCAACACGATCAGTACATGGAGTTCACCCATACTGACATGAACAAGGACGCCGCGCAGAACACCGTACCCTTTATAGATATACAGCCCGTGGAGCCGTTGAAGGGTAAGTGTCACTCTTCGTCTTTTGGTCACTCACATTAGAAGTACTGAACGCGGCCTTTTCAAGACTGCTGGCTCTGTCTCCGCGCCCCCCGCAAGGGATATAGACGTGATAATATGTAGGTAATAAGATAACAAGTAGTACGAGAATTTGCTACAGTTTATTCAAATACGAGTCAAGTGAAGAAGCTCAAAACTCAGTGCAGATGAGAGAGAGAGAGAGATAGTGTATCCAAATTTAATTGACTTAAAATTTCTTAACAATTTAGACACAAATTCAGTCCACTTTTTTCTTATAATGGGATCGAATGAATTTGAAAAAATCAAATTTGAACAAAGTAACAAGCTATTAGCCAACGCTGGCTTTGTTGGAGAAATATGTTTTCTAAACACCTAAGAAAACAAAAACAGCATCTATGAATTGATGACGGTTTTTTTTTTTGTTCAGGAGCGGCACTCCTGAGCGGAGCAGGTATAATCCACCGAGGAGCGTCGGGCTCCGGCGGTTTCCTGGCCGCGAAAGTCATCACCTATGACTTCTCCAAACACGTACAGGCGGAACTGCCGTCCGAGGAGAACTACCACGAAGACGACACGACAGACTTCGTGCCTGTCGTCAACTAAGTGATGAGGGTCGGCGCGCGTAGAATAACATTCGTTTTTTAAAGTTTGAAATTTAATTTTAGAATTTACTTGCTCAAGGCGGGGGCATTCAATTCTTTTCTTTTGTGTTCTTTTTTTAATCGTGTTTTCATTTTGTGAGGCTAATCACTTCGTGTAATGCCAGCCAGCAGGAGATTGTGATTTTGTAAATAGTTACGCTATTTAGGATATCACAGTTCTCCAGAACAGAATATGGAAATTGATTTGTATGGCCTCTTTGTTCTGTGTTCTTAGATAATGTTATCTTCGCTGCGCATGCGCTGACCTTTATAAAGTTTGTGTGAATGATTGGACAATAGTGTGTATTTTATATTTTAATTGATTGAAATTGGATAATTATGATTTGATACCAATAATTTTTCAGAAATTTATAATTAAGTAGTAACTGTATTTGCTACTGTGATTTTGAAATTTTAATACTTGATTAAATTTTATACGCAATTGTGATTTTAAATTAGACGTAAGAATCTCAAAACCCCCTTTATATATTCTTTTAATTGTAAAGATTCTGTATTGTGAATTTGGGCATAGAAAAACACAAACTAGTGATATTATACAACGCTTTAAAACAAATTTAGATTTGAGATTACTGAACAAAATTTGCCGTAAAAATTAATTTCTTAGGATAAAATATACGAATAGATTTTAATGTAACTAATTACTGTTATAAGTTCAACCATTCGTAATCATCTGATTATCTGAATAACTTTAATTATCATATATATCTACATCTACGGCCTATTTATCACATTCAAACCGATAATATAAAGTTCAGCGTAAAATGCTGAAAAAATTCTAATGATAACAAAAATTGTCGCAAATTATGTGTTTCCAAAGTTCTTTTTCACTCATACTCATTAGTCAATAATTTTTTGTACGTAACTTAAAATAAATTTTGTATGAATAAATAAATTTTAAGGAATAATTTAGTTTTACTTCATATCCCACTGGCTTCCCTTATTAGAGCGATAGTTTTCAAAAGAAAATCTTACTAAGTTGGTTTTCCTTAAAATCTTGTTGAGTTGTATTAGTGAAATCTATCAAAAAAGGTTGGTAAATAAACTTTAGGAACTAAGTATCCTTTTTCGCTAAACAAGTGTTCCGCCGCCCGCCGGCACTACACTGACCTGCACTCGGAGCGGGTGCTGCGCCAGCAGGGCGGCGGTGGGCAGCACAGCCGAGGGTGACCCGCCCGCCGTCACTACACTGACCTGCACTCGGAGCGGGTGCTGCGCCAGCAGGGCGGCGGTGGGCAGCACAGCCGAGGGTGACCCGCCCGCCGTCACTACACTGACCTGCACTCGGAGCGGGTGCTGCGCCAGCAGGGCGGCGGTGGGCAGCACAGCCGAGGGTGACCCGCCCGCCGTCACTACACTGACCTGCACTCGGAGCGGGTGCTGCGCCAGCAGGGCGGCGGTGGGCAGCACAGCCGAGGGTGACCCGCCCGCCGTCACTACACTGACCTGCACTCGGAGCGGGTGCTGCGCCAGCAGGGCGGCGGTGGGCAGCACAGCCGAGTGTGACCCGCCCGCCGTCACTACACTGACCTGCACTCGGAGCGGGTGCTGCGCCAGCAGGGCGGCGGTGGGCAGCACAGCCGAGGGTGACCCGCCCGCCGTCACTACACTGACCTGCACTCGGAGCGGGTGCTGCGCCAGCAGGGCGGCGGTGGGCAGCACAGCCGAGGGTGACCCGCCCGCCGTCACTACACTGACCTGCACTCGGAGCGGGTGCTGCGCCAGCAGGGCGGCGGTGGGCAGCACAGCCGAGGGTGACCCGCCCGCCGTCACTACACTGACCTGCACTCGGAGCGGGTGCTGCGCCAGCAGGGCGGCGGTGGGCAGCACAGCCGAGGGTGACCCGCCCGCCGTCACTACACTGACCTGCACTCGGAGCGGGTGCTGCGCCAGCAGGGCGGCGGTGGGCAGCACAGCCGAGGGTGACCCGCCCGCCGTCACTACACTGACCTGCACTCGGAGCGGGTGCTGCGCCAGCAGGGCGGCGGTGGGCAGCACAGCCGAGTGTGACCCGCCCGCCGTCACTACACTGACCTGCACTCGGAGCGGGTGCTGCGCCAGCAGGGCGGCGGTGGGCAGCACAGCCGAGTGTGACCCGCCCGCCGTCACTACACTGACCTGCACTCGGAGCGGGTGCTGCGCCAGCAGGGCGGCGGTGGGCAGCACAGCCGAGGGTGACCCGCCCGCCGTCACTACACTGACCTGCACTCGGAGCGGGTGCTGCGCCAGCAGGGCGGCGGTGGGCAGCACAGCCGAGGGTGACCCGCCCGCCGTCACTACACTGACCTGCACTCGGAGCGGGTGCTGCGCCAGCAGGGCGGCGGTGGGCAGCACAGCCGAGGGTGACCCGCCCGCCGTCACTACACTGACCTGCACTCGGAGCGGGTGCTGCGCCAGCAGGGCGGCGGTGGGCAGCACAGCCGAGGGTGACCCGCCCGCCGTCACTACACTGACCTGCACTCGGAGCGGGTGCTGCGCCAGCAGGGCGGCGGTGGGCAGCACAGCCGAGGGTGACCCGCCCGCCGTCACTACACTGACCTGCACTCGGAGCGGGTGCTGCGCCAGCAGGGCGGCGGTGGGCAGCACAGCCGAGGGTGACCCGCCCGCCGTCACTACACTGACCTGCACTCGGAGCGGGTGCTGCGCCAGCAGGGCGGCGGTGGGCAGCACAGCCGAGGGTGACCCGCCCGCCGTCACTACACTGACCTGCACTCGGAGCGGGTGCTGCGCCAGCAGGGCGGCGGTGGGCAGCACAGCCGAGGGTGACCCGCCCGCCGTCACTACACTGACCTGCACTCGGAGCGGGTGCTGCGCCAGCAGGGCGGCGGTGGGCAGCACAGCCGAGGGTGACCCGCCCGCCGTCACTACACTGACCTGCACTCGGAGCGGGTGCTGCGCCAGCAGGGCGGCGGTGGGCAGCACAGCCGAGGGTGACCCGCCCGCCGTCACTACACTGACCTGCACTCGGAGCGGGTGCTGCGCCAGCAGGGCGGCGGTGGGCAGCACAGCCGAGGGTGACCCGCCCGCCGTCACTACACTGACCTGCACTCGGAGCGGGTGCTGCGCCAGCAGGGCCAGCAGGTCGGCGGTGGGCAGCACAGCCGAGGGTGACCCGCCCGCCGTCACTACACTGACCTGCACTCGGAGCGGGTGCTGCGCCAGCAGGGCGGCGGTGGGCAGCACAGCCGAGTGTGACCCGCCCGCCGTCACTACACTGACCTGCACTCGGAGCGGGTGCTGCGCCAGCAGGGCGGCGGTGGGCAGCACAGCCGAGGGTGACCCGCCCGCCGTCACTACACTGACCTGCACTCGGAGCGGGTGCTGCGCCAGCAGGGCGGCGGTGGGCAGCACAGCCGAGGGTGACCCGCCCGCCGTCACTACACTGACCTGCACTCGGAGCGGGTGCTGCGCCAGCAGGGCGGCGGTGGGCAGCACAGCCGAGGGTGACCCGCCCGCCGTCACTACACTGACCTGCACTCGGAGCGGGTGCTGCGCCAGCAGGGCGGCGGTGGGCAGCACAGCCGAGGGTGACCCGCCCGCCGTCACTACACTGACCTGCACTCGGAGCGGGTGCTGCGCCAGCAGGGCGGCGGTGGGCAGCACAGCCGAGGGTGACCCGCCCGCCGTCACTACACTGACCTGCACTCGGAGCGGGTGCTGCGCCAGCAGGGCGGCGGTGGGCAGCACAGCCGAGTGTGACCCGCCCGCCGTCACTACACTGACCTGCACTCGGAGCGGGTGCTGCGCCAGCAGGGCGGCGGTGGGCAGCACAGCCGAGGGTGACCCGCCCGCCGTCACTACACTGACCTGCACTCGGAGCGGGTGCTGCGCCAGCAGGGCGGCGGTGGGCAGCACAGCCGAGGGTGACCCGCCCGCCGTCACTACACTGACCTGCACTCGGAGCGGGTGCTGCGCCAGCAGGGCGGCGGTGGGCAGCACAGCCGAGGGTGACCCGCCCGCCGTCACTACACTGACCTGCACTCGGAGCGGGTGCTGCGCCAGCAGGGCGGCGGTGGGCAGCACAGCCGAGGGTGACCCGCCCGCCGTCACTACACTGACCTGCACTCGGAGCGGGTGCTGCGCCAGCAGGGCGGCGGTGGGCAGCACAGCCGAGGGTGACCCGCCCGCCGTCACTACACTGACCTGCACTCGGAGCGGGTGCTGCGCCAGCAGGGCGGCGGTGGGCAGCACAGCCGAGGGTGACCCGCCCGCCGTCACTACACTGACCTGCACTCGGAGCGGGTGCTGCGCCAGCAGGGCCAGCAGGTCGGCGGTGGGCAGCACGTCGGCGGCGGACAGCTGCAGCGAGCGCACGCCGCAGCACAGGAACGCCGCCAGGTAGCGGTGCAGCGGGAAGTGGAACGACGCCTGCATCACCTCCGACTGCAACAATGTCGGGACGGTCAGCAATGCTACGTTAAACTGGTTAAAACCAGACATGTTCTCTTGTCCGTACCGTGCCTCAGGATCGTTTTAACGTCACGATCAAAGAACGTTAACATAGGGCATGTCCGGTAGGTGACGGCGGTACGGAGTAAGAAGTACCTACGTTCCGTTTCATCACGAATAGGTATGTTACGAAGCGACTTTCTATTTTTATACGCGTCCAGAAACATTAGATAGCGTCGCTCGCTGATACAACACGAAAGAACGATATGGACAGAAGAACATATCTGGACCACGTTTCACCATAGCAACACTAGATTTGTCTAAAAAATACAAACGATTTCATCCGGCACTGCAAAAAGTTCTGCAAGTTCATTTATATACACTGTCGAAGACAATATTCCTCTCGGCAATGTGTTCAAGCTTATAAATATCAAGTCAACTCTGTGCGACATTAACCGAGACCATATAGTACTAGCAACTTCACTTGCCTATCTGGTGGAGAATCACCCTCCACAGCAATGAGCATTTGACTCGACACATTCACTTCACTGACGTGTATAATAAAAATACGTTGGACCAAAATCTTCTATGCAAAATGTTAAGTTTTGTTTGGGCCCCTATTTAAAACGCTCCAATGAGTGAACTGGATACACAAATAGCACTCCTAAAGAAAAAGTATGAACATGCCTGAAGCATGTCAAATATGTGAGAAATAAATTTGTTCTTTTAATAAAAGTTTTAAAACCAATATTTATTTATTAAAATTGATCAAGCAGTTTATGAGATACTGGCTTTTTGCACAGGGCTTCGCGCCCGTGGTACACTAGGTTACGCCCGAAGGTCTATTACACACTTGTTCTAAATTTCGTGAAAATCAGTTCAGTAATTTTTCACAAATTTCAAATCTTTTCTCTTTATAATTAGTGTGGATGGGAAATTAACTTAAATTTCGTTACTATTACGCAACTCTTCATGGTCGAGACCGACTCACGCCTGGACAGATTGTGTTCCTTTACTAGCTGTGCCCGCGACTTCGTCCGCGTGGGGTAGTTATTTTGAACATCATTGAAGCCTTCAAGGATGAACAATTTTCCCCGTTCTTTTCACATTTTCCATTATTTCTTTGCTCCTTAGAGTTGCAGCGTGATGTTATAAAGCCTAAAGCCTTCCTCGATAAATGGTTTATTCGACGCAAAAAAAATCTAATTCGAACCAGTAGTTCCTGCAATTAGCGCGTTCAAACAAACAAACAAACTCTTCAGCTAGTATATATATATATGTGTGTGCAACCCAAATAGAATTTCCCAATTCGAACCAGTAGTTCCTGCAATTAGCGCGTTCAAACAAACAAACAAACTCTTCAGCTAGTATATAATATGTGTGTGCAACCCAAATAGAATTTCCCAATACGAACCACTAGTTCCTGAGATTGGCGCGTTGAAACAAATAAACAAGTTACCGGGTCGGCGGCGGGCGCGGTGAAGTGCACGGCGTCCAGCCACTCCTGCAGGTGGGTGAGCGCGGCGGCCACCATGCGGCGGGCCAGCGGCGCCTGCTGCGGCGCCGTGAGGTGCGCCAGCACCGACCACATGGGGTACGCGGCCGCCTCCAGCTCGCACGAGAACGCCGCGTAGTACGACGACGGCTCGAACTCGATGTGGCTGCCCACCTCGCGCACGTTCACGTTCATGCCTGATCAATGATGATCATCGTCATTTAGCATTACGTCCTTACATGTCTAATTGGTATAGGAGTAACGAAATGCCAAAGAGATTGAGTTGTTCTATTCTTTTTTCTATTGGTGCCGGGAACCACACGGCATACGAAACATTTGATGAAATACAGGGTGAATTTTAATTCAACTGCATAATTTTAACTGTTAAGTGTACTCATCTAAAGGATATTTAAAAACGTCAAAAGAAAAATATCGGTTCATATTTCAGAAAGTACGAAAAAAATAAAAGTATCAAAATCCACGATCCTAAATACGTAATATCACCCCGGCCGGCGGAAAAGCGACGCGTAAGATTCAGAGGTCAACGACACAATTCATTTCGCTGAGCGATCTCGAAAACTCTGTACTTTACTTGATCTTCATACTAGAAAAATAATTTATTTTTTTAAATGTGAAAAAGATGACGTTTAATTTAAATAAAAATAGGCTCAAACGGCTCAGAAGCATGGGAATAGTCTATGTTTAAAAGGATGCAGTTGTTTTAAATGTCACCCTGTATATGTAAGCTGAATAAACAAAAACCTACGCCTTTATGAAAACAAATTCCTCCTCCTGGCTTTAGTCCCGGTTGCATCCTCACCTCTCTGGAGAAGAGTAAAGGGATATGCCTTTGACCATGGATCCTAGACAGGTTGAGTCAGGTTTTTACCCGAAGCGACTCCCATCTGACCTCCGAAACCTTTGCAGGTAAACCAAACCCGTATTGGATCCACGGTTGCACATCCATTTTCTTAAATGTGCAGGTTTCCTCACGACGTTTTCCCTCACCGCAAGAACCGCCTTTACACATACATACAATCACGTCTTAATCCCACGCGGGGTAAACAGAACCGCCTTTATCCCAACAAACATTTAAATAGTGATTTCTTTCTTTTATAACTACATACCATTTTCTTGTTACAGTACAAATTTCTATGCAATAAAGATATTACAAACAAACAAACAAACTCACCTTGCAACATAGACAGGAATTCGAACCACATATCGACCAGAGCGTCGTCTTGCAGAAACAACAACGCCACACTCTTATGCGACAGCACATTATTGAAATCTGACACCAGCGGCCAATAGCAATGCTCCTTCATCACTCTCCTCGTGCAATCGATCACGTAATGAAAATTCTTGCTCGGATCGTGCAGTGTATTCTGCACTAAGATCTTCCCCATCATGACCCTCAGCGAGAGGACCATGACGTGTAGTAGATGGAGTTGTTGGACGCATCTCAGTGCCAATGCCTCATTGGAGAACAGTTGCACGGACATGTGTACGACTCTGTTGGAGAGCGTGTCGGGGTCGCTGGCCGCCTCCAGGACAAGTGGAATGCGCGCGTAGTGCATCACGAATGTGCGGGTTAGGTGCTCCTGTGGATTAATAATTCAATGTCAGTATTGATTATTAGTGCCGTGTGGTTCCCGGCACCAATACAAAATAGAATAACACCACTCCATCTCTTTCCCGTGGATGTCGTAAGAGGCGACTAAGAGATATGCTTGCTCATTATTTGAATCTCAATTCTATCATTAAGCTAAATAGCTGAACGTGGCCATTCAGTCTTTTCAAGACTGTTGGCTCTGTCTACCCCGCAAGGGATATGGACGTGACCATATGTATGTATGTCAGTATTGACACATAAAGCTTCAATACATAGTACATATAGTCACGTCTATATCCCTTGCGGGGTATACAGAGCCAACTGTCTCTTTTGGGCGATAACCTGTCACTATTTGAATCTCAATTCTATCATCAAGCCGAGCAGCTGAGCGTGACTTTACAGTTTTTTGATGACTGCTGTTTCTGTCTACCCCGCAGGAGATATGGACATGATTATATGTTATGTTATTAATATACTTGTTGATGTAGGAGAAAGTCTATATCTTCTTCTTACTGGCTTTAGTCCCGGTTGCATCCTCACCACTCTGGAGAGGAGCCTGGGGTATGCCCTTGACCATGGATTTGCAAGTAAACCTTATCCGTATTGGATCAAATGGTTACCCATACAATTGCCTGAATGTGCAGGTTTCCTCGCGATGTTTTACCACACCGTAAGAGCATCGGTTAGTATTCAAACTAATGTACATAACTTTGAAAATATTCATTGGTACATGGCCGAGGTGGGATTGGAACCTGTGCCTAGCTGCTCGTCACGCATTTTAATCGGACACCTTATTGTTCGACCAATCGACAATTTTTTTATTACACTGATTGCGTTAGCCTCGAAGTAAGTTCGAGACTTGCGTTACGAGATACTAACTCAACGATACCATATTTTATAATAAATACTTATAAAGATAAACATCCAAAACCCAGGCCAATCATAAAAACTTCTTTTCTCATCATGCCCTGGCCGGGATTCGAACCCGGGACCTCCGATGCCACAGACAAGTGTTCTACCGCTGCGCCACAGAGGCCGTCAAACGTTAGACGCTTAGTAATTGTTATAGGCAAAAACAGACACAAACCTTATAATCCTGGTCGGGAAGCATGTTCAGCAGGAAGCATACGATGTTCTGTGGGAACTCATACTTGAACGTCCAGAAGATGAACTCCTCCAGCAGGGTGTTGTGCTGGAGACGAGGCGCTAATGCCGGGAGGTGTTTGTATCTGGAGGAATAAGAAACATACATTTTACATACATACATACATACATGTGGTCACGTCTATATCCCTTGCGGGGTAGACAGAGCCAATAGTCTCGAAAAGACTGAATGGCCACGTTCAGCTGCTCGGCTTAATGATGGAATTGAGATCCAAATAGTGACAGGTTGCTAGCCCATCGCCTAAAAGAAGGATCGCAATTTTATAAGCCTATCCCTTAGTCGCGTTTTACGACATCCATGGGAAAGAGATGGAGTGGTCCTATTCTTTTTTGTATTGGTGCCGGGAACCACACGGCACTATACCTACATTTTATTCGTATTTTTTATTTAATTTCAGTTTAAATTTATTTATTGTGTTTTTTTTTTACGAAAGGTACCTATTATCAGCAATATGCTTCGTCAAATGCTAACAAGAGCTCATCAGCAACAGGCTTCGTCAAAAATTTAATAATTTGTAGATTAAAAGAATTGTTCTTCTCGAGACTGTTGACTCTGTCTGTCCCGCAAGGGAAATAGACGAGACTGTTTTTTTTTTTCTTTTGGGACAAATTACACTGATTGAGTTAGCCTCGAAGTAAGTTCGAAACTTGTGTTACGAGATACTAACTCAACGATACTATATTTTATAACAAATACTTATATCGATAAACATCCAAGACCCAGGCCAATCAGAGAAAGTTCGTTTCTAATCATGCCCTGGCCGGGATTCGAACCCGGGACCTCCGGTGTCACAGACAAGCGTACTACCGCTGCGCCACAGAGGCCGACTTTTGTTGACATTGTGACATTCTTTGCACGGAATCAAAAGTTTCACAGAGGGTACACTTACTCGTCAGGGGGTTCTGGAGCCGGGAACGAATCTATGGCCTTCTCGTACATCTTGTTGGACTCTGCCATGTAACACCCGTACTCCGTGTCCGGGAACGGGGGCTCCACCAGGTTCCGGTACATCTGCAAAAGATACATACATAGATATAAGCCGGATTTCTTCTTCTTCGTCGTTACCTTTTCCCACTTTCTACGCGGGGTCGGCACAGTATGTTAGTTTTTTTCCAATTACTCCTGTCAATTGCCATCTCACTGGTCACTCCCTTTCTCCTCATACTATCGTTTACGCCGTCCATTCATCTCTCTTTCGGTCTTCCCCTATTTCTTGAACCTTTCACTTCCATATTTAAATCTCTTTTAGTAACATGACCTTCGTCTCTTCTCATAATGTGTCTGTACCAGCCCAGTTTATTACCATTCATCTTTTCATTTATTCATAAAGATATAAGCCGGATTTACATTTGGCAATTAGTTGCATGACATTTGTTTTACAAAAAAATATGCGCATACCACAAAATAAATACAGTTTCACAAAAGTAATGTATTACATTGTAAAATTGAACGTTTACACGTGAAATTACTGGTCAAATTAGTTTTATCAAATATTTAAACGACCTTGTCTATGACACCGGAGGTCCCGAGTTCGAGTCCCGGCCAGAGCATGATGAGAAAAGAACTTTTTCTGATTGTCCTGGGTCTGTGTAATTTGTCCCTTATATATTTATTTATTTATTTATCAAACAAATTTCGAGCCACTAATTTCGTAATGTAAATCCAGCTTTATAGTTTAGAACATAATGAGGATACCGATGGATGCATGACAAAATAATTCCAGGTTTGACATACAGTTTTTATGAATGACTGAACGGCCACCTTCAGCTGTTTGGCTTAATGATAGATTTGAGACTCAAATAGTGACAGGTTGCTAGCCCATCGCCTAAAAAAGAATCCCAAGTTTGCAAGCCCATCCCTTAGTCGCCTATTACGACATCCACGTAAAAGAGATGCGAGTTGCCCTATTCTTTTTTGTATTAGTTCCGGAATCACACGGCACTCTCTCTCTCTCACTCTCTCTCACCTCTCTCACCTCTTACGCCTCATTTACCTGAGGATTAATGAGAGCCTTCGTCATAGCCGAGCGCATCAGGTCACCCATGTTGTTAAACTCCATCAGCATTTGCACGTAGAACTCGCACTCGTGCACAGCGATTCGGTAGCTGTCCGAATTGTTCTGAGCGCCCGATGAGAAACTGTAACAATACATACATACATACATAAATAAAATTATAAATAAATATATACAGGACAAATTACACAGATTGAGTTAGCCTCGAAGTAAGTTCGAGACTTGTGTTACGAGATACTAACTCAACGATACTATTTTTCATAATAAATACTTATATAGATAAACATCCAAAACCCAGGCCAATCAGAAAAAGTTCGTTTCTCATCATGCCCTGGCCGGGATTCGAACCCGGGACCGCCGGTGTCACAGACAAGCGTACTACCGCTGCGCCACAGAGGCCGTCAACATATACATACATATAATCACGTCTATATCCCTTGTGGGGCAGAGCCCAGAGTCTTGGAAATACTAAAAGCCACGTTCAGCTGTTTGTTGAGATCCAAATAGTGACAGAGTGCTAGCCCATCGTTTAAAAGAAGAATTTCAAGTTAATAAGAATATCCCTTAGTCGCATTTTACGACATCCGTGGGAAAGAGATGGAGTGGTCCCATTATTTTTTCTATTACAAATTATCACGTCTATATCCCTTACGGGGCAGACAGAGCCAACAGTCTTGAAAAACCGAAAGCTCACTTTCAGCTGTAGGTATGGCTTTACAATGGAATGGAGATCCAAATAGTGACAGGTTGCTAGCCCATCGCCTAAAAAAAAGAATCACAAATATGTAAGCCTATCCTTTAGTCGTCTTTTACGACATCCATTGGAAAGAAATGGAGTGGTCCTATTCTTTAGTGAGGGGCACCACACGGCGATATGAACGATCCGGACACGGAAACAAGTTTACAAAAATGTAAAATTTATATAAGTACACAAGTTATTATCATATAGCTACAAGTCACTTGTAGAAACCTTATTACACTTGTATGGCATCAGAAAGGGGCACAAGGCTGGCCAGGCGGTGCAATCGACTTTTGACGATGCGTTAATATAACTATACTAATATTATAAAGCTGAAGACTTTGTTTGTTTGTTTGAACGCGCTAATCTCAGGAACTACTGGTTCGAATTGAAAAATTCTTTTTGCGTTGAATAGACCATTTATCGAGGAAGGCTTTAGGCTATATAACATCACGCTGCAACTATTAGGAGCAAAGAAATAATGGAATATGTAAAAAAAACCTGGTTAAATTATTCATTCTTAAGGGCTTCAATGATGCCAAGAATAATTATTCCACGCGGACAAAGTCGCGGGCACAGCTAGTTTAAAATAAAATAATTAAAATAAATCACTACTCCACGCGGACGAAGTCGCGGGCACATCTAATATAAAATAAATGTATTCATACCTGTTCTCCCTGAAATGCTGTAAAAGCCGCAGTATGAGCCTGGGCATCATGGCCTCAGCCACGCACATCAGGTCGGCGGGGACGGTGCCCGGCCTTGGGCACTTGTTGCCGTGGTTGCTACAGAACCTGGAAATGAACACGCTGGTGTTATAATGCTGTATAAAATGGAAAGTCCTGGTGGTGGTGAGAGAAGCTAGGAGTTGGAGAAATGAGCCAGCTGTCATTTCTGCCGTGTGGTTCCCGGCACCAATACAAAAAAAGAATAGGACCACTCCATCTCTTTCACATGGATGTCGTAAAAGGCGACTAAGGGATAATATTACAAACTTGGGATTCTTTTTTAGGCGATGGGCTAGCAACCTGTCACTATTTGAATCTCAATTCTATCATAAAGCCAAATAGCTGAACGTGGACATTCAGTCTTTTCAAGACTGTTGGCTCTGTCTACCCCGCAAGGGATATAGACGTGACCATATGTATGTCATTTCGTATGAATACATATTGTTTGTAACGATATGTCTTGTTCCTCCTGGCTTTAGATCCGGATGGCGAGTCACTACATAAAAAAAAACCTGACTCGCCCAATCCAGGATGCAACCGGGACTAAAAAGCCAAGAGTAAAAAATCATCTCTTTCCCATGGATGTCGTAAAAGGCGTCTAAGGGATAGCTCATAAACTAGGGATTCATCTTTCAGGCAATGAGCTAGCACCTATATACTATTTGAATTTAAATTTTAACCTATTACTATTTGAATTTAAATTCTGTCATTCAACCCAACAGCTGAACGTGGCCTTACAGTTTCTTCAAGACTGTTGTCTCTGTCCACCCCGCAACGGATATAGACGTGATTACATATGTACGTATGTAGTTTGAGCCAAGTTTCAAGCTAAATCGGTAAATCACACGTCTTCACCTTTCAACCTAACAGGAATGACGTCACACTGCCAAGGTCATGGCAAAACGACAGGACAATCGAGTTCAGGCGAAGTTAAAGGACATAAGCAAAGGACGGAAGGCAGGTTTGCTGTCTCTTTCTAATCCAATCTATCCATACATATCATAAAATTGTATGAGACCGGTGTATGTGTTTGTGTTCTTTGCTAATTGCCGGTGTATCTACTTACTTTGCCGTGTGGTTCCCGGCACCAATATAAAAAGGATAGGACCAATTCATCACATTTCCCATGGATTATTTAAGTGGCGACTAAGGGATAGGTAGGCTTATAAACTTGGGATTCTAATTCTGGTCGATGGACTAGCAACCTGTCACTATTTGAATTTCAATTCATATCATAAAGCCAAACCGCTGAACTGAGCTGACTATATGAATGAATGAATGATTGAATGTCTCTACTTACCTGAAAGATTCAGGTAACTTTCAGGTACGTACAGACACCGGTCTCATACCATTTTATTATATGTATATAGATGTATGAAATGAATGCAGGAATATCAATCTTTATATGAATAAAAGAAGCCGAAAATCAGATTTGTTGAATTTCTGTCAGTCTGTTTGTATGTACTGGCATCGCGCCAAAACCTTTTGCTCCGATTTGTATGCGGTTTACGCAGATGAGTTCGGGTTCAACTTAAAAGTTTGTATACAAAATATTCTCCCCTCACCTATATTATTCCCCCCTTAAAGAGGTCAGCTTTTTTTATTTAAGTTTGTCAAACTTCGTTTTACGGCGGACGTAGTCGCGGGCAACAGTTATCCTCTAAATAAACCCGTTCTCGCATTTTCATTTAACCGCTCACAGATTGCCATTAATTTAAAAGCATAAAAATCGATCTGTCCTGCACCATGTTTGCAACATTTTTTCATACAAATGTCAAAACATTTATTAAGAGCAGGTGTTAAACATAAAATTTAATTGTGCAAGAATTATGCTCACGAGACATGATGTAGGAAGGTGTTGTGCCGTGTGGTTCCCGGCAGACTGGAAAATAAATATAAAGAAATCCGTAGCCAACCTAAGACTAAGGCACCCGACTCAAAATCGTGATGTTTAAATCCTGCGACTACATTTTTCTGAGAAGTTTAATGTTTAACGGTGCTCTTACGGTAACGCTAAGTTGAATGCACATTCAGGCAACTTAATGTGTAATTCTAATTCACCCGCAAAATTACATATACCTCGGCGTTATTCTACACATCTGGCTGTTGCTTCGTGTAAAAACGTTACTAACCCAAGCTCCTCTCCAAAGAGGTAAGGACACAACCAGGACTAACGTTAAGAGAACGATAAGAAACAGTCAATAAAAATCTATCGCCGTGTGAAATGGTGACTGATTCATTATTATAATATCTGTCGCCAAGTCGCCTCGAGTGACACACGCTGTATCCAAGGTCAGCACGGGTCAAGTTCGAGCCGCTGGCGGAGCATTGTTTGCAGTTGTACAATCGAGTGCAACGGTCCATTTTCAACTTTAAATTTTAACATGTGGACTTCACTAAATCTACATGATCATTGTTAGCCAGACACAGTTTACTATGTCTTAAATGTCAGTCGGCAGGTCGCTTCCTGTGACACGAGGCGTGTCCAAGGTAATCATGGGTCAAGTTAGGCCCCTGACGGAGCATTGTCTGCAATGACAGTAGGCCGCATGGTACAATGGAGTACAACGATCTTTTATCAACGAGTAAGTTTAACATACGTACAAAATCGCCATGAGTTAGTTATTTCGAAAATGTAGCCTTTACTTCAAATCCTACAATTCTGGAACTTATGTAATAGAGTTTTTAAGCTATCTTTTACTGTAATAAATCAGGTCATCTTCCTCCTGGTGTTGGTCCAGGTTGAGCCCAGGGGAGGGGTTCGGGTACCACGAGAATTAGACGGATTTATCGCATTCTAATGCTTCGTAAACCACATAAAATAGTTATATACCTCGGAAATAAAATTTAATATAGAAATTAAATTATGCTGATATATGGATTCGATTGTACGCGTAGCATAATGTTGCCAACTTGCATGCCAATTTTTACCGCATTTAAAGCAACTTAGTTATTCATTCATATTATTCATCTATGACCAACATTTTTGGTTGGACCAGTATATATACGGTTTCTAAGCAGACAATCTTGCAAATTTTACTATAAGTTTTTATCATTTAGATCTGTGGTAATAAAATATCATCAACAATTATTATTTATCACTAAATTAGGTTAAAAGTGAAAATGTAGTTCTTTTTTAACGTATTTTGGTTCTTTTTAAACAAGAAAACGAGTAACCAGAAGAGAGAGACAGAAGATTTTCAGGATTCAGGACTCGTTCTATAGATTGCCAATACATACAAAAATAATTACCAAGATGAAGGAAGACTTCATTACACTAACAAGACACTTAATACTTTGTCTTTGAACCGATGAGCTGCGAATGACGTCATGCATCGCCAATAACTACAAATACTAGACTATTACCGCGACTTCGCATCCTGTTCTGCGGGTGCGATGACGTCATCGGTTCCCGAGGAACCGGTTCCTTAAGCCGTCTCCTTAGTACAACTCCACCACCGACGGGCATTTCAATGTGTAAACGCACCTTTTTAGGCTATTTATAACTATGAACTATTTACAGTTGAGTGAGGTAAGGCCACTTATGTAAGCAACGTATAGGAGCCGAGCCTTTATCAACCTCATTTTTACGTGTGCACAGGCAGTGACAGAACTTATTCTTTATATCTTATTATCTATATACCAGCTTTGACTTTAGCTACCGTGGGAATATTAAGACCAAAAGTACTTACTCCTATTTTTTCTGATGAGGACTTATTGGGTTTTTAAACTTTTTTTTTTGGTGTTATGACTATTACACGGACTTTAATTGCATCCATCACGAAAAACATTTGGCAGTGTTACAAAAACGCGTACGTACCTACACGATATATCAGTAATTTTCTTGGTTCATTAGTAATTTATACCTGATCTTTAAATAGGATGGATATTGCAAATTTTTGTCCCCACAACTCGTATCATCATCAATAGACATTACTTACTCATTTGTTTTGCAAATAAATTGTTCTTCATCTCAAGGCTCAGACTTCAATTATTTATATAGAAATTTTCCATCGCCTTGTCTAATATCATCGCCATTATCATAACCTAGTTTAGAATTAGCATTGTCTATGTCACAAAGGCTCTTTGATGGAGACATTCGAGACAAACTCATCCTCTTGGTGTGTGACCCGATTAAGTACAACATGAGCCGTGTGGTTCCCGGCACCAGTAGGAACAAGAATAGGACCACTGCATGTTTTTTCCATGGATATCGTAATAGGCGACTAAGGGATTGACTCATAAACTTGATATTCCTTTTAGGCGATGGGCTAGCAACCTGCCACTATTTGTATCACAATTCTATAATTAAGCCGAATAGCTGAGCGTGGTCTGTCAGTCTTTTAAGACTGTTAGCTCTGTCTACCCGGCAGGGGATATGTGATTATATGTATGTAGGTATGTATGTAAGTACAACATTCTAAATTCAAAAGAGTGGTCTTCTCACCTACAAGTCTCCCTGGACTTCCTACAAGGTCTTTTAATTACCTTGTGACATATCAACTCCACCACAAAGAGTGGTCTACTCACCCGTCTACCTTCAAGACAGACCCACCCGGTATCCAAGGAGATCACATTTAGATAGCTACAGACCCGGTACAAAGCGGTCTACTCATCAGACTTCTTCCATGACAGACCACTTATGTGATCTACATACATACATAAATATACATAAATACGTGGTCTCTCAGATACCACATCATTCCACTTGCCACGATCACTGCATACTTCTTTCGCTCCATCCACAATCATAACCCTCTTCATGCAAGCTCGTCGGTTTCGGATACTCTTGACCAGACCTTTTGCTAGAACATCTCCGATTTACTACACGTGACTAAATTTGTCTCACTCCGGCTTAAAGACAAAAAGAGAGGTCTACACAAGCACTCACCCGTCTTCCTTCATGACGGACTTGTCACCGCAGTCGCATGCGCCGCCAGCCTGCGACAGGAACATGTTGAAGTCGTGCGTGCTGTGGTCGCCGCGGTGGAAGCACTCGCGACATATCGACATGCATGGCGATATGCCACAAGTGCGACACCTGTACGCGACCACCCTCGGTATCCACACGAGGCCGCATTTGTCGTGCTTGTCGTAGCTCCGGACTGGGGACAAGTTCAAAATTCAAATTCAAAATTTTTATTCATTACTATAGGATACTATGTATCGCTTAATAATTGTCAAAAAGTATGGTTTAACAACATTGGTTGACGTCAAATAAATTACTTAAAAACTAAGTTTACTGCCGCTTCCAAGGCGTCAGTGCAGAAGAAGAGGTAACAAACTGCACTGCAGCATTTTCTTCAATAACGACAAAAAGTATAGCGAAATTAGGAATGTGTTTCTCCCTCCTGGCTTTAGTACCGGTTGCTCACCATTCTGGACAGGAGCCCGGGGTATGCCTTTGACTTTGGATCCTGGATTGGCTGAGTCAGCTTTTAACATGAAACGACTCCCGTCTGACCTCCACAACCTTTGCAGGGGAACCTAGCCCGTTATGGGTCGTATGGTTGCACATCTAGTTGCCGGAATGTGAAGGTTTCCCCACGATGTTTTCCCTCATAGTAAGAGCATCTGTTTGTATTCAAACTAATGTACGTGTGTAATGTACTAAATAATTTCGAAAATATTCATTGGTAATGGCACTTCGGGTACCTTATCGATTCGACAACCGACGCTCACGAAGCGAGATTAGGATTGTGTTTAAAAAAAGAGAAAAAAAAAACGTTTTTCGTCATTTACAAATGGTCAAAATTATTATCGCAAGCACAATAAAGATTAATGGAAGTGTATCTTTTATTGATGAAACCAACGTGTGAGTAACTTTCCTTGAAATGGTTAAAAATTTAATTTCGACAACGCCCTGCTTAAAGCGATGCATTTTAGTACTTTATTCGTCGAGTAGTAAGTTATTTTCAATCTGATCAACAGCTTAAACGGGTTATCTGCTTGTTTCGAATGTGATCCTTACTGTGTGTAACCTTTTTTAAGAAATGTTAACTATATAGTCACTAACTATTGTTACTAATGTTGATAGGCCGTTGACGTCAGAGTCTCCTTAATTGGTATATTAATATGATCCCAATGTTAACAAGTGGTTCTTGAAAATATACAAAAATATAATTAGGATCATTAAATCATCATCGTCATGTCACCACAAATCGATATCTTAACATCACAAGACATAACCACATAAAAAAATCAAGTCAAGTCATCGCTGAATCATGCCTTAGAATTACTGTTTAGCCATATTCTGATACAAGCTCAATTAAAAAAAAAAACATTAAAATCGTCATTAGTATCGCTGA
Source organism: Amyelois transitella (assembly GCF_032362555.1). Taxonomy (NCBI): domain Eukaryota; kingdom Metazoa; phylum Arthropoda; class Insecta; order Lepidoptera; family Pyralidae; genus Amyelois; species Amyelois transitella. The sequence goes on along the minus strand of NC_083516.1, from coordinate 10,312,115 downwards.
AAGATAGCTTAATTGGAGCGAGACGGAATGAGATGTTACTATTTATTTTTTGCTTCTGTATGTATTATAACATCATTAATTTATTTGAGTAAGAATTCAGTATTATATGTTCTCATGTTGTTTAATTGGATAGTCATTTTTTTACAGAATGTAGCCTTGCGAATACCGCCACAGTAGAATAGGTCCTATTTATGTAGACATCTTAGAGGCGACAAAAAGAGAATGGAACTAACAATCGGAAAATGTATTAAAAACTCCCAAGACAGACAAGACAAGGATTGATGTAAGTCAGATCGTAGACCGATGCAACTAGGAAATATTTTGACAAAAGTACGACATCCGAAGGATATCTGCGGCAATGGTAGGTCTAAAGTAAATGATTAGTACTCAAAATTATTCATACAAAAATATAGATCACTGCTGAGTCACACGTGTAACAAAAAGAAGTTGTGTATCACATACGAGCTGTGCCCGCGACTTCGTCCGCGTGGAATAGTTATTTTGGGCCTTATTTGAATCCCTCAATGATGAATAATTTACCCCGTTTTTTTTCACATTCTCCATTATTTCTTCGCTTCTAATAGTTGCAGCGTAATGTAATATAGCCTAGAGCCTTCCTAGATAAATGGTCTATTCAACACAAAAAGAATTTTTCAATTCGAACCAGTAGTTCCTGAGATTAGCGCGTTCAAACAAACAAACAAACAAATTCTTCAGCTTTATAATATTAGTATAGATTAAATTTTTAAAGGATTTATTAACTTTGGATTCTTCATTCAAGCGATGGGCTAGTAACCTGGCGGTATTTTAATCTCAATTCTATCACTAAGCCAAACGGCTGAACGTGGCCTATCAGTCTTTTCAGGACTGTTGGCTCTGTCTACTCCGCAAGAAATATATGTATGTATGTTAAATTTTAAGATTTTTGTTGTTCCAAAAGACTGAGGAAAAACCCTTGGGGAAGTTCCCAATTTCCGATCATAAAAAAACAACTATTTATAATGAATCAAAGATTATCGCCGCCTGATCACAATGAGATAACATAAGAGCCAATAGTCATGTAACGAAGCTGACGGTGCCCATAAATAAAAAAAAGTTATTATGTACAAGAAATATGACGGGATAAAAAAACTTTACGAACTGACGAAACTAAAAAAAAAACTATCAGTGGAATAAAATGAGAGAGAAGCGGCCGATAAGTATATTTATTTGTATGATGTAGACATTATATTTGGCTTGGGATCAAAAAGACTGTCTAGAATCTCCCGTCTGACACACGGTAAACACGTGGTATTTTTTTAAGTCACGCAGATATGTAGTTAGCATTGTTGGAAATTAACATAGCATTATAGAAAATGTAGGTAGGATGAGATAATAATAACATATTTAGTTCCTTTACAAAAATAAAAATGTAGCATGCTTCATTGTGTTATAGTAAAGTTGTTAAAACTAAACTTAGATACTAACATATAATCACATCTATTTATCTTGCGGGGTAGACAGAGCTAACAGTCTTGAAGGCCACGTTAAGCTGTTTGGCATAATGATAGAAATAGTGACAGGTTGCTAGCCCGTCGCCTAAAAGAAGAATATTAATTTATTAGCCTATCCCTTAGTTACCTTTTACGACATCCATGAGAACGAGATGGACTGGTCCTATTGTTTTTTTATTGGTGCCGGGAACCACACAGCACTGAAAACTACTACAGCATAATAACTTACTCCACCCGACTGCACCGCAACTGACGATGCTTCTATAAATATTAACGTGCTTTAAATGCATGTTTTTTTTTTAAATAAAAAAAATTAGAGTGATCCCATTTTTCTCTACCGCACGTCAACAAGGTTTTTTTTTCGTCCTTAACATTTCCCACTTTCTACGTGGGTTTAGCACAGTATATTAGTTTTGTTTCCAATTACTTCTGTCAATTGCCATCTCACTAGTCGTCGACTACGCCGTCTATCCATCTCTTTTTCGGTCTTCCCCTATTTCTTTAACCTTTCACTTATGACGTCAAATTCCAGTACGACACGTCAGAAATGGTGACGTACACTTAGATCATTACCGCGGCACTATACGCCGTGGTAACATTCTACGTCACTTTTTCACAGTCCAGCAGACTGCAATAGACCGATGCATCTATAATTACTAGGTGCGCGCGAGTGCAGCGTGGTTAATGCCCTGCGCTGTCGCGTTGGAAAACATTGCGGATTTTACTCTATGGTTCATGAGCCTATTGCTTCAATACTGGCTGGCAGGCTGTAAACGTCGGGTACTGAACGTACTAACACACAGGGACCGGCACTTAAGTTGAAACAAAATTCTTACGTATGGACTTTAAATTTTTAACATGAAACATTGCTACTGCTCATCCCGGGAATGTCCAATTCTAGGGTCAACTTTTATGCCGGATACTGTACGTACATTTACTTAAAAAACAAGTCTGATTCCAAGAAACAGACTATATCTTTCCACACGATTCCCGTATACATCTTTCGCTTCACTTACATTCATAAGTCTATTCGAGTGAAACAAGCTGATCGGTTTCGGGTAGGGTAGGTTCGGTAGTCGAACCAGTAGTTTCTGAGATTAGCGCGTTCAAACAAACAAACTCTTCAGCTTTATAATATATATAAGATACGTGATTATATGCATGCATAAGAAACTTTGTGTTGTGTTGTGAACACACCCTTAAGTGAACACAATGAACCGAATTTAAAATACAATTTTTTTCATCACAGTCGCAAGGTGGTGATAAAATTATGACTTCACTTTCTTTTCCTTAAATGTTATCACTGTAACACGTACTCTAGGCACTTAAGTGGCTTTGTAAATACCAGAGTGAAATCGATAAAAACTAACCAATAAATAGGCAAGTTAATGAGGCACGCCAGTACAGGCTGTTGTTCTGTTATCTCCCCTATTTTCTTTGTGCAATTAGCTAATAAAGTACTATAACGATTATGGTGAAATTGTTGCTGCAGTAAACCTATATTCTGATAAACTTCGTAAAATTAAATAAAAATATATTTTGCTTAATTTTTCTTAAAATTTGCAACGAGCTCAGAACTGGGTCTCATCAAACCTGGGTCTCTTTCCATTCCTATGTATCCGTACATACATCCATATACAGTCACGTCTGTATACATTGTGGGGTAGACAGGGCAAAGTTATTCTGAAAAGACTGAAAGGGCACGTTCATGGCCAAATGATCAAATTGAGATTAAAATTGTGACAGGTTATAAGCCCATATCATAAAAGAAGGATCCAAAGTTATTTAAAAGTGCCGTGTGGTTTCCGGCACAAATACAAAAAAGAATAGGACCACTCCAATTCTTTCCCATGGATGTAGTAAAAGGCGACTAAGGGATAGGGTTACAAACTTGTGATTCTTTTAGGCGATGGGCTTGCAACCTGTCACTATTTGAATCCCAATTCTATCATTAAGCTAAGCTGAACGTGGGCTATCAATCTTTTCAAGACTGTTGGCTTTGTCTACCCCGCAAGGGATATAGACGTGATTATATGTATAAACGTATATTTAAAAAAAACCTTTTCAGCCATCATCACTGTCTGTCTATAAAATGTCATTAAACCCCGATAAACACGAGTGGCACCCGACAAGTGTAACCGAGCCTCGCGGATCAGCTGTTCGGGGTCAACGTCCGATGTAGGTGACTAAGACCAACCGCGAAACGGGCCAAGTCAACGTCCCCCACAGCAACTGAGGCAACTTGAGATGTGCCCGATGCATGCCTTGTAATGAAATATCGATTTTTATAATATGTACTCGTATGTACTTATCGATTTTTTTATTCGACTCGTAATATGTATGTACTTACATGACAAATATGCGTTGCGCTCTCTTTCTTGTAATACATACATAAATATGGTCACGTCTATATCCCTTGCGGGGTAGACAGAGCCAACAGTCTTGAAAAGACTGAATGGCCACGTTCAGCTATTTGGCTTAATGATAGAATTGAGATTCAAATAGTGACAGGTTGCTAGCCCATCGCCTAAAAGAGAATCCCAAGTTTGTAAGCCTATCCCTTAGTCGCCTTTTACGACATCCATGGGAAAGAGATGGAGTGGTCCAATTCTTTTTTGTAATGGTTCCGGGAACCACACGGCACTTAAATAAATAAATAGCACATTCTCAAAAAGACTTGTTTGACAAAAAATATTGAAATGCATCCAATTATCCTGTCATACTTAATTTATTTTTTACGCGAACAACTAAATGTAAATAGTGAACTACTAAATCAATTTAATGGCGATATATTGCCATAATTCATAACTCGCATGAAGGGCAACCATCAAGGTTCTCAGTTAACAAATGTTTTATGTGCTCTAAAGGTAATTTCCCACCAAACATGCTAGGCAATATTGATCACTTTATATAGCACATTGCTGGTGGATAAGCGCCCTATAAATAAATATGGCTAACGGCTTATAAACTATTTCATTCGTCTTCCTGGCGTTAACGTCTGAGACCGGAGACCACTTTAGATTGGACCAACCCCGTAACACGCGCGACGTCGTTTTTATCGCTCGAAAAACTATCGCCGTTTCGCTTTTTCATTATGACGTGGTCGAAGTCAGGTCACCACTACACAGAGCGACACCCGTCTGACATAAGTGAGCCTTTCAAAGAACCAAACCCAGCTTAGAACATGGTTTTGTTATCTTAACTGGTTCACTGGGTAAAAGTGCTTCTTCCATTTATCTAACTCTTCCATCAAATCCATATGGAAGAGATGAAGCCGTTTTTTAAAGTATTAGAACAAATTTAGAGTTTATGCCGTACTACTGGCAAGGTATGCGCCATTGACATTGATACGCCGTATGCATAACGATTGAAATGTAACGTTGTAATCATTACACTAGAATTTATGTCAACAGCTGACATCATCGCCAACTTGAGTGACCCAGTGAAATCAAACAGTTTTTCTTCATATAATTTTCATCAACGTTATCTTTATAATAAGACTAAGGGCTAGGACTAGGCTTACAAACTTGGGATTCTTTTTTAGGCGATGGGCTAGCAACCTGTCACTAGTTGAATCTCAATTCTATCGTTAAGCCAAATAGCTGAACGTGGCCATTCAGTCTTTTCAATACTGTTGGCTCTGTCTACCCCGCAAGGGAGATAGACGTGACCATATGTATGTTATCTTTATTGAAGAATTCACTCACTCCAATCCAGACTCGTTGTATATCTGCTGTATTCCTTAAATTTATCTTAAGGTTGACTCACTGACTAATTGATTGAATACCTGGCCGATTGACACATCACAAAAAACAGGTCATATTACTAAGTCGGCTGAGATCTGGAATTTAGCATGCAGGTTCCTGGTCTAGGGGTGCAAAGAGAAGTTTTCCCACCATTCCCGCGGTAGCACAGCCGCAGGCGTGTTCTAGTTTATTATGACCAAAAATATATCTTAGAACCTTCTCCCTAACGGCCTTTTACATCGTTTTAAACAGGGTTTAGTTCACTATACATTTGCTACATTATCTAACGAGTGTGAATTCAAAATTGCCATTTTGAACAGCCAGAGGCATCATTGTTCCGACTATAAACAATGGCAGGTGATCGTTAAACACGTGTAAGAAAGTAATTTTTGTACAATCAACCAGCTAAGGGCTGAATGTTTTTACCCTTATTAAGAAAGTACCTCGTGGTTAATCGCCTCTTTTGACGCCCACCACGGTATTAAATAATTGTATTTTTTTTTTGACTTAGCGTGGTCCTATTCTTAGAGGAAAAATACATTTCTGATAGGAAAACATGTTTAAAAAAACTATTTAGGACAAGCTGTGCCCGCAAATTCGTCCGCGTGGAATAGTTATTTTGGGCATCATTGAAGCCCTCAAGGATGTATACAATAATATTCCCCGTTTTTTTTTTCACATTTTCCATTATTTCTTTGCTCCTTATAGTTGCAGCGTGATACTGTATAGCCTAAAGCCTTCCTCGATAAATGGTCTATTCAACGCAAAAAGAATTTTACAATTTAAACCAGTAGTTCCTGAGATTAGCGCGTTCAAACAAACAAACTCTTCAGCTTTATAATATTAGTATAGAAGTAAAGATTTCCTTTAGGCATCCCACCAATGTTTCCGAACTGAATTTGTATTAAGTTATGTTTAAAAAAACGGGTGTTAAAAGCATCTGTAAGCCAGGGCGGGACACTAGTCCGAGTAATGTGATATCAAGAACACCGAACGCATTGTCTGTCAGGGTGCGCCAACGCTCCCGAGAGGCAGGTGGCAAAAAAAGCCTTCTCCTGCGCACGCGCACGAACGAGCCACTAACTAATAATAGACACGCGATCACCATCTCGTTATCCTAGTTTCCTATTATGAATACCATACGGAAAGAGAGAGGTCGCTGACCCTAAAGGCCAGAGCACACAAAAGTCATAAGGAACGCAGTTTGAAAGCGCGTACCAAGTTGTAATACAAGAACCCATCACATTAAATTTAAAATTCGAACGTGCCGCAATGTGACAACTTAAAAGAGTTCCTTGTATTACAACTTGGTGCGGGACCGCTTTCAAACTGCGTTGCTTCCTATCTACTTTGTGTGTGCTCTGGCCTAAAATCCCGTCTAAGTGCGCATTTTTGACAGTGCGTGACCCTTCGTATGACGGCGGTAAGGTTGGGTATTGTCTGTTTCGTTGTCAGACGTCACTGAAGTTTGAGATGCAGTTATTGCTTCATTGATGAGCAAGGTGTATTGATGAATAAAATACGACGAATATCAAACAAAATACGTGTTGTTACACATACAGATCCAACTGAGAATTACCTATTTTTTTAAGACGGTTAAAAAGACCAAAGTTGTAGTATAATCTGGTCTTACAAATTGATACTGGTCTATAACCACTAGAAATGGATTGGCTATGTGGATATCAGAACCCCATAGTGAAATGGAGCAAAATAGTCACAGAGTGGTATCCCAAGGAAAATGCAGCCAAGGACATCATCAAAGTGGGAAGACGACTTAAGGCTCATGGAGAAGCTCACAGCTAGAGAATGTCACAATCCTGTTGAGTTTAGAGGGTGGTCCGTGCCACAAGGCATGCTGAATTGCATGACATGATGTAACAACAACCTATTGTATAAGATTGTATAGATTAGTTCAGTTCAGATTAAATTGCATATTATGATGGCATGGGGCTGAAGCCAACATGAAGGAGTCATTTGTTACCTTTTGTTCTAAAAGAAGATGGCTGCAGCTATGGAGAGCTGTCCCTCTACGCCCTCTACAGCTGCCAAACTATTGCCTGGCAGGGATTTACTTAGTCCGAGTCATGTGGATGCTAGTGGACTAGATTGCTGGGCTATGGAGTGAGATATAGGCATCAACCACAAAACCTATCTCAAATTTTGTACTAGGATGATGAATGGAGGATTACTTGCTGCTCATTGGTATTAACCCTCAACAGCCTGTGAGCAATCGACATAAGCCACCCTGCGACAGGCAGGGCACAACACGTTAGAAGCAGCTATAGAGTGCCAGGAGGTGCAGCCCTGGTTTCATGAGCATGAAGTAAGACTTCATGCTTTTCCCCCACTATTGCACCATAACATGGAGCATAGAATCTTCCGTTGCGTCTCCACTCTTGTCAGCCAGCAAGGCAAGCCAAGTGTGTGTGGTGTTTATGTATAGCGCATGTCTGTATATTCCTAAGGAGGTAGGGTCTATGACATGGCCACTCACAGTGCTACGCCACTAAAAGCCACCCCTTGGAAACTGAATGCATTGGGAAGGAAACACTTCCACAGAAGGTGATGGAAACTCACATTCCTACAGCTTTATTTTTATTATGTTGATTCATATAAATAGGTCATTTGGAGATGTTCTAAAGTGAGATGGCTGCACCTATGGAGATCTGTGTCATGTATACCATTTGAATTCAACAGTGTTCCTCCACAGCTGCCATACTATTCCAAGGTTATTAAAAGGTTCAGTTCATTCCAATAGGATGTTAATAGAAACTCTGGGCTATGGAGTGAGATATGGACATCTGCCTCAAAGATATATTATTATATGTCAGTTTTAAAAGAACACAATTGTCATACTCAATTCAATATTTAATTGCAGTGATCATGCTCATAGCACAGTATTATGATATGACATTGAGGGCACAAATATGGCGAGGACAAGAATCTTGCTTTACAACTATATACTGTAGACAGATGTTGCCTCCCAGAATGAGGAAAATACAGTACAAAGTAATGAGTTAATAATTGCTTTTTATCAGTAAAACATATAGTTTACTAGATAAGAACAAATAGAACTAAGTTGTTGCTGTTACAGTGAGTACAATGACAACAAATACAATGGTGCAAAATGTCAAATAAGTGAAGGTCATTGTGCCAACCTGTGTGTATTTGCACAAGATGAGACAAGAATGACTCTTTGTTCGCATTAATAAGTGTTACTCTGCTCATAACCTAGAAAAAGCCAACCGAGAGGCAGGAGTACAGTTATACTGGCACTTACCAATAGCTGCAAATTCATCAGGCGTTCGACCTCCCGCAATGAGCCAGCGACACCAATCCACCGTCTCCCACTCGTCAATTGCTTTACTAGGATTAAGTAGAACATCCAGCAAGGGCCCGAGGTGTTGCGAAGAACCGTTGACGCACTCCGCGTGTATATATCCAGCTGCACCCCGTTTGCCCTTTTTCATTAACACTTGCGCCGAAGAAGTAGACATTTTGTCACTTTCTCAATAAGCGCTGACACCAAAATTCACCACACTATACACATAAGTCACTGTATTATTTCGGTCACTCACGGAAGAAACACCATTTCGAGTTTTACATAAGGCAATGAACTGTGGCCCGTCGTACGCCTTCGTAGCGCAACATCTTCCACATATGCTAACACTTGATAGTTTCAGGACATTTTAGATATGTGGGATACAAAAACATAATATAAACAAAAATAGACGTAATAGATTGCTTCTTGATTCTATCACACTCAAGTTGAAATAATCCAATGCAGAAAACAACACGGCCAATGACGTCCATTGACGGCCATTTGTTTGGTGTTTACACAATTAAAATATAAATTACCCCAAAAATTTTTCATATGTATACAATTTTGTTTCAAGTAACAGAGTAGAATTTGATTAAAGTATTATTTATGGCAAGAAAATTAGTAAGTATAATTTAATGCATCGGAATATCGACAAAATTTAATATTTTATATCTGCCCAACTTAAGATTAAGAACATCTCGATATGGTCGGCCAAATAACAAAGTGCCGTCGTTTCCAGTATCGATTGGACGACGACATATTATGTATATATTTTAAACTATTTTAAAAGATGTTTCTCACTTAAAACTTTCCGAAATAATACAGTTCTCAATTTTTTTATTTATATTCAAAATGTATTAACGAAAAACACTCCTAAATGTAAAATTTCTTGTGATGTTTCTTACTTGACCAAGATAAACAAATTTGAAAAAAACATGATAAAGTAATCAGGTTTAAAATAAACAAATCAGGGAAAACAAAAATTTCCTTTCATTTTCACATTTTAAACATAAATTTTGATAATGGCAACATTCATAAACTGATCGTGTGCTGAATTGGTGACGAAGAATCGATTGTTTTACTATCGATAATTGACCACAAAAATATGTATGATTTAAAAAGATTAATGTGACAATTGAATTAAATATGGCTCGTTTAATATGACGTGTTTGTACTCGTGTTACTCGTAAAATGGCCCCAACGATTTCGTTGAAATCGGAAATATAGGTGTATATGGAGGTAAAAATTCGATTTGGCTGGGTACTACATATTATTTTACATACATACATACATACATATAGTCACGTCTATATCCCTTGCGGGGTAGACAGAGCCAATAGTCCCGAAAAGACTGAATGGCCACATTCAGCTGCTCTGCTTAATGATGGAATTGAGATCCAAATAGTGACAGGTTGCAAGCCCATCGCCTAAAAAAAAGGATCGCAATTTTATAAGCCTATCCCTTAGTCGCCTTTTACGACATCCATGTGAAAGAGATGGAGTGGTCCTATTCTTTTTCGTATTGGTGCCGGGAACCACACGGCACTCGTATTGGTGCCGGGAACCACACGGCACTATTATTTTATCCGATAAATTTTCTAATATTTTCGTTAGAGATGGATAATATCGGCGCCTCGTCAATGTTACTAGAAGCGCAGTGGTTAGAGCCATCGATTTCACTCACGTCGAAGAATATGGGTTCAGTTTTTTTTCCATATTTGTTTTATTATTTACACAGATTTAAAATTTATATTTTGTGATCATTTCTTATCTTTTTGTTTTAAGTATCTTTTTAATTGTTTTATTTTCAATTTTATTTTGTATATCGTGTGGTTTTTACCACTTTATTAGAATAGGACCACTCCATTGCTTACCCATGGATGTCTTCTCTTCTTAAATCGTGATAAAAGGCAACTAAAGGAATAAGAAGATACACATTAATCACACATAGTAGCAAGTGCTCTGGTAGCGAAAAAAATCATGGTGTGTGCCAGCTGGTTCTCTTCCCATGCATATTTATAAAAGTTGATCAAGGGCAATGTGTACTCTTTCATAAAAAACACAAAAGTAGGTATGCATAGATCGTGGAAAGAGGAAAAATGTAGTCTCTGCCTACTTCTGTGAGAAATAATGCCGATTGAAGCTGAGATTATATTAATTAATTGACTAAACAAATCGATTACGAAATGAAATCTACCTCCCCTTTCTTTTCCATGGATTCTAAAATTATTGTCGTTGTCACATTGAAGTTGACATGTGAATTCGCGTGGTCTTGTCGTGCAGCTGGTTTAATTTAGTTTGGTTGGTTTTGCAGATATTATTTTAAGTGTTGGTTTGGTTTCTCAAAACCCGTAGTAAAACTCACAGTCAAATGAAATATTTTCCTACACTTTTCATTATTTTTAAATAGTACCACTATTAGGTGTAGTACCGGTGTTAAGGTACAGATCCCTAGTTTGCAAGTGAATAAAACACAAGATATGGATGAAGAAAAGAAGGTTATGTTTCATGAAATGGAGTTAGATGATCGGCTTCTAAAGGTAAACCATAATTCAGTCATGATGATTCTAACTATACATTAAACTGGTCTTTTATCATTTGGTTTCTTTCATTTAGGCTATATCCCAGTTATCGTGGAGTGAACCCACGTTGATTCAAGCTACAGCTATTCCTCTGTTGTTGGAGGGTAAAGATGTTCTCATGCGTGCTCGCACTGGGTCAGGAAAGACCGCAGCGTTTACCATCCCGGTTATCCAGAAGATTCTGAACTTGAAGAATACCAGCCGCCATCAAAGCATCAGAGCTTTGGTGTTGTCGCCTAGCAAGGAGTTATGTGGGCAGGTTAGAATATTTTTAAGTGTTTTATCATGCACTATTAAACTAGTACCTAATATTTGTATTTATATAAGTATATATAGTTCTTCTCTAATCCTTAAAAACATTGTTAACAAACTATGATATTTTAAAAAATTAGGTACAGAAGACTTTATGATTCTAAACTTTCAGATTGCTTCTGTGATTCGTGATTTAACCCTCAAATGTGCCAGGGAAGTAAGATTTGTCGATATATCATCAAGTGGGGACATGCAAATACAAAAGTCCCTATTAATGGACAAGCCGGATATAGTTGTGTCGACTCCATCACGGGCACTTGCGCATCTAAAGGCTAACAACATGAGGCTGAAGGAAGATCTGGCTATGTTGGTTGTGGATGAGGCAGACTTGATATTCTCGTTTGGATATGAAGCTGAAATTAAAGAGTTGTTAAGGTGAGCTTTTTTTTAATAATTTTTATCGCAATTGTGACCTTCCTAGTCTGTCTTGGATCTACTCATGATCACTATTTATATGGTATAGTTTTCTGATTCAGCCCACTATTACTATCCAGGTATCCGGAATGCTCTTTAGGAGGCAATGAATTAAAGAATTACGATAAAGGCAAGGAGGTAAAAAATTAAGACTGTTATGTAATGTGGAATACTAGTTTGAAAACAAGATTACAAGTAGGTTTTAATGTCTTTGGAACGCACTGTGCCTAGCTAGTCAGTTGAAGGAGTGTTTGGCTAAGCACTGATGCATCGATCAGGAGGCTGCGGCCCCTGTACCTCGTCTTTCTCGCTGCTCCTTGGACAGACTTTTACTATCTCAAATACAGTCAGGATATCAAATATATTTTTGATTTCAGCCATTTACCAAAGATATACCAAGCAGTGCTTGCATCAGCCACATTATCCGATGATGTGTTAAGTCTAAAGAAGATTGTTCTCCGTAACCCTGTCACGCTGAAACTGGAAGAGCCTGAACTCGCGCCATCTTCACAACTCCAGCATTACCACTTGTTTGCGGAAGAAGATGATAAGGCGGCCATCTTGTATGCTCTGCTCAAGTTGAACCTGGTCAGAGGAAAGAGTATCATATTTGTGAGGACTGTGGATAGGTGCTATAAGTAAGTATCTTATTGGAAAACAGAAGTAGAGTATGTAAATGACAGTTTACAGACGTTATATCCACCATGAAAGTCGTAAAATGGCATGGGAAAGGCTAATAAACTTGGGATTCCTCTTGTGATGGGCTGTCAACTTGTCATTATTTGAATCTCAATTTCATTAAAAGCCATATAGCTGAATGTTGCCTTTCATTTTTTTTCGATGCCATTGGCTTTGTCTACTCTGCAAGGTATATAGACATGACTATTATGCATGTTTCTAAATGCTATCAATAATAAGAAAGAAAGAAAAATCTTTATTTGGCGCAAAAGGTAACATTACATGGTTCACAAACATAGAAATAAAAAAATTACATGATGCGACCAAAAGGTTTCCACTCGGCATATGCATGTGTATGATGAGGTTACACAATTAATATGCTACAGTGAGAGCAGGGATGATTCATTTATACTAATATTATAATGCTGAAGAGTTTGTTTGTTTGTTTGAACGCGCTAGTCTCAGGAACTACTGGTTCGAATTGAAAAATTATTTTTGCGAGGAAGAATTGAGGAAGGCTACATCACGCTGCAACTATTAGGAGCGAAGAAATAATGGAAAGTGTGAAAAAAAATCCAATGATGCCCAAAATAACTATTCGACGCGGACGAAGTCGCGGGCACAGCTAGTGTTCAATATGTAGCTATTTTCACCCGGTCCACCAGCTCTGTCATGAAAAAATCTTGCTAAAAGCAACTCCATTAACAATACATTATATTTTGCTTTTCCTCAGATTAAAATTATACCTGGAACAGTTCAAAATCGGCTCATGCGTGCTGAATTCTGAATTGCCCGCCGCCGTGCGCTGCCTCTCCGTGGACCAATTCAACCGGGGACGGTACCAGATCATCATAGCATCGGACGAGAAGGCCTTGGAGAAACCCGACGGAGGCATTCTGCCTATTGAAGAGAGAGCCAAGAAGAAAAAGGTAGATATTGGCCGGTCTGGTTTTATTTTGCCGTGTGGTTCCCGGCATCAATATAGAAAAGAATGGGACCACTCCATCTCATTTTCCATGGATGTCGTAAAAGGCGACTAAGGGAAAGGCTTATAAATTTGGGATTCCTATTTTAGGCGATGGGCTAGCAACCTGTTACTATTTGAATCTCAATTCTATCTTAAAGTCAAATAGCTGAATGTGGCCTATCAGTCTTTTCAAAACTGGTGGCTCTGTCTACCCTGTTAGGGATATAGACGTGATTATATGATGTATGTATGTAGGTATGTATGTTCACTCTGATACCGCTCAATGGCGAATAATATGTAAAGTCTTAGCTTAACAGGACGGTGCAGTCTTATAAAAAACAAAAAGCGTATTTAATAAATAAAAAAATATATAAGGGACAAATTACACAGATTGAGTGACAAGGCTACTCGAAGTAAGTTCGAGACTTGTGTTACGAGATACTAACTCAATGATACTATAATTTATACTAAATACATTATATATCGATAAACATCCAAGACCCAGGCCAATCAGAAAAAGTTCTTTCCCCATCATGCCCTGGCCTCGATTCGAACCCGGGACCTCCGGTGTCACAGACAAACATAGGTACTATTAAATACCATTACTTTGTTCACAGCAAGCGTCAAAGCGTAAGAGAGACAACAGACAAGCATAGGTACTATAAAATACCATTACTTTGTTCACAGCAAGCGTCGAAGCGCAAGAGAGACAAAGAATCCGGCGTCTCGCGCGGTATAGACTTTCAGCACGTCTCCAACGTTATCAACTTCGACTTCCCTCTCGACGTCAACTCTTACGTGCACAGAGCTGGCAGGACGGCCCGGGGGAACAACCAGGTGTGTGCGACACTTATATGATGACATCTCTATCCCTCGCGGGGTAGACAGAGCCAGTAGTCTTGTCATTTCAGAAGACTAACGAGCCAGGGTATAGACTTTCAGCACATCGCCAACGTTATCAACTTCGACTTCCCTCTCGACGTCAACTCTTACGTGCACAGAGCTGGCAGGACGGCCCGGGGGAACAACAAGGTGTGTTGGACACTTATATGATCACGTCTCTATCCCTCGCGGGGTAGACAGTGCCAGCAGTCTTGTCATTTCAGAAGACTAACGAGCCAGGGTATAGACTTTCAGCACGTCGCCAACGTTATCAACTTCGACTTCCCTCTCGACGTCAACTCTTACGTGCACAGAGCTGGCAGGACGGCCCGGGGGAACAACCAGGTGTGTGCGACACTTATATGATGACATCTCTATCCCTCGCGGGGTAGACAGAGCCAGTAGTCTTGTCATTTCAGAAGACTAACGAGCCAGGGTATAGGTGTGTTGGACACTTCAACTAACTATATATCATCACGTCTATATCCCTCCAGAGAACAACCAGGTGTGTTGGACACTTCAACTAACTATATATCATCACGTCTATAACCCTCGCGGGGTAGACAGAGCCAGCAGTCTTGTCATTTCAGAAGACTAACGAGCCAGGGTATAGACTTTCAGTACGTCGCCAACGTTATCAACTTCGACTTCCCTCTCGACGTCAACTCTTACGTGCACAGAGCTGGCAGGACGGCCCGGGGGAACAACCAGGTGTGTTGGACACTTATATGATCACGTCTCAATCCTTCGCGGGGTAGACAGAGCCAAAAGTCTTGTAATTTCAGAAGACTAACGAGCCACGGTATAGACTTTCAGTACGTCTCCAACGTTATCAACTTCGACTTCCCTCATGACGTCAACTCTTACGTGCACAGAGCTGGCAGGACGGCTAGGGGGAACAACCAGGTGTGTGCGACACTTGTATGATCACGTCTCTATCCCTCGCGGGGCAGACAGAGCCAGCAGTCTTGTCATTTCAGAAGACTAACGAGCCGCGGTATAGACTTTCAGTACGTCGCCAACGTTATCAACTTCGACTTCCCTCTCGACGTAAACTCTTACGTGCACAGAGCTGGCAGGACGGCTCGGGAGAACAACCAGGTGTGTTGGACACTTATATGATCACGTCTCTATTCCTCGCGAGGCAGACAGAGCCAGCAGTCTTGTCATTTCAGAAGACTAACGAGCCAGGGTATAGACTTTCAGTACGTCGCCAACGTTATCAACTTCGACTTCCCTCTTGACGTCAACTCTTACGTGCACAGAGCTGGCAGGACGGCCCGGGGGAACAACCAGGTGTGTTTGACACTTGTATGATCACGTCTCTATCCCTCGCGAGGTAGACAGAGCCAGCAGTCTTGTCATTTCAGAAGACTAACGAGCCAGGGTATAGACTTTCAGCACATCGCCAACGTTATCAACTTCGACTTCCCTCTCGACGTCAACTCTTACGTGCACAGAGCTGGCAGGACGGCTAGGGGGAACAACCAGGTGTGTTGGACACTTGTATGATCACGTCTCTATCCCTCGCGGGGTAGACAGAGCCAGCAGTTTTGTAATTTCAAAAGATTAATCCACGTTCAGCTGTTTGGCTTGCCTATAAGAAACCCAGGTTTATAAGCTTATCTCTTAGTTGCCTTTAACGACATCCGTGGGAACGAGATAGTGTCCTATTATTTTTTTGTGCCGGGATCCGCACGGCAATTGGCACGGGATCAACTAATATACTTACATTTTTCACAGATAAGAGCCAAATAAAGAAAAACGTCCGAAATTTTATCCGCCATTTTATACATACATAAAGTCACGTCTATATGTATCTCTTGCAGGCAAGACATAGGTAACAGTCTTGAAAAAACTGAAAGGCCACGTTCGGCTGTAGGTAATTGAGATTCAAATAGTGATAGGTTGCTAGTCCATCGCCTACAAGAGGTAACCCAAGGTTATAAGCCTATCCCTTAGTCGCCTTTTACGAAATCCATAAACCACACGGCGTACCATATTTTAAACTATTCTAGAACATTTTCCAATAACTTTTACATTGTTCACAGGGATCAGTGTTGTCTTTTGTCTCAATCCGTGAGAAGCCACTGATGGACGCTGTGGAGTCACATTTGGCGAAAGGTTTCAACAGTCAAAAGGTTTTACAGTAAGTTGTAATTCTAATACAAACTAATACTATTAAAATACATACATATGGTCACGTCTATTTCCCTTGCGGGGTAGATAGTGCCACCAGTCTAGAAAAGTCTGAATGGCCACATTCAGCTATTTTGGCTAAATGATAGAATTGAGATTCAAATAGTGACAGGTTGCTAGCCCATCACCTAAAAAAAAAAAATCCCAGGTTTATGAGCCTATCCCTTAGTCGGCTTTTACGACATCCATGGGAAAGAGATGGAGTCCTATTCTTTTTTTCATTAGTGCCGGGAACCACATGGCACCATCTTTATATATCTATATATTTATATATATATCTTTTAAGTTTCTATATGATGACAAACATAGCACATAATACATTGATGAACGACTAATCTTCTCACTGACATTGAACCACAATTTCTCTACTATCACCCATCTTATACTCTATAATAATGACCAGAATTCCCACAGGAAGTACGAATTCGCACTGGAAGAAGTGGAGGGGTTCAGGTACAGGAGTCGGGACGCCTGGCGCGCCGTGACCAGGATCGCGGTGAGGGAGGCCAGGCTGAAGGAGATCAAGCAGGAGCTCATCAACTGCAAGAAGCTGCAGGTTGGTGGCGTCTCGCTCTCTCTCTCTCTCTCTCTCTAGGAGGAATGTTCTAGAACAAGTGGAGGGGTTCAGGTACAGGAGTCGGGACGCCTGGCGCGCCGTGACCAGGATCGCGGTGAGGGAGGCCAGGCTGAAGGAGATCAAGCAGGAGCTCATCAACTGCAAGAAGCTGCAGGTTGGTGGCGTCTCTCTCTCTCTCTCTCTCTCTCTCTAGAGGAGGAATGTTCTAGAACAAGTGGAAGGGTTCAGGTACAGGATTCGGGACGCCTGGCGCGCCGTGACCAGGATCGCGGTGAGGGAGGCCAGGCTGAAGGAGATCAAGCAGGAGCTCATCAACTGCAAGAAGCTGCAGGTTGGTGGTGTCTCTCTCTCTCTCTCTCTCTCTCTCTCTCTCTAGAGGAGGAATGTTCTAGAACAAGTGGAAGGGTTCAGGTACAGGATTCGGGACGCCTGGCGCGCCGTGACCAGGATCGCGGTGAGGGAGGCCAGGCTGAAGGAGATCAAGCAGGAGCTCATCAACTGCAAGAAGCTGCAGGTTGGTGGTGTCTCTCTCTCTCTCTCTCTCTCTCTCTCTAGAGGAGGAATGTTCTAGAACAAGTGGAAGGGTTCAGGTACAGGATTCGGGACGCCTGGCGCGCCGTGACCAGGATCGCGGTGAGGGAGGCCAGGCTGAAGGAGATCAAGCAGGAGCTCATCAACTGCAAGAAGCTGCAGGTTGGTGGCGTCCCTCTCACTCTCTCTCTAGAGGAGGAATGTTCTAGAACAAGTGGAGGGGTTCAGGTACAGGAGTCGGGACGCCTGGCGCGCCGTGACCAGGATCGCGGTGAGGGAGGCCAGGCTGAAGGAGATCAAGCAGGAGCTCATCAACTGCAAGAAGCTGCAGGTTGGTGGCGTCTCGCTCTCTCTCTCTCTCTCTAGAGGAGGAATGTTCTAGAACAAGTGGAAGTTATTATACAATCAAGAAATAACTGATTTTAGACTTTCGCGCTGCATAATACTATTTGTCAATACTTCTTCTTTGTTTATATTGCATAGTAAATAAATAAATATATACGGGACAGATTAAACAGATTGAGTAAGCATCGAAGTAAGTCCGAGACTTGTGTTACGAGATACTAACCCAACGATGCTATATTTTATGACAAATACGACTAATTATATAGATAAACATCCAAGACTCAGGCCAATCAGAGGAAGTTCGTTTCTCATCATGTCCTGCCCTGGCTTCGAACCCGGGATCTCCTGTGTCAGGGCAAAAGCGTACAACCACTGCACCATAGAGGCCGAAATGGTGTAATACAATATTGTTTTTTTACTAAAGATTCTACTAAAAATGATGACAACAACCACACATAAAACATTGATGAACGACTAATCTTCTCCCTGATGTGACTCCCACTCAATCTCCCGGGTAGATTTTCAAAATAGTAAATTATTTGTGTTCCTTAATTAAACAAAGTCAAAATAAATATTTATTTAATTGAATGATGCTCAAAAATAAACTTTATTAAATGATCTATAACATGTTTAAGATGAGAATAGAAATTTTTACAATTTATATATTAAATTTCGTAAAATCAGCTACGAAAAGTCATTCACCGCCACGTTATTTTACAGAATATTTACTATACTTGTAGTTTACTTAAAATTGGTTCCTAAATTTTCCTTGTTTATACCATATACATTTTGGTTACTGTCTAAATTAAGTAATTTTTATTTATTTTCCATCTCTATATTGCTCATTGAGCATTATTTGACTATTTGAAATTTTGTTACAACATATTCGTCATTGACTTCCGGGTTTGAGTTTTGCAAAAATATTGAACAAAAATACTAGTTACAAACATATTCATAGTGAATTCCCGGACCTCGCCGCTCGACCCCTTATTAGCGGCCGAGACATCAGAAAGTGCACACGCGTTTGTATAAAAGAGCGGATCAAGAAAGTTTTCTGCAATTTTGTCACAAAACCACGTCATTAAACAACTCTCCGTTAATTTGTGATAAGTATTTTTTTTATTAGAAGGATTTATCTGCTAGACGCTTTTTAGTTTTCAATTAAAAATGAACGAAATCACATCACGTGTTTTTATTAGTTAGTACATGTCACGAAAGGTTTTGTTTTGTTTCGTCATTTATCGTAACATCATTTACTGAACAATAGTTGTTGCGGTGAATGATTTCTAAGGATATTTTTGATGAATAGATCAGTGATTCCCGTTTTTTAGTGTTGCTTAATAAGATTTACGATATTTGTTATTACATATAGATTGATTTATTTCTAAAATATATATTAGCAAAATGTCGAAAATTATGTCGTTTGGTGTACTAAGATTTATTAAAGATTACATAACAAAGTTTGTTAATCTATTTAAATAGAAATTAATGAGACTAATTTACACTAAGTTGACCTGACTTATTATGTCGATTGGTGTCTTGAGATTTATAAGTTTGTTAATCTATTTAATTAGAAATTAATGAGACTGATTTCAGCTTAGTTGACCTGACTTATTATGCCGATTGGTGTCTTGAGATTTATAAGTTTGTTTAACTATTTAATAAGAAATTAATGAGACTGATTTAAGCTAAGTTGACCTGACTTATTATGACGATTGGTGTCCTAAGATTTATCAAAGATTACATTATAAAGTTTGTTAATCTATTTAAATATAAATTATTGAGACTGATTTACACTAAGTTGACCTGACTTGTTATGTCGATTGGTGTCTTGAGATTTATAAGTTTGTTAATCTATTTAATTAGAAATTAATGAGACTGATTTAAGCTAAGTTGACCTGACTTATTATGCCGATTGGTGTCTTGAGATTTATAATTTTTTTTAACTTTTTAATTAGAAATGAATGAGACTGTTTTACGCCAAGTTGACCTGACTTATTATGTCGATTGGTGTCCTAAGATTTATAACTTTGTTAAAAAAGTTATTTAATTAGAAATTAAAGAGAGTGATTTACGTTAAGTTGACCTGACTTATTATGCCGATTGATGTCTTGAGATTTATAAGTTTGTTAAGCTATTTAATTAGAAATTAATGGGACTGATTTAAGCTAAGTTGACCTGACTTATTATGCCGATTGGTGTCTTGAGATTTATAAGTTTGTTAAGCTATTTAATTAGAAATTAATGAGACTGAATTACGTTAAGTTGACCTGACTTATTATGTTGATTGGTGTCCTAAGATTTATAAGTCTGTAAAGCTATTTTATGAGAAATAAATGAGGTCGATTTATGTTAAGTTGACCTGAATCAGTCAACTTAGCGTTGATAACTGATGTCGACTGATGCCCTAAAATTTATCACAGATTATCAAAGTTAAGCTATTATAATAATCGATAGTTAAGAGGATTTTTCATTTCATTAAGTTTTTTGAATTAACAAGAGAAGTTTTGACTTTTTTAAATAAATATACCTGATTTTTCGTCATTACCTGTAACACCTTATCATTTACCTCAACGATGTTTGTCATTTATTTCTACAGAGCATCATTCACTTCAACATAATATTTTTTTTATTTTAATTTTCTCATAAATTAGTCAAATATTTAACAGTTTAAATGTATTAACTACCTAAAAAACAAAAGATAATCAATTTTTAGTAATCAAATTCTTGGTTATACAATAAAAATAATGATAACACTAAAACAGTTAAAATAAATCATGAAATGAAAATTCACCCTCCCACCATCTCTCACTCGCCCAATCTAACCCATCATCTTCCCCCCAGGGTTACTTCGAAGAGAACCCCACTGACTTAGCGGCTCTCAGGCGGGACAAGGCACTGCACACGGTCAAACTCCAAGAACACCTGGCCCACATACCGGAGTACCTGCTGCCGGCCGCGCTGAGGCACGAGGAGCCGGAAGCCGATCAGGAGATCACCGAGGCCCCGGTTAAGAAGAAGACCAAGAAGAATTACCAGAACGTCAGGACGTTGAAACGACTGGTGAGTTTTTATTTTTAACTGGTTTGACATACATACATATGGTCACGTCTATATCCCTTGCGGGGTAGACAGAGCCAACAGTCTTGAAAAGACTGAATGGCCACGTTCAGCTATTTTGATTAGTGATAGAATTGAGATTCAAATAGTGACAGGTTGCTAGCCCATCGCCTAAAGAAGAATCCCAAGTTTGTAAGCCTATCCCTTTCTCGCCTTTTAGGACTTAAAGAGATGGAGTGGTCCTATTCTTTTTTGTATTGGTGCCGAGAACCACACGGCATAATCAATTCGACAAAATCGGTTCCGGTCCAATTAAGCTTGACTTGAATCTCGAATAGACCAATAGAACAGATGTTTGATGAATGATAGAATTAAAATAGTGACAAGTTGCTGGTCCGTCGCTTTAAAGAGGAATCCCAAGTATATAAGCCTATCACTTGGTCGCCTTTTACTACATCCACGGGAACGAGATGGAGTAGTCCCATTCTTTTTTTTTAAAGGTGCGTGTGGTTACACGCCATTTTTTATACTAATTACAAAAATATATATCACACATCCAAAGAGAAAATTTTGTAATGTGTAAAAGTGTCTTTAAACTTTTTATTAACCTGTTAATTTGTCAACAGGCGCGCCAGAGTAATCCGCTGCGGAGTCTGGAGCTGAAGACGAAGAGTTCCACCGCCAGCACCGCCGGCACCACGTAGCATCCTGTTAGTATCTGAAGAGTGGAAGAGTGGCCGTTTGAAATTGATTTATCAAAATTTGTTTTTATACATACACACACACATACATATAATCACGTCTATATCCCTTGCGGGTTAGACAGAGCCAACAGTCTTGTAAAGACTGATAGGCCACGTTCAGAGCTATTTGGCTTTAAGATAGAATGGGCTAGCAACCTGTCACTATTTGAATCTCAATTCTATCATTAAGCCAAACAGCTGAACGTGGCCATTCAGTCTTTTAAAGACTGTTGGCTCTGTCTACCTCGCACGGGATATAGACGTGACCATATGTATGTATGTATATATGTTGTTGCAGATTGTATGTGTAGTGTTTCATACAAATTCAAATGTTACGAAATGTCTTACGCTCCGCCTCCGAATCTTGTATGCAATAACTAAGCAACATTCCATACAAAAGATATGCGTTGTGTGTCATTTTTAAAACCACCTTCAAAAAAGGCAAGATGATTCTCAGTTTGACCTGTTTGTATGTATGTTTGTCCGCGATTATCATAATCATAATCATTTATTCCTTGATCGCTTATCTCACATTTCGCTGAACCGATTTTGATGCGGTTTTCAGGAAAGTGTTTAGAACAAGTTAAACAAACATACACCAAACCTCCAAGTAAGGTCTCTTAAGTAGGAGAAGGTTTAAGAAATGTAACCGACTTCAAAAAAAGAGGATATCGATTCGAGGTGGTTCTCTTTTTACAAAAGTTATTGTATGTTTTTTTTAACGTTAGGCATTCATATTATTTGCGGTTGTCTATGTCTTATGTTAGGTATCACCAAATGCAGGCCAGAAAGTCATCGCGTGATGATTGAAATTCACATTTCAATATGGCTGGAGTTTTAAGTCTAGACATTGCAAATGAACTTTAATGTCAACGCTAACGCATTAGAGAGTAATAATTATGGTTATTTGTGTTATTTTTTTTTATCAAAAAGCTATGTTTTTCTAGAAAATAAAGTGTCTCATGTCTTTCTCTCTCACACAGTGCGCGCGCGCAGCTCTTCGCGTCGTCGGTTAGTACTTGTAAATAAACGTTTTTATTTTATACTGGTTATTTTCTTTTGGGCTATGGGATGTCTTTTTTAAAGTTATTTATTTATCATAATGTGTAAATGTTTTAAGTATAACATGATTTGGTAAAGTTATTATGGTAGGTTGAAAAACTGAAATAGGGATATGACTGTCACTATTTGAATCTCGACTCTATCATCAAGCCAAACAGCTGAACGTGGCGTATCAGTCTTTTCGAGACTGTTGGCTCTGCCTACCCCGCACGGGATATAGACGTGATTATATGTATGTAATAATTCGTGTAATATGGGTCACTTGTTTGCACGTTATAAAAGCCTGTTAAGGAGTATCGTATTGATACAAATTACATAAAATCACGCCTTTTTCCCGGAGGGGTAGGCAGAGACTACATCTTTCCACTTGCCACGATCTCTGCATACTTCCGTCGCTTCATCCACATTCATAACTCTCTTCGTATTGATAGAGCAATAAAATAATTTCTTAAGTTTGAGAATAAAGATTCGAAACTGGTAACGTCAATAAAATACTTCCAAACATTAGCAGTTATGCGAAAGCGACCTTGTATATTTATTTTGTCAGCCGTTTAACGTTAATTTCACGGAAACTACTTTTTCTGGGATAAAAGTATGTTTGGTTCTCGTTGAGCGAAATTTCAAGAATAATATATCTTTTCTTTAGTTCTTTTATAAGTCCATCATTTGATTTTTGTGATATTTGCCTTTTTCTACTCTGTAAGTGAAAAAGTCGTGAAATATACAAGTAAACCAACACTGTTTCCGTTCCCGTGAGATTTGCGATAAACGATTTATTTATAGCTATTTTGATAAAACACATTGACGGCATACAAAACTATTTAAGTAATTAAATGGACCGCGCAGAACGCTAGTCCAACTACCAAAAATTGTGCGCACGACGTATTCCAATTAGGAATAGTCACAGACTGGCCACTTCCAACCCTCAGTGCAATGGCCGGGACCAGCCCGGGGCAACCGCCTTCCTGATCACTGTACACCCTACGCAAGGTTAGTATGACTGCTGCCATGTACGGCGGGGTTTATGTACGCGAACGAACGAATCTCCATAGCGCGAATTAGGAATTTGATCAGTGACATCTATTGACGACATTCGATATTTATTTATTGCCGGGTTGCTAGGAGACAATTTCGGCGGTTCGTTTTTTGAATTCGGCAATTTATGCTTTGAAAAATAGTCAAAACTTTTTTTTTTAAATTCGATATGTAAAAAAACTTACGTTCCATATTTTAATAATGTGGTTTGTAGAGATTCTGTAATCGACATTTCATTTCACGCAATGTTGATTTTTTTGCAACGCATTGACAAATGGGCGCTTTTTTAACATACATATAATCACTTATATATCCCTTGCGAGGTAGACACAGGAAACAGTCTCCAAAATACTGAAAGACCACGTTCAGCTGTATGGCATGATGGAATTGAAATTCAAATAGTGACCGGTTGCTAGCCCACTGCCCCATAAGAAGAATCCCAAGTTCTTACCCATTCCCTTAGTTGCCTTTAAGATATCAATTGGAAAAAGATGTAGTCATATTCTAAAGTGCCGGAAACCACACGACAATAACAAGGTATATAAATATCACGCCTCATAAGCGAAGTAGTAGGCAGCGACTACACTCTCCTCTTGTCACAAACAGTTCAATAGGTACTTCTTTCCGCTTCATTCACATTCATAACTTCATGCAACCTCGTCGTTAAAGCATACTCAAACTCACTTTTTACATACGTGAAATAAAACAAAGCCAACACAATTTGCAATTTAATAAGCTCTATACAGATTTGGAGTACCGCTTCTTCTTTGTTGGTTCTTTGATCACGATCTTGGAGTCGCTGAATGCTCTGCGCAGGGCCATGACGTGCTGTCTGACCGGGACCTCGGTGGAGGACTGCAGGGAGACCAGGGGTCTGTTCAGGTAGTACCCATACGGTCCCATCTCCCTTCTCTGCCAGGGACTGGTGGTTATCCTGGAAAGTTTAGAGTTTTGAGCTCCTGTGGGATGTTAGGATCTTCTAAAGGCTAGAAGAAGGGTGAATAAAAAGGGATTTTACATCTAAAAGGCTGTTTGTTTGGTGGTGGTGAAATGCCTGCGATCCCATGATGCCCTTTAAAATGGCAAGAAAGGCACACGGTGGGGTTTTAGTGGGTAGGCTGGTACATTAGGTGCCAGGAGTCCCACACTCTGCCGGGTGAAGACCCGCGGGGTTGTCCGTTACGAGGTTTTCTCCCTCGATAACGAAAAAAGGGCGGTTTACCAGAAAAACGGAGCATGGGAGCGATTGATAAGCGATTATTGAAGACAGAAAGTAATTTCTTATATCAAGGGTGGACCCTGTTTGTAGCGATTTTGGCTACGTACATACATACATATGGTCACGTCTATATCCCTTGCGGGGTAGACAAAGCCAACAGTCTTGAAAAGACTGAATGGCCACGCTCAGCTATTTGGCTTAATGATAGAGTTGAGATTCAAATAGTGACAGCTAGCCCATCGCCTAAAAAAGAATCCCAAGTTTGTAAGCCACTCCCTTAGTCGCCTTTTACGACATCCATGGGGGAAGAGATGGAGTGGGCCTATTCTTTTTTGGTTTTGGTGCCGGGAACCACACGGCACCCAAAATGGTTCATAGCATACGATCTCTGACCATATCATGAGCGGCGGTGTCTCAGCCCGGGGCCTCGACTGCAGGTACCCGGCCAGGGGAGCCACGCCGCACATCCATATCAACCACTGCTGCATCATCTTGCGAGCTTCGTCTTGTGTCGGCACGCTGTCGTCAGTCTGGAGGATCAATATTACATCATTATTATTATTGTGTTATTCTTAGTAGTGTCACTCTTGACAGAGCGGTCGTGGTCATCATGTAGTGTTGGAGGCGGGCGCCAATGTGCGCCTTACGATGTCCCGCCATTTCTCCCTGCTGGAAGTCATCCTGCTGCACTCGTTAAGTGAACCGCCAATCACAGACTTTATTTGGTCGGTCCATCGCATGGGTGACCTGAGCGCGGTCGAGAGCCTTCCACTTTACCCTGGACAACAAGCCGTTCTATATATTATTGTGTACATACATACAATTTTGACGGTTTCTGTGGCGCAGCGGTAGTACGCTTGTTTGTGACACCGGAGGTCCTGGGTTCGAATCCCGGCCAGGGCACGATGAGAAAAGAACTTTTTCTGATTGGCCTGGGTCTTGGATGTTTGTCTATATAAGTATGTATTATAAAATATAGTATCTTTCTCGTAACACGAGTCTCGAACTTACTTCGAGGCTAACTCAATATGTGTAATTTGTCCCGTATATATTTATTTATTTATACAAACATACATAAAATCACGCCTTCTTCCCGGAGGGGTAGGCAAAGACTACATCTTTCCACTTGCCATGATCTCTGCATACTTCCTTCGCTTCATCCACATTCATAAGTCTCTTCGTGAAAGTTTGGCGGTTTCGTGTACTCTTGACCTGACCCTTTGCCAGGACGTTCTTAATTATTGTTTCTGTATTTGAATCTCAATACTATCATTGAGCCGGACAGCTGGGCGTGGCCTTTCAGTTTTTTTATAATTGTATACCCCGCAAGGGATATAGACGTGAATATATGTAGGTATGTAATCTGTAGGAATAAAGACGTTTTAGACACTCGTGTGTCCTTAAATCTCGTTTGTAAAGGCAAGGCTCTCCAATGATAGTAGGTTTTTTTTATATACAGGACAAATTACACAGATTGAGTTAGCCTCGAAGTAAGTTCGTAACTTGTGTTACGAGATACTAACTCAACGATACTATATTTTATAATAAATACTTATATAGATAAATATCCAAGACCCAGACCAATTAGAGAAAGTTCGTTTCACATCATGCCCTGACCGGGATTCGAACCCGGGACCTCCGGTGTCACAGACAAGCGTATTACCGCTGCGCCACAGAGGCCGTCACTTGATTGTCCATTGTTCTCTAGACCCTGTACGTTCGTAATGTCCTTGTCTTTTGATGGTGATATATAATGAAGTATACTGACCTCTTGGTACCAGTAATCCACCATCATTTTCAGGATTCTCACCAGAACAAACCAGAAGTGAACGCTGTATATTATCATCCACACGAACAACAGGTTCTGAAATGTATTTATAGTACATACATACATATAATCACGTCTATATCCCTTGCGGGGTAGACAGAGCCAAGAGTCTTAAAAAGACTGATAGGAAGTCGTTTATTAGATCTTGAGATGAATGCTAATAAATGTATAGACTAATATCAAACAGAATATTAATAGCTTTTCGCTCTGAGGAAACGTGGTGACACTTGTGCTAAGGTACCTTCCAAATTGGTATAGTAACCGTCCAAATATGAAAATTATAGCGGGCAACATTTTAGATAGGCTCTTCCGGGGAAACATCGCGTCACTCTCCGCCCCCCGCGACCATACCCCGCCGTTCCCAGCGCCCGCGCCGAGGACCGCCCGCGCGCCTCATTGAACAAGTCAGTCTCTAAACAACGCGCGAGCCGGTGCGATATGTACTTCTTGTAAGCGAGCGAGTTTGTATTTATAATTTACCGATGTAAAGTTAGTTATCCCGTAGTTGGCTTTTAATTTTCAACGGCCTCTATGGCGCAGCGGTAGTGCGTTTGCCTGTGTCACCGGAGGTCCCGGGTTCGAATCCCGGCCAGGGCATGATGAGAAACGAACTTTCTCTGATTGACCTGGGTCTTGAATCTGGGTCTGAATTTTCATATTTGGACGTTTATTTATATAAGTATTTATTATAAAATATAGTATCGTTGAGTTAGTATCTCGTAACACAAGTCTGGAACTTACTTCGAGGCTAATTCAATCTGTGTAATTTGTCCCGTATACAAAATCAAAATAAATCAGCAAGACCTTGCAAAGTCTGAAGTAGGTCGAACTGGCCAGCTAAGATTCTACGGAGAAGCCTATATTAATTTCACCTGAAGCATGACCTCCCACAACGGCACACGTCTGAACACGAATCTTCGGAACAGCGCTGACAGTAAGCGGTGGGCCAGGGCGGCCGAGCCAGCCGCCCACAGCACTGTGGGTACCACTGACAAGAGACTCTCGCCGCATTTTGTCCACTCGACCAGCTGTTAGATAGAGGAGTTAATGTTTATTGGAAGCGATGAGACATCAGTGCCGTGTGGTTCCCGGCACCATTACAAAAAAGAATGGGACCACTCCATCTCTTTCCCATGGATGTCGTAAAAGGCGACTAAGGGATAGGCTTATAAACTTGGGATTCCTCTTTTAGGCGATGAGCTAGCAACCTGTCACTATTTGAATCTCAATTCTATCATTAAGCCAAGTAGCTGAACGTGGCCATTCAGTCTTTTCAAGACTGTTGGCTCTGTCTACCCCGCAAGGGATATAGACGTGACCATGTGTATGTATGTAGGTATGTATGAGACATCATTTGGTAGGCCTATTACAGCACGGAGGATCATATTTATGATAAACTGTGCCTGCGACTTCGTCCGCGTGGAATAGTTATTTTGGACATCATTGAAGCCCTCAAGGATGAATAATTTTTCCCGTTTTTTTTTCACATATTCCATTATTTCTTTGCTCCAATCCGATTACGTTCCCCAAAGTTAGGAGCTCGGAATTCGCCTGTGACCAAGTTCCAGCATATTTCTGCATTCTTTCAGAGTTATGACTAGACTCTCACCTCGAAGGTCTCCTTCCGCGCGTACCCCCACAGAGACTCCAGCATCACAAACTCCAGCAGCAGCTGCCTCTGCACTGAATACAATTTATCTTCTAACCTTTTAACCGAAACATTGTTTTTTAATTGATTACTTTGCTGTGAACTTTACTAGGCATGTCACCATGATAGGTTTGACATTTTTAAGTCAGTAATGTTGGTTCGTGTTATTTTTTTTTAAATGTTGTGCTTCAGGAATCGATGTGAATTATAGATCATTGATTAATCGCCTTGCAAAGTAGAGTTTTACATTGTCTTGCTTGTAGATGTTAAAAGTTCCGTAGTTTAAAAAACGTGTACCTAAGTGACGCTGTAGCTGTAATAATATTGTCCCTTAGTCTCCTGATATACATCCTATGGTGTATTACATTGGATCAGAAAGAGCTGCTTGACCAACGAATTCTCTGAGAGCCTAATTCATTTATATAGTAGCCATGTATTTCCCTAAGTTTGTACGTTGCTTTGAACAACAAGGATAAACTTAGAACCCACATAAATACTGTACCAATTTGTATACTGAAATTCCAAATTGATCCAATCATCTTTTCTTCCACCTGGTACGACTCCAGTTTACATCTTTAACTCTTTAGGGAGGAGCCTGGGGTTCGCCTTTGAATCCAATCGGCTGTCAGGATAATTGGTACACAAACATACATAAATCACGCCTCTATCCCATAGGGTTAGGCAGAGACTACATCTTTCCACTTGTCACGATGGCTTAATTATACAATTGGCTAGGATAAGATATTGTTCATTATAATAATTAAAAGTATAACTTTTAGAATAGGACCATACACTCCATTTCTCATGGATATCGTAAAGGGCGGCTAAGGGATAGGTTAACAAACTTGGTATTCTTAGACGACGGACTAGCCACCTATCACTATTTAAATCTTAAGCCCGTAAGGGTTGGAGACGTGTTTATATGCATGTAATTAAATAAAACACAGCTTTCAGATAGAAATATTTAATTAATAAGATAGACAGATAGTCATCTTTCTCTGCTAGATATGGGCGTCAACATTCTGTGACTGCTTGTTTTTTGTGCACTTATTCTCAGCTCCACACAGGCCGGGGATTTCCACACTCGAACAGGTACAACGTGTTGCCTACGAAACAGATAAATAAATAAATAAATATATACGGGACAAATTACACAGATTGAGTTAGCCTCGAAGTAAGTTCGAAACTTGTGTTACGAGATACTAACTCAACGATACTATATTTTATAATATATACCTACAGGACAAAAGGAAGGACAAATGAATTAAAAATTGTACACCAAAATATACAGGGCCTTCCTGGCAAAGAACTTATTATTGATCTATTTAATGAAAAAATGGATGTTAATATGGTGTGTTTGACTGAGCATTGGATCTTGGAGGGTGAGCTGATGCCCAGTCTTAACAATTTTAATGCGGTGAGCTGCTTCAGGAGAGGGTCTGCAATCAGAGGCGGTTCTGTAATATATGTTAAAAATGGTCATCGCTGTAAGGAGCGCCATGACATAGTCAGACTTTCTCTTGAGCGCTGTGTTGAGGTATCTTGTGCCGAGCTTGAGGAACACATTGTTATTTGTATTTATAGTCCACCCAACAGTAGTATTATGGATTTCCTGAATGTAATGGAGGAAGTTCTAATAGTAGCTACAAAAAGTAATAAGAAAGTAATTGTTTGCGGTGATTTTAACATTGACATATTAGTTAGCTCCACAGTGACAATACAGTTTCTTAACCTATTTAAATGTTTTAACTTAGATAATGCCTTCTTGGAACCAACCCGCTTCACTGCCACATCTGCTAAATGTATTGATAATGTTTTTAGTGAACAAAAACCAAATAATAAAAATGTATTTAGTAAATTACCCTCTGACCACTGCGGTCAATTAGTTACCTTTTCCACTAAACATAGTACATGTGATGGATTAATTATGTGCAGACCTATCACAGCCCATAAAATCAATAAATTTACAAGTTCTTTAGAGAATAAAATTTGCGCAGTAACTTACACGGGCAGCGATCCTAATGGTCATTATAATAAGTTATTTACTACCATTTCAGACGCGTACTCTAAAACATTTATACAAAAGAAACGGAAATGCAATAATAACTTTAAATTCAATGAATGGGCTACTGTTGGCATCTACAAAAGTAGAAAGACTTTGTACGATTTATATGCCCAAAAACAGTATCGATTTGAAAGCGGCTTCGTAGACCATGTTAGGAATTATTCAAAAATTTTCAAAAAAGTATGTCTACATGCAAAATCTTTGTTCATTAAAAACAAAATAAGTAATGCTCCTAACAAAACAAAGGAAACCTGGAGTGTTATAAACAAGGAAACTGGTAGAAGTAATTTTAAAGAAAATATTAATGAAATTAAATTTAATGATAGGAAAATTACCTCTACAACAGAAATAGTAAATTTATTTGAACATTTTTTTACAAATATACCGTTGGAATTAACTTCTAATATTGACTCATGCCCTAATGAAGCTGAAATACTACTTAAAAATAATGTCAGCATTTGCAGTTCCAAATTTAAATTCTTAAATATTGACCCTACTGACATTATTAATACCTTTAAAGAACTTAATCTGAAAAAGTCTGAGGATTATTGGGGTATGTCGGCTGTTGTGATATGTCATATTATAAATATTATAGCTGGGGACTTAGCATATATATTCAATAATTGTGTTGACCAAGGGATATTTCCAAATTTAATGAAGTATAGTAAACTAATTCCATTATTCAAGAAAGGTGAAAAATCAGATCCTGGTAATTATAGACCAATCTCAATTTTACCAATTTTGAGCAAGGTGTTCGAGAGAATCATGCTTAATCAAATGCAGCGTTACTTTAAGTCTAATAAATTATTTCATAGTCAGCAATACGGCTTTACTGAGGGGAAATGTACAACAGATGCAGGTGTGGCTCTTGTCACTCATATTCTCAATGCATGGGAAGACTCACAGGATGCCATCGGAGTGTTTTGCGATCTGACCAAAGCATTTGATTGCGTAGATCATAGAACTCTTCTGCTCAAGCTCGCTCATTACGGGTTCGATACTGCTGCCGTTGAACTAATTAAATCATATCTTAGTAATAGATTACAGACGGTAGATTTAAATAATACAAAATCGAAAGGAGCGACGGTAAAAATTGGGGTACCGCAAGGTTCCATTTTGGGACCTTTTCTCTTTCTGATATATATCAACGACCTGCCTTGCATGATTGAGAAACAGACTGGCATCGTGTTGTTTGCAGATGATACGTCACTAATTTTTAAAATGAACCGCCGTAGCGAAATCTGTGATGATGTGAATAGCACTTTAGCCGCCATCTCTAACTGGTTTACAATCAACAACTTACTGTTAAATGCAAATAAGACCCAATGCATTAAGTTTACACTTCCCAATGTGCGGCAGGCAAATGTGGATATTAGTATAAGTAGTAAAAGATTAGATTTTGTTGATAGTACTACTTTCTTAGGAATAACATTAGATTCAAATTTGAAATGGCATGCTCACATTTTAAAACTTTCTAAAAGGCTTAGTTCTGCAGCATACGCTATTCGTCGTATTAGGCATTTGACGGATGTGGCAACTGCTAAGCTAGTATATTTTAGTTATTTTCATAGTTTAATGTCATATGGTCTACTGCTTTGGGGATCAGCAGCAGACATACAAACTATTTTCATTTTACAAAAAAGGGCAATTCGATATATCTACGGTCTTAAACAAAGAGATTCCCTTAGAGATTTTTTCAAAAAGCTAAATATTTTAACTTTGCCCTCCCAATACATATTCGATAACATCATGCATGTTAGGAAAAACTTAGACTCTTTCAAAAAAGTAGGTGAATGTACTAGTAGATCACTGCGGAACAATTACAAGTTGTCGATCCCAGCACATCGGCTGGCTAAGGTAGGGAAATCATTTCTGATTAATTGTATAAGATTTTATAATAAATTACCAAAAAGTGTTCTTGAAATGAATGACAGAAAATTCAAACAGTATATTAAAGTTGAGCTTTGTAGGAAAGCCTATTACAGCACGGATGATTATATTAATGATAAACATGTGTGGCCCGAGCTGGACATAATGGCCTCTTAAATGCTTGTGTATTTTTGACATGATCTTGACATAATTTGTACAGTATGTACATATTTTATTTTATATTTATTTTATTTGACGAAATATTCATATTGACATAATCAGTTCTACATTCATACATGTTTTTTAATGTAGACAATGTGCATTCGTCCACGATTTAGATTTAAGAGATCTATATTTGTAAATTGACGTCCTATGAAAATGCTGCAGTGTAGTTTGTTCCGCCGCTTCTTCTACACATGCGCTTTGGAAGCGGTAGTAGTTATAATTAGATTTAAGTTATGTGACGTCAATAAGTGGTACCTTGTATCCAATTTTGAAAATAAATCTATTCTATTCTATTCTATTCTATAGATAAACATCCAAGACCCAGGTCAATTAGAGCAAGTTCGTTTCTCATCATGCCCTAGCCAGGATTCGAACCCGGGACCTCCGATGTCACAGACAAGCGCACTACCGCTGCGCCACAGAGGCCCTCAAGAGATAAAAATGCCATTTTTTTAACTCTACTAGTCTCTGTCAAGGCAAACGTTGTTTTGCCATATAAATAATTTTTTAGTTATTTCTAAGTAGTTAAAAGAAAAATGTTAAGTATGGACAACACTTATCACTAAGGGATATGAAAAATAGATGTTGGCCTATTCTCAGACCTACTTAATATGCTCACAAAATTTCATGAGAATCGGTCAAGCCGTTTCGGAGAACGGAGAGTGCGGGAACGAACATTGTAACACGAGAATTCTATAAAAATTAAAATCTTATAGATTTTACATACATACATACATATGGTCACGTCTATATCCCTTGCGGGTTATACAGAGCCAACAGTTTAGAAAAGACTGAATGGCCACGTTCAGCTATTTGGCTTAATGATAGAATTGAGATTCAAATAGTGACAGGTTGCTAGTCCATCGCCTAAAAAAGAATCCCAAGTTTGTAAGCCTATCCCTTAGTCGCCTTTTACGACATCCATGGGAAAGAGATTATTATTTTTTGTAGTGGTGCCGGGAACCACACGGCACCAATACAAAAGATTCTCTCATTATAAATAAAACCCTTGTCTTGCGACGCCATGCTGGTAAAGGCCGATGTCAATGTTACAACAAAAATACATTTAATATCCCTTGCGGGGTAGACAGAGTCAACAGTCTTGAAAATACTGATACTAAGGCCACGTATAGCTGCTTGGCTTAATGTTAGAATTGTGATTCAAATACTGACAGGTTGCTCGCCCGTCCCCTTATAGAAAACCTAGTTCATAAGCATCTCCCTTAGTCGACTTTTACGACATCCATGGTAAAGATATGGAATGGTCCTATTCTTTTTTTTATCGGTGCCGGGAACCACACGGCACATTCACCGAGATTAGCGCGTTCAAACAAACAAACAAACTCTTCAGCTTTATAATACTAGTATAGATTAGAGAACTTCACTCACATTGATGTAGGTTCTAAGTTTCTCAATAGCGTCAGCAGTTGTCTCGCTCGACTGACTGACAAGCCTTGCACACATGTTGCTGTCTCTTTCGCACAGGTGTTCCTTCTCGTTCCCGCAGCCCACCTCTCCCCAGGACACGTGGCTCCCGGCCCGACTGACTTCCAGCGACGGTCTCTTTGGAGTCGGGACCTCACTCTAGTTAAAAAACTCGGCCTGAAGTTACTGCTCAGTTATTGGTTAGAAGTTCTACATACATACATACATATGGTCACGTCTATATCCCTCGCGAGGTAGACAGAGCCAACAGTCTTGAAAAGACTGAATGGCCACGTTCAGCTATTTGGCTAAATGATAGAATTGAGATTCAAATAGCGACAGGTTGCTAGCCCATCGCCTAAAAAAAAGAATCCCTAGTTAGGTTAGGAATGCAAAAAATAATAGGACCACTCCATCTCTTTCCCATGAATGTCGTAAAAGGATAGGCTTATAAAATTTCTATCCTTTTTTTAGGCGATGGGCTTTGTCTACCCCGCAAGAGATATAAACGTGACCATATGTATGTATGTATGTACTAGTCCATGTAGGCGATGGGCTAGCAACATGTCACTATTTGAATCTCAATTCTATCATAAAGCCATACATCTGAACGTGGCCTTTCGGTCATTTCAATACTTTTGGATCTGTCTACCTCGTAAGGGATTTAGACGTGATGTATATGATATGTATGTATGTACTAGCCCATATCGTATCAATGAAGTAAAAAGCAAAAGGATAGTTAATGGGCTACCTCTACATAACTTTTATCATAACTAGCAACCCGCCCCGGCTTCGCACGGGTGCAAAATTATAAATGTTATTATTCATAAAAACCTTCCTCTTGAATCACTCTTCCGGTTACAAAAAACCGCCTCAAAATCCGTTGCTTAATTTTAAAGATTTAAGCATACAGACAAACAGACTAAAATAGCGACTTTATTTTATACTATGTAGTGAAAAATTGCGGTACTTCCTAACCTAACTATAACCTATACCTACTTATAATGTTGTCACTACACTACATAAACTAGCAAACTAGCGTACGTCTGCATTTCACTGATTAGACTCGGCGTCGGCGCGGGCTGCGCGTAACCTCGCAACCGTTGCTGTGCGCATGCGACGAAGCTGTGCACCCTCCGCATGGTGCGGCGTACGCTCACCGACGCTCGCTCGTGCAACTCCGCTTGCCTGCTCATAACAATTGAAAATTTATTTATTTTCTCTCTCAAAGCTTAAAATTCATCGGTAAATGCAGTTTGTGTTTAAGTATTTGTAAGCTTTCTTATTATTAATAATTAAATTTCTGATTATTTCTGATTAAAAATAATTAAGTAATATAAGTGAGACTAGTGTTTAGTTCAGACACTAGTCTGTTAATAAATATATATATATATTTATATTTATTTATATATATATATATAGGGGTCAAATTACACAGATTGAGTTAGCCTCAAAGTAAGTTCGAGACTTGTGTTACGAGATAATAACTCAACGATCCTATGTTATAATAAATACTTAATAGATAAAGATCAAGACCGTTGGCTCTATCTACATCTACCCCGCAGGGAATATAGACGTGGTTATATGTATGTATTTATGTATTGATAGATATATATTTTTTCCTCTATACATGACATCTCGCCTCTTTCCCGAAGGAGTAGGCAGAGACTACACCTCTCCACTTACCGCGATCCCTGCATACTTCATTCGCTTCATCCACATTCGTAGCTCTTGTAGCCGCCGTTCAGCCTCCATGGACAGACAGACACCTTGACTTGACATTTTAGATGAACAAAACTGACTGACAGACTGATGAATAAAAGGACAATCAAAATTTGTCTAAGACGACAATAAAACACGACGCCTTGAACAGCCAAAAAGAGTGGTTTTATTCAGACACGACCTTCCAAACCCTCGGCCCGTTCAGCTCTCTCGATGCAAGATTGTTCTCTATAACACTCTTTAATTAAGTACCTATGTAAATACAAATGAGTATTACCAACCACTGCTCCAAATACGGCATATTGAATCTCGTGCAGTAATGTTTCCTCACGTAGTCAGCGTAGCACAGCGACAAGAACCAGCAGACGGTGATGTGGATCTGGGGTTGTTGGGTCTTGAGGAACTTGGTCAGGGGACCCAGGGGCACCACCTCCTGGCCGCCGAGCAGACCCGCTGTGGTCATTTCCAGGAGGATGTTGGGGCTCTGCGAATGATATCCCTGGTTAGGTCAGGTAGGTTTTGGGCATTGATGTCGGTTTTAGAAAAGATATAATAAATATATACGGGACAAATTACACAGATTGAGTTAGCCTCGAAGTAAGTTCGAGACTTGTGTTATTCAACAAGCTTACTACCGCGGCGCCACAGAGGCCGTCGAGGATAATTTAGCACTGTTTTCATTAGAAGTAAAGACAATAGTAATGAACACGTAAACCTTCACTTATATTCTATCATTAAATAACTCTTGATCTTAGAAACAACTAGAAAAAGTAATCTTAGTTATTCTTTTTACTGTTATATTTCTTACTAGCTGTGCCTGCAACTTCGTCCGCGTGGAATAGTTATTTTGGGCATCATTGAAGCCCTCAAGGATGAATAATTTTCCCCATTTTTTTTTTCAAATTTTCCATTATTTCTTTGCTCCTTATAGTTGCAGCGTGATGTAATTTAGCCTTAAGCCTTCCTCGATAAATGGTCTATTCAACGCGAAGAATTTTTCAATTCGAACCAGTAGTTCCTGAGATTGGCGCGTTCAAACAAACTCTTCAGCTTTATAACTTTAGTATAGAGTACCCGGTTGACCGAGCTTTGCTAGGTCTACCAGAGATGGCGCTGTTTTTAAAATGTTTATATATCTTGGGAACCGAGCTTTTCTCGAACCTAGGACCTTGATAAATCGATTCCTTGAGCCGAAAAGCCCCTAATCTGTAACTCTCATGAAAATCGTTGGAGCCATTTCCGAGATCCTGATTATATATATACAAAAATTGCTCGTTTAAATATATTAGATAATGTTAGCTGTGTGATAAGATAAATGTGACAGAAGAACACTCACGTCCCTAATGAGTGTGTCCAGGTAGTACTGGAAGAATCGCATGGAGCACACCCACAGGTGGATCATCAGCGCCAGCATGCCAAGCACCATGGTAGACTGAAACACAAATCGAAATAAGTAAATCTACCATTGCTGTGCCGTGTGGTTCCCGGCACCAATACAAAAAAGAATAGGACCACTCTCCATCTCTTTCCTATGGATGTCGTAAAAGGCGACTAAGGGATAGGCTTACCAACTTGGGCTTCTTTTTTAGGCGATGGGCTAGCAACCTGTCGCTATTTGAATCTCAATTCTATCAATTAGCAAATAGCTAAATAGCTGAACGTGGCCATTCAGTCTTTGCAAGACTGTTGGCTTTGTCTACCCCGCAGGGGATATAGACGTGACCATATGTATGTAAATCCACCATCAACCTGAGACAGGCGTTAGTCCTGGTTGCGATCTTTCAACCTTGGAGAGAAGCTCAGGGTCGGCCTGACCATGATGCTGGATCTGGTAGGTCAGGTTACACGAAAAACGATATTTCCGTCCGACTTTTGTCAAAAAATGGGTCAATAAATAGAATCAAGATGAACAAGATTTGATTATTGGTGCCGTGTGGTTACCGGCACCAATTGCAAAAAAAGGTATAGGACCACTCCGTCACTTTTCTATGGATGTCCTAAAAGGCGACTAAGGGATAGGCTTACCAACTTGGGATTCTTCATTAAGCCAAATAGCTGAACGCGGCCTATCAGTCTTTTTAAAGACTACAACTCACAAAGGATACAGACGTGATTATATGTATGTAAGTTATATTTGATTTACATTTTTTTAAATATTTCTAGCGGCTATAAAAGATGTTCATATGTTTGGATCTTTACCGGTTTTTGGACACAGCCTTGTTCTTTCCAGGCTATATCTCTAGACTCGTA
Organism: Amyelois transitella; assembly: GCF_032362555.1. NCBI lineage: Eukaryota > Metazoa > Arthropoda > Insecta > Lepidoptera > Pyralidae > Amyelois > Amyelois transitella. The sequence continues at coordinate 10,273,916 of NC_083516.1, read as the reverse complement.
CGTCGCCGTAATTTCCAGCTCTTTTGCTGATAGTATTAAACCTTCATGGTTTCAATATCAATAACGAACACCGTGGCCATTGTATATTGTGTCCAGTAGATTAAAAATAAAGAACTACTTCTTATTCTCTTCTGTCATCTGCTGTGTCATGTCTTATTTATTTATTTAAACTTTATGCACGAAAATGTACAACAGGTGGACTTAATGCCACAAGGCATTCTCTGCCAGTCGAACCTTTGGACCGAACTGAGATGGACGTACGGGTGGTGCAATGAGTGTAAAAAAAAAGTGTGTATCTAAGATCTAAATGAAATAAACTACTTACAATCAGCGTCTTCTCCATCGAAGACACCTGAACATGGTCTCCGTGGATGAAGACGGTTGACTCCAGCTCGTGGTACAGGAACAGGGCGGCGGCGCTGGCGAAAACCGCCGTCGGCCCAACCCCCCAGATCTCCCCATTGCAGCTCAGCCATCTCACCAGCGACTCCAAGTGGGAGTCGCAGAGATTCTGCAACAGGAACAAGTGTTAGGTACGATCGCGTTCATATCTGCAGTCATAGTTTTAAAATTCTTACGGGTTAAAATAGCGTGCACTGTGGTTCCACTAGATACACACACACATGCATATTGAAAAAGAATAAATATTCCATCAAATGAATACGGTCTTTAATACCAATGATTACTAAGTAAAACAGTTTATTATTCTATGACATATAACATAACAAAACAGAAAGAGACGGTAATCAACGATGGCCGAACTGGGCCCGATAATTGTCGATCGAGATATCGTCGTCTCTCATTATTTGCATAAGATTTGCCTATAGAGGGAAGCCTGCGACTGCCAGACTTATGTCATTGCAATAAAGTTGAAAGTTTGTCTGCACACGACCCTAACATAGGTAGTGGTTCCTTTGAAAGTTATTGGGTAGCAATTTTATTACTTCGTGTGTGCAAGTGAGATCTAAGATAGTATATTAGATAATCTCGCTTGCTCACACTCGCTTGTTCCAGTTACTAGCGGATCCAAAGTTATTTAAGGAATTTTTGTCTATTTAAAAAAAAAAAAAATTTTAATTTTTCAAGGTGCCATTTGAACTAAGTGACTGACTGACTAACTTACTAACTGATATAGGGAGCAAAATAAAACATTCAATAATTAAAATTAGTAAATTTTATTGAAACAGTTTACCTATAGTTTTGTTTACATATTGATGATTATATAAAGGTATAAATACAGCATATTACACTAATTTACTTCTCATTTACTTATCTCCTGTTATTAAGGTTACAGCTTAATTATTCGTTTTCATAAAGAAAAGATATTGAAGCTGTCCTTAAAATACTATCTAAGTAATTAGTAGTTTTAATATAAATTGGCAGAACCTTTCACGCACTATATGGACTCGATGCACAGGGCAGTTGTCTTGCACAAATGATATTGTTGGCATATCATCAATCGGATAAATACACCGCACAGTTGGTAACATGGTTTCTTGCAGCACTTGCACACAATGAGCAGCTGTAGCGCGTCCTGCTATCCACACCTGTTCCCCAGGTCCAGCAGCACTCATCCAGCCCCACATATTTACAGATATGCGTCCAGACTCCATATTTGGCACAATATTTTTTTCTTCATACCAAGTTGCATTTCTTCGCCATAAATGACGCCTACCGTGTTGCGAAGACATAAACGAATTTTCGTCCGTAAATATCGCTTTTTTCCAGTTAAAATCCAAATACTCCCGAACAAATTCTAAACGTTTTTGCTTATTTATTTCGGATAAATACGGCTTTCTTCATGGCTGTCTGTGGTGTAGTTATTCACGGTGCAAAACTCGATGAACAGTAACAACTGAAGTATCGAACTGTTCCGAAAATATTCTGGTCGGAATGAAGCCATTATTGTCGTACTATTCCACCATGGATCTCCGCTGTGTCGCGTGCCGCTGTGTTGATAAGCGGACGACGGCCGCTGCGCGGTCGACTTTTTACGCTACCCTCTTCTTGATGATATCTCGCGTTACCCAACGCTTAGCAACGTTTATTGTGTTATTTGTGTAAATGTGTGAGTGACAGCGGTGACTGCAAGCTATAAAGATTTGCGAACTATGACTGCAATTATGAACGCGACCGTACATACATACATATGGTCAGAACAAGTGTTAGGTACCTAAATACATACATACATATGGCCACGTCTATATCCCTTGCGGGGTAGACTGAGCCAACAGACTTGAAAAGACTGAATGGCCACGTTCAGCTATTTGGCTTAATGATAGAATTGAGATTCAAATAGTGACAGGTTGCTAGCCCATCTCCTAAAAAGAACCCCAAGTTTGTAAGCCTATCCCTTGGTCGCCTTTTACGACATCCATGGGAAAGAGATGGAGTGGTCCTATTCTTTTTTGTATTGGTGCCGGGAACCACACGGCACAACAAGTGTAACAAATGACGGAATGGTTTAAGGAAAGGTAAACTTTGTTAAGCTTTAAGGTTAATGCATTGGAAGAACTAAAAGTTTGTTTGTTTGTAATATCTTTATTGCATAGAAATTTACACAATAACAATAGTAGGTACATAGTTATAAAAGAAACAAATCACTGGCAATGGCGGACTTATCCCATGAAGGGTTCTCTTCCAGTTAACCGGCAAACAATAAAGGAACTAGATAATTAAGTAAAAAGCGGCAAGTCATTGTGTTTTTAGCAACAATTTAATAACAATACTAACAGAAATAAAAATAATAGTCATATACCTACCCACTAAATATATGTCGACGCCCGCTCACGAAGAAACATACATATAAACTAAGATAATTTGCCGGTCGTTCGTTCTAGGTATAAAATAGTATTTATTTGACACAGTTTACTATTTAAAATGGCGGAAATTCGGTGATGGTGACTTTTATTACTGAAAATAACTTGATGGAGGATTGAGGTCGTGAAAGGCCACAAATTAGGTCATCTATCTAGCGAATGGAGTAGGACTTGATTAGTAAGATGCTTGAGAATCTGGTCAAATACATAGTGCAGGAATAAGGAGATATTATGGAGAAAACTAGACAAAGCCAAAACCTAAAGCTTTAGCTTAAGACCAGAAAAAATTGTATACTAACCCACCAAATAAACTCTTCTTCGACCATGAAGATTATCTAGTAATTGTTTGCAAAACGTACAATTTACGTCTCAATGTCCAAGTTGTTAAAAGATTCCGCCACTAAGAAGACGGTTACCATAACAATAATTGAACATAAAGCCAACACTAGTTTTGCTGATAGCGAAACATTGTCTTCTTTCATAAAATCGAATAAGGCAAATGACATGGCGTGTGACTTAACTGAATAATCTTCGGAAGTTCATGTTAGGATATACGAAAATTTTGATTTGTATGTGTGAGACGCACGACCTACTAGACTTTGAACTGGTGTTGCGAGTTGTAATCGCTTTTTACAATTGATTTCCTGTAAAATTAATTGTAAAAGCGAATGAATGAGGACAGACTAACGAAAGGAATTTATTTATTTAAACTTTATTGCACAAAAACAAAAATGTACAAAAGGCGGACTGAATGCCGTTTGGCATTCTCTACCAGTCAACCCGCTGACCAAACAGAAAAAACTTTAAGTTGGTGGTGCGATAAAGTGCACATGCATACTGACAAAATACATACATTACAAAAAAAAAATGCGTAAATACATACAAGATACATAATATACACTATAAATACATATACATACATAAAATATAAAATTAGGATGACCCATCATTAATCTGCCGAAGAAAGAACCCCTTCACAGCATGTTTGAACGCAGAGCGACTAGGAGCTCTCCTAATCATTTCAGGAAGAGCATTTCAGAGCCTTACAGCCTGAATTTATAAGGCAGAGCTGACTGTAAAAGTGGGAAGCGCCGACCTCGTCCAAATTTTAAGGACCCAAATTTCGAATGACTTAAAAAGGGAGATGTTAGGAGTACCCGTAATCGGCGAATAAGTGTAAAAAGAGTAATGAGTGAAGAGGTAACGGGTGAGTTCTGTAAGGATTGTAGCAAGTGGGAATCCATAGTCTCTTCCTACCCCAATGGAGAACAGGTGCGATTGTATGTATATATCAATCGTTACAAGCAAGTTCTTCGGTGTATACCTACTCTCTGGTCTTTTATCAGAATAATAAATATATACCCGGGACAAATTACACTGATTGAGTTAGCCTCGAAGTTAATTCGAGACTTGTGTTACGAGATACTAACTCGACGATACTGCATTTCATATAAATTCTTATATAGATATATAGCCGCTTTTTATCAGAAAAAGTTCTTTTCTCATCACGCCCTGACCGGGATTCGAACCCGGGACCTGCAATGTCACAGACAAGCGTACTACAGAGGCCGTCAATGTTATCAATTATATACATTACCATAAAATTTTAGAAACTTCTCAGCTTGCCTACTGATTCATCAAGGTTATCCTGAAACAGAATAGATCCTGGAAGATCTTCCCTTTGAGGCTGTCAAACCCGAAATATCTATCACACAAGACCTACTATTGTACTTATACAACATAAATACACCCTTGCGGGGTCGACAGAGCCAGCAGTCTGGAAAATACCGAAAGGCCACGTACTGCTGGATATTTTTATAATGGAATTCTGATTCAAATAGTGACAGGTTGCTAGCCCATCGCCTACAGAAGAATCCCAAGTTCATTACCCTATTCCTTAGTTACCCTTTACGACACATCCATGGGAAATAGATGGAGATATACCTATAAAAACTTTCATATAGTATCCTGGTGAACTAATATACAGGTCTATTGTAGAAAACTTATCATGTAAAATGTTTGCCTACAAAACACATCAGCATTTAAAAAAAAGAAAAAAATATATACACGGCTTGGTTATCTACTCACACATCCAGAGCTGAAGCTCACGGATTTCCCCGCCATAAAACCACTGGGCCCACGAAATTACCCCCCACTTTATACATTTTTAATCATTTTATTTATACACTGTTATTATTACACTTGTAATTTAGAATTAATTACTTATATTTTGTAGATAACCAAAAATTTTGAGTGAAACGTGACAGAGATATTTTGTCTGCCATGGTTCAAGTTGTCAGTTCCACAGTTCACGACATGCCTTTAAAAAGGCAGAAGGCTTTATGTTACATCAATAGTGAGGTTTTATTGGATTTTAGAAGTCATGTAATATTAACAAGGTTCACATTTGTGATCAGACTTTTGTGCGGATGTTTTCAGTATTATTTTGAATAAAATATTTTATTTTATCAATACTATTATATTTTTGAATAAGTTAAAAGAATAAATTAAAAAAAAAAACAGGTATTAAACGCGCACGTAACGTAGGTACCTATATTTTATCTCGGACGTTTCGAATCATAATATATATCGATAATATTTATGATATAATATTTATTATTATATGAAAATGAAAAAGTTGAAAATGAAAATGTTTATTTGTTTAACTCGTTTACAGAATCTCATTTTGAATGGGATCTCCATTTTTGTGTTTGGAGAACCCGCTCTTATTGTATGGTAAGAAATAATTACAAATAAATATTGAATTTGATAATATTATTTAATAAAATATATTTTTTTATCTGCGGTCAAACATATTTTAATTTTTTCTGGAAATTCCCCCGTGAACGGTAAAGTTTGCGTGTGGGGTTGAAAGGGTAGACTAGAAATAAAACTATACTTACAGTATACAAATGATTAGGCCGAGCTGCAATGGCTGATGCAGGCCGGATCTACGCATTTGTCGTTTATTATAATTATAATAATACTATAAGTTGTAATCTAAACACAAAGTACACTATCGATTATATTCCGTACAAACACCAATTTATTATCGACGTGGTATCACACAATCTCCGTTTTTATTAAAAATAATAATAATAGAATTTATACAAATATAGAAATAATATACTAATAAAGTTTAAGAAATTTAAATAAATAAATGAATAATAAATATTTTGTTTTGAGTTACATGTTTTTTAAATATATTTTAATGATAGGTTTTATTAGCATTTGGGTCGAATTGTTTGTTTCCTAATGTAGCAAACAGTATGCCATAGAAACAGTTGTTTAGTGAGAAAAAATATCAGATTATTAGGTATAGTTAAATTTTTTATTTGATTTCCAAAAATATAGTGCTTTTCATTTTCTTATTTCTTTGTTCTCCTTCTGTCTTCTGTAGGTAGTGTACATTCCGGATCTTTCCACTATACACCTAAATAAAAGGGAGGTTCACGGAGATTGCTAGATATCACGTCGATTTGAACAACACCAAAACTACTGATATATTTGAAAACGATAACATTTGTAAAATAGTTAATTTAAATTCAACAGAAAGATATTGAAAAAAATATTTATATTTAAATATATATATTATATTATTATAATCTCTGTGGGTATATGAACTAGGATTTTATATAATTTTTTTTATAAAAACACATTTTACAATTAATACGTCTCTACGCACTACACAATATTCCTTTTGAACACGCTAAAATGTATAAGATTATTAATAATGTATAAGAAATTTTTCTACCAAAACCACAACACTATTTGATTAACATTTAAATTGCAAATATATATAATATCATTTATTACACTTGACGATATCAAAAAAAAAAGAAAAAAAAATTTATGGTGAAATTAAATTACATTTTAATAACTCCATTATCGTTACACCTGTTAAAAAATATCAGGTAAACCTTCATTAATTATTCATTAAATGTATATCAGTAACATCATAGTGTACTCAAAAATCATTACAGAATAACCAAACCTTGAGGTTTACATATTTATACTGTAAAGCTTACCAATATTTAAGTACCCGTATATCAAGAGAAAAGTTTATCTTAAACATTATTACTTCATATTTTAAAACTAAGTAAGATATCATAGTAGTAGTATATATTTGAAAGTACTCTTAATGAGTTTCATTATCTCCGTGAATAAATTATGACTATATCTATTTTACCTACATTTTCTACTCATATCTAGACAACAGCCACTTTAAAGCTAAAAATAAATGATATTTATAGCTTAGGTCATTCACTTATAAATTTTACTATAATTTCTTAAATATCAGGTCCAAACTACAGGTATCAAAACATTAAGACTCTAATTACTTATGCATTGAAGAACACTATAAGAAAATATGTCATGCAGCTTAATTTATTGGTACTGATTATTTTGATAAACTGGTAGAGTACGCGAGATTATAGAAACATGAGTGACTTATTATTTTAATGGTCTCAACATTGGCTCCAATATTTTGAAAATACAATTTTTTTTATTCTATAATAAATACGTTTTACTAAATCTATTTATAAGAATGTTCCTCTATTAATATTAATTAATATATAAGAGACTTGTCGTCGACGATTGCCCAATATTTAAGTACAATTTACTGAAATATTAATGCGTTAAGCGTAGATATTATTTACAGACTACTATGAAAATTTTCTGTATTCATTGCCCGAGATTACAGAAATATTTTCATTTTATTTTATATATTTAATTATGAAATATTTTTCATATTTATTATACACATATAGTTATGTACATGGGGTTTGCTTAAAGCCTTTCAGGTATATATCGCAAATAAATACCATAAATGAAATATTTATAGTCCGTCCAGCAATGTCAATATAATTTACAATGATATAATTATGAGTACACCCTATTAAAAAACATTTCAATATATTTAATGTCTTCGTTGTTTTATATACTATTAATAATATATATTTTTATAATAATTACTAGAGATAACATTTACTAGAGTTTTATAATAAAGTTGAATAGTACGCCTACATATAAGTCTACGCCGACGAAATACAGACATGTTTTTGTATATTTTTTAAACATATTTTATTTATTATGTGTAGAACACTTAGTTGTGAATTATATCTCACTTATATTGCCTTCATAACGACATATTGCTGATTACACACAAATATAGTCAGGAAAACATCCTCTTCATACTATTTCTAATGCTATATTTTTCAAAAGTGTAAGTACATTTATTGTTTTGCAATCGGAAACAAGCATTATATACGATTACAAAATATATAATAATTATTATACATACTTTTGTTATTATTAGTAAGTTTTTGTAGCACATCGATAGTGTTATTAAAAGATATTTTGGCAAAGAATCTTACAATATAAACAGAGATATAGACTTAAATATGATTTGGATTACAATTAAAGCTTTATTTGAAGTTATGCCATCATACATACGTGTGATGGCAAAAAACACAGGAAAAAAATAAGACATATTATATGTTAATAAGATACATTATAGGAAACAAAAAGACATATATTATACATTCGGTCACACCAGCCACTCGACGGCCGGCGGCTTGGAGTCCAAAACTGGGTGGAAGTCATGTGGCAGTCACAGGTTGCAGATGGTGGCGTCTGCCGGAGGTATGGACGTCATCTCCGGACGGGTGATCATTTTAATACGCTGGAAAATATAGAAGTTAAAAGTTCTTTTTAACTTTTTATTAATTTAATACACTAGGACTGGATAAGACTCTGCGTTCATATGACAGTCAGTCAATGTCCACATTCTACGACGAAAATGATGTCGTCCTCGTCTTAATTTTCTTGGAAGGCCATATTTTGTTTTTGTTTTTAAATAATAAATAAATATATACGGGACAAATTACACTGATTGAGTTAGCCTCGAAGTAAGTTCGAGACATGAGTTACGAGATACTAACTCAACGATACTATATTTTATCCAAGACCCAGGCCAGAAACTGTTCTTTTCTCATCATGCCCTGGCCGTGATTCAAACCCGGGACCTTCGGTGTCACAGACAAGCGTACTACCGCTGCGCCACAGAGGCCGTCAAACTTGAATATATTGTATTGAGAGAAATTATAATAATGACAATTATACCCACGAAATCCCTTGTCGCCTTTTACGATTTATATATAAATATTTATATTTATATATATAGACAAAAATATGCGAAATTCTTCAGCTGTGTATCTCAATTAAAATAAAACAAAATGAACACGATGAACCAGGAGTCATAAATACTATTAATACTTACGGTAGTAAAGCTGCCGGGCGTAATAAGGAACTTGTACACGATGTACAGTGGGATGCACGAGACAGTGGTGCCGGTCATGACCCAACCCACGGTGATGGACCACGGGGGGTAGGTGTACTCCCCGCCCAGCATCTCCTCGTGAGCCAGCACGGAGAACACAAACAGAACGAGAAGGAAGACCGGACTGTGGACGAAGAAGTTTTTATTATTTAGAAACATGTTTAAATAAATATATACGGGACAAATTACACTGATTGAGTTAGCCTCGAAGTAAGTTCAAGACTTGTGTTACGAGTTACTAACTCAAGGATACTTATAATTAATACTTATATAGATAAACATCCAAGACCCAGGCCAATCAGAGAAAGTTCTTTTCTCATCATGCCCTGGTCGGGATTCGAACCGGGGACCTCCGGTGTCACAGACAAGCGCACTACCGCTGCGCCACAGAGGCCGCCAAAATTCGAAGCAAGAATACATATATACATACATATGGTCAAGTCTATATCCCTTGCGGGGTAGACAGAGCCAACAGTCCCAAAAAGACTGATAGGCCACGTTCAGCTTTTTGGATTGATGATAGAATTGAGACCCAAATAGTGTCAGGTTGCTAGCCCATCGCCTAAAAGAAGAATCCCAAGTTTAAATGCCTATCCTATCTATAAAGTGGTCTATCAGTCCTTTCAAGACTTGGCTCTGTCTATCCCGCAAGGGTGTGACGTGATTATATGTAGGTATACAGACGTAATTATGTGTACGTATGCAGTTCTATAATTCCAGATTTACACCCGCAGTTAATTTCAGAATTACGTTGTTGCAAATTTCTAGTCGTTTTTTAAGCATTTAATTCACTCAAATTCTTTTCAAGACTGTTGGCTCTGTCTACCCCGCAAGGGATATAGACGTGACCATATGTATGTATGTTTAATTCACTCCACGTCCGAAAGTACCTGATGTAAGACCAGCAAGCCCTCCAGAACCAGCCGGGGGAGTGTCCCAGCATGCTCCTCACGTCCTCTGAGAACTTGTCCACCCCGTACACCCAGCAGACGCCAGCCGCCTCCGCGAACACCACGAACAGGATCGCCAGCCCCGGGCCGTACACGTTCAGAAGGTCTACGAGGTATACTCCACCCTGAAATGAAACATATTGTCTATTACGAGTAATTTCACATTTTCCATAATAAATCGCATTTACATTTGAATAATAAGCTTGAACGGACCAGCTTTCATGTGATGAGAATAATGGATGTAGATTTGAGAAGGATACTAGGTGCCCATGCAGGAATCTTGGCGATTGGAGAGATGAAATGCATGCCCAATCGGTAAAAGGCATGATTTAAGAGATGTTGCATATATGTACGGTCACGTTCATAATTGCAGTCATAGTTCGCAAAACTTTATAGCTTGCACCGCTGCTACCACTCACACATTCACACAAATAACACAATAAACAACAAGCGGTGAAACGTTGGGTAACGCGCCATCAAGAAGAGGGTAGTGTAAAAAGTCGACCGCGCAGCGACCGTCGTCCGCTAATAATCAACACAGCGACAGCCACACAGCGGAGATCCATGGTGGAACAGTACGAAAATAATGGCTTCATACCGACCAGAATATTTGCGGAACAGTTCGACACATTAGTGGTTACTGTTCGTCGAGTTTGCATCGTGAGGGACTACACCACAGACAGCCAGCAAGAAAGCCGTATTTATCCGAAATAAATAAGCAAAGACGTTTAGAATTTGCTGGGCAGTATTTGGATTTTGCCTGGAAAGAAGCGGTATTTACGGACGAAAAGTTCGTTTATGTCATCACTACACGGTAGGCTTCATTTATGGCGAAGAAATGCAACTCGGTATGAAGAAAAAAATATTGTGCCAAATATGGAGTCTGGACACATATCTGTAAATATGTGGGGCTGGATGAGTGCTGCTGGACCTGGGGAACAGGTGTGGATAGCAGGACGCGCTACAGCTGCTCATTATGTGCAAGTGCTGGAAGAAACCATGTTACCAACTGTGCGGTATATTTATCCGATTGATGATATGCCAACAATATCATTTGTGCCCTGTGCATCGAGTCCATATAGTGCGTGAAAGGTTCTGCCAGTTTATATTAAAACTACTAATTACTTAGATAGTATTTAAGGACAGCTTCAATATCTTTTCTTTATGTAAACGAATAATTAAGCTGTAACCTTAATAACAGGAGATAAGTAGATGATACAATTAGTGTAATATGTTGTATGTATAGCTTTATATAATCATCAATATGTAAACAAAACTATAGGTAAACTGTTTCAATAAAATTTACTAATTTTAATTATTGAATGTTTTATTTTCTCCCTCTTGTTTAATATTTCTTGTTGATTTCCGTGTTTGAAGACAACTTTCCGTGTTTGTAATTCTTAGATATCAGTTAGTTAGTCAGTCAGTTACTTAGTTCAAATGGCACCTTGAAACATTAAAAATTGTCAGTAACACAATTTTTTTTTTAATAGGAAAAAAAATTCCTTGAATAACTTCGAAATCCAAGTAACGCTAGTAACTAGAACAAGCGAGTGTGAGCAAGCGAGATTATCTAATATATCTTAGATCTCACTTGCTCACACAAGTAATAAAATTGCTACCCAATAACTTTCAAAGGAACCACTACCTACGTTAGGGTCGTGTGCAGATAAACTTTCAACCTTATTGAAATGTCATAAGTCTGGCAGTCGCAGGCTTCCATCTATAGGCAAATCTTATGCAAATAATGAGAGACGACGATATCTCGATCGACAATTATCGGGCCCAGTTCGGCCATCGTTGATTACCGTCTCTTTCTGTTTTGTTATGTTATTATGTCATAGAATAATAAACTGTTTTTCTTAGTAATCATTGGTTTTAAAGACCGTATTCATTTGATGAAATATTTATTCTTTTTAAATATGCATGTGTGTGTGTATCTATTGGAACCACAGTGCACGCTATTTTAACCCGTAAGAATTTTAAAACTATGACTGCAGATATGAACGCGATCGTACCTGTATGCTGATATAATTCTTACAATCAAGGTACATATATGCTTCATACATATATTCACGTCTATATCCCTTGCGGGGTAGACAGAGCCAACAGTCTTTAAAAGACTGATAGGCCACGTTTAGCTATTTGGCTTTAAGATGGAATTGAGATTCAAATAGTGACAGGTTGCTAGCCCAATCGCCTAAAAGAAGAATTCCAAGTTATGAGCCTAACCCTTAGTCGCCTTTTACGACATTGATGGGAGGGAGATGGACTGGTCCTTTTCTTTATTCTATTGGTGCCGGGAACCACACGGCGCCCTTTTATTTTATGTATGTTTATTATCATTTCTTATTTTATTTGTTTTTCTCCTAAAGATAATTTTAGGGATTTTACTGTTAACGCGGGCTTGTGGCCAAACGCAAACAGTTCAAGTTTAGAAGTTTTTTTTTTTTTTTTAAGATTCGGAAGAGAGAAATTTACGGACAGTGCGGCACGTATTTAGTATTACTGCTTTTTGCATGAGAATGAAGGTGAGTGGGTGTATATCTAGTGTTTCTAAGCTAGCGTGTAAAGATTGAGGTATGATTCCTGTAGAAGAAATGACGATAGGGACTGTTTTTACTGTATCTACACGCCACTGACTTTTAAGTTCTATAGCAAGGTCTGTATATTTTGTTATTTTTTCTGTATGAGTAGATGAAAGATTGTGTGTGTTTGGAATTGCTACATCAATTAAATATACTATTTTCTTAGTTTTATCATAAAGTGTTATGTCTGGTCTATTATGATGTACGGTCTTGTCTGTTAGTATGGTCCTGTCCCAATACAGCTTGCACTCAGGGGAATCCAGAATAACTTGAGGTTTGTATTTATAGTAAGCAGTTTTTTGTGTAATCAGTTTATTTTTTGTGTTATCAGTTTATTTATTGTGTAATCAGTTTATTTATTATCATTATTATTATTTCATAATTTATGTAGGTATTTATTCAGTTTGACCCCACATAAAGTTCTCTGTCAGACCCAATGGTTGACTGGTACATAATGCTTCTAGCATTAAGTCCGCCAATTGTGCTATACATACATTTGTATTCAGTACAATAAAGTTTAAATAAAATTAATAAATCACCCTTAATATATTATTCAAGTAACGTCTGCATAATATTTGCTTAGTTTAAATGCTTAATAACCATATAAGTAATCAGAATAGTATTTAAGTCCTTTCCTATTCTTAAATGGCTTGGACCTTTCCATTAATATGTTTATGGACAGGTAGCGAATACCCTCGTATGTGACCTCAACTCTCTTGTAAAGGATAAATATATATACAGAACAAATTACACTGATTGAGTTACCTTCGAAGTAAGTTCGAGACTTGTGTTACGAGATACTAACACAACGATACTATATTTTAAAATAAATACTTATATAGATAAACATCCAAGACCCAAGCCAATCAGATATAGTTCTTTTCTCATCATGCCCTGGCCGGGATTCGAACCCGGGATCACCGGTGTCACAGACAAGCGTACTACCACTGCGCCACACATGCCGTCAAAATGAGGATGACGTGATGATGAGAAGATGTATCGGATCCATTATATAAATTTTGTCAATATACGGAATGGATGCTACCGAATATTTAACATTTAATAGGCATTAGGCCGTTTTTGCAGACAAACAATTATAAGTGCCGTGTGGTTCCCGGCACCAATACAAAAAAAAAATAGGACCACTTCATCTCATTTCCATGGATGTTGTGAAAGGCGACTAAGGGATAAACAAACTTGGGATTCTTTTTTAGGCGATGGGCTAGCAACCTGTCACTATTTGAATCTCAATTCTATCATTAAGCCAAATAGCTGAACGTGGCCATTCAGTCTTTTCAAAACTGTTGCCTCTGTCTATCCCGCAAGGTATATAGACGTTACCATATGTATGCATGTATGTACAATTATAAATTCTGATTCAGACTGGTATTGATGGAAATGAAAAATGTATGAATAGATCTTCACTATAAAGCTCAAAATATACTCAGTAATCTCGTAGATATTTTTACATGTCGTAAAAGGTGACTAAGGGATATGGTTATTAACTTGGAATTCTTCTTTTAGGCGATGGGCTAGCAACCTGTCGCTATTTGAATCACAATTCTATCACTAAACCGAACAGCTGAACGTGGCCTTTCAGTCTTTTCAAAACATTCTCTAGGCTCTGTGCATCCCGCAATGGATAAAGACGTGATTAAATAACTAAATGAATGAATTATTCGGAATAATTTCATCTAAAGAATGAAAACAATGACTGACTCTTTCTAAAACTTCCGAATTGTAAGACTCATGATTCCTAATACCATTACTATAACTAAAACAAAAAGTAACGACCCGAATTCATTTAGTATAGGTACGTATCTCTCTCGTCACTCATCCTCCGCCAATGAATAATGCAACTGTATACATTCAGATAGCGCGCATGTTATTTATGGAGTGCTGGAGGTTCGCCCTTAAACGAGTGAACGCTCTTATTAGTATTGGTGGGGGGTGGGGACTGCTGAGGTGTTTATAAGACATATGACTGTCGGTTATTCTCTATACTGAATTCTTCAATTTTCTGTTTACAAACATATATACATTAAACACGTCTACATCCCTTGCGGGGTAGACAGAGCCAACAGTGTTGAAAAGACTGGTAGGCCACGTTCAGCTATTTGGCTTTAAGATAGAATTGAGATTCGAATAGTGACAGGTTGCTAGCCCATCGCCTAAAAGAAGAATCCCAAGTTTGTAAGCCTATCCCTTAGTCGCCTTTTGCGACATCCGTGAGAAAGAGATGGAGTGGTCCTATTCTTTTTCTTTTGGTGCCGGGAACCACACGGCAACAATAATTTTAATTTTATGCTTCTCAAATTTGGTTTAAGGTTGCCGAGTCTCATTCCGCTCCGCGTGGAACAAATGTTATAACTAAACGCACGTTGTTAATTACACTATTAAGTAAAATAAATTGTAACATACTTAAATAAACAAATTATTTCTTTTTCTTTTTGAAAAGAAAATGTAATCTGTTGCTTATATTAATGCAGTAGACGAAACTCATACATTCAAATAGAAAATGTGCTTTGAGAAGCGTTACAAGTTTCTCAGATCGTTTTGTTGAGTCAGTTCTACAGGAATGTAAGCCTTTTTCTGTTAAAGTTTTTTTCTATGCAAATACTGACGAAAAGTGAGCTTAAATAGACGTAAGAGAAAATACACACGAAGCATTTTACATGAGTCAAAGGCGTGTTTGTTTAACATTGTGACTTGAGGTAAGCTTGTAACATACTAATATGTATCTTATGCAATAATTAAATTTAATAAATAAGGTGCCGTGTGGTTCCCGGCACCAATACAAAAAAGAATAGGAACACTCCATCTCTTTACCGTGGATGTCGTAAAAGGCGACTAAGGGATAGGCTTACAAACTTGGGATTCTTTTTTAGGCGACAGGCTAGCAACCTGTCACTATTTGAATCTCAATTCTATCATTAAGCCAAATAGCTGAACGTGGCCTATCAGTCTTTTTAAGACTGTTGGCTCTGTCTACCCCGTAAGGGATATAGACGTGATGATATGTATGTATGTATGTAATAAATAAAATGTAAAAGTGTTTATATATTGTTATGATGGTTTGGATGTTTGAAACATTTTACAATGACAACTATAAGCCCAGCAAATGAAGAATAGAATAGAAAAGATTTATTTTCAAATTTGAATACAAGGTATCACTTATTGACGTCACATCACTTAAATCTAATTATAACTACTAGCCTTAAAAGTGGCCTTAAATGTTGAATGAACATAAGTATCTATTGTTTGTTTGTAAATTCTTTATTGCACATAAAAAACAAATACAAATTACAAGACAGTCGTTAGAATATGAAGAATATGTGCAATGTCGGGATTTCTTCCAGTCAACCAAAATAATAAGATAAATCCTTAATGAAAAAGGCAGCGCACATAAAAAGCATTGAGGATACGTTTTTCTGATCATTACAAAGAAACATTGTCATTTATTTAATTAACAACAACTGTCATTTATTTAATTGTACATACATACATACATAAAATCACACCTCTTTCCCGGAGGCGTAGGCAGAGACCACCTCTTTCCACTTGCCACGATCTCTGCATATTTCCTTCGCTTCATCCACATTCATAACTCTCTTCATGCAAGCTCGGCGGTTTCGGGTACTTTTGACCTGACCCTTTACCAGGACGTCCTTAATTTGATCAAGATACGTTCGTCTTTTTAATTGTACCATGTTTAATTATGTAAGTATTAGCATGTATGTTTAGTTAAATATGTTAAACGTTATTTACACACGCCATACCGCTCCAAAATTCATCTCTCCTCTCATGGGTCTACTGGAAGAGATTTCTTTTGAAATAAGTAGCACCTTTGTACTAGGATTACTGTAATAAATGCTCCTGTATAAAATTTTGTGTACATAAATAAATGAAAATAAAATAAATAAATAAACATTTTCTTTTTGGTTAAGTATACTCACATAAGTAGTTGTGGGTAGTGCACAGATGTATATGAAGAGGCAGAGGACCGCCACGAAGATCTCCCGGTGTCTCCCCAGCAGCCGGGGGTACTCGTCACACAGCGCCGTCGTCACCGCTTCTAGACCTACGTACATACATACATATGGTCACGTCTATATCCCTTGCTGGGAGAGCAAACAGGCTTGAAAAGACTGAATGGCCACGTTCAGCTATTTGGCTTAATGATAGAATTGAGATTCAAATATTGACAGGTTGCTAGCCCATCGCCTTACTAAGAATCCCAATTCGACATCCATGGGAAAGAGATGGAGTGGTCCTGGGAACCACACGGCACTAGACCTGCCAACGGGAATCATCATCTTGGTATCTGTCCTCGATTCAATAAGAATTGTCCTCCAGGTTGCTACCTCTTTGGGGAGTACCCTGAAGTTACCCACGACCCAGGAGTAAATAAGTAATTACGCGAAGTGATTCATGTATGTTCTTCATGGCTAAATTTATCTATATAACAATTTGTTATACAATATAATATCGTTGAGTTAGTATCTCGTAACACAAGTCTGGAACTCACTTCGATGCTAACTCAATCTGTGAAATTTGCCCCGTATATATTTATTTGTTCAGTTCGGATCATAGTCCATTACAATGTGAAAGTCTTTTGTCCATAAAAGCCGGATCAATGACAATAAGAACGATTTTTTTTAGGTACAGTTAAAAATGTTAACCTACAACAAATAAAAAATACATCAACAAAAAAAATCTTGCCTCCGAACGTGCTGTCCAAACCCAAGGTGATGAGCATGAGGAAGAAGATGATGGCCCAGAACACGGAGCCGGTCATTGTTGCAATGGCTTCAGGGTACACGATGAAAACCAGTCCTGGACCTTCCAAGCCGACTTCTTCTATGCTCTTGTTTTGGACGTGAGCCATGTACCTGATTTATAAAAGCTGATGAAATACTATAAAAAGACGGATCACATATTTGCCATGTACCTGATATATAAAAGCTGATGAAATTCTATACAAACACGGATCACATATTTGATCTGAATTCTTCACATTTTAAGGCATAACTTTAGCTTTAATTTTACACAATGAAAGAGATACAAATTTGACAAAAACTTAAACTGCTACAGTGGTCACACGTTGGGCGCCATTGATTACTGGGCGACTACTAACCTGCAGAGAATTAAATATAATATACATGCTCATTGCTCGAGGCTGATTACAACAGAAGACTTAAAGGCGAAGCGAACTAGTTATAGGAGTGTGACTTAAGCATAAAACAGTAAACTGTATAAATATACATAAATTGAAAACTTACCCTAAAACAGAAAATATAACAAATCCAGCGAGGAAGCTTGTGAGGCAGTTGATGGAAGACGTGATGAGGGCGTCCCGGTAGCAGTTGTTGTTGAACTTGTTGTAGCTGGAGAGCGCCAGGAGGGTGCCGAACCCTGGGCCCAGGGAGAAGAAGATCTGGGAGGCGGCGTCGATCCATACCTGGTGTGAGAGCAGAGTAATTTCATAGAATAGAATAGAATAGATTTATTTTCAAAATTGGATAATAGGTATCACTTATTGACGTCACATCACTTAAATCTAATTATAACTACTACCGCTTCCAAAGCGCATGTGTAGAAGAAGCGGCGGAACAAACTACACTGCAGCATTTTCATCGGACGTCAATGCACAAATATAGATCTCTTAAATCTAAATCATGGACGAATACACATTGTCTACATTAAAAACCACGAATGAATGCAAAACATAGCAAAACAGAGTGTCGAGAAATAGTGCTTGGGTATTGAAAGAAGAATTTTTGAAAATATAGTTAAAGGTACGTGTATGCACGCTGCCGTGCTAGAGTTTAGTTGGCTTGTAGTAACTTCATAAATTTCCTTTTAAGGATTTGTGGTATTTCACGAGGAAGTTTATCCTAGACTAGACCTATGATGTGCCGCTCCTCAACGCTATTTAATATTCTGTGTTTAAACAGCAAGAGAATATAACAGAAGATCTTTATTGCGCTGAGGTGGTCGTTCAATTAAAATACCGAAATCGATAAAAAATACATTTAAAAGGATTTCATGGCAGATTCTCAGCCGCACAAATGATTTTGAAAAACAAAAGGTGCTTCTTACCTTGGAGTTCAACAGTTTGTGCCACTCCGGAGTGAGATAATATCGGATGCCTTCAGTAGCCCCTGGCAGGGTGACTCCTCTGGCCAGCAAGATCAGCAGTACAACGTACGGAGCCAAGGCCGTTACCCACACCACCTGGCATACAAGAATTATTTGAGACGTCATTATCAATACATATAAAAAAACAGTAAAAAATTGTTCTCTGTACTTGAGAATATTTAAAAAAAAAACAAAAAAATTTATAACGATGAAGAAATAGTAACCGAGCATAAATTTGAAAAAAAAGGCTGTCTGATTGTATGTTTGTTTGTACAGGCTTATCTCCGGAACTACTGGACGGATTTGAATGAAACTTTTCTTGTTGTATAGCTCCTATGCCTGGCCAACATAAAGGGTATCATTTATTTTGGAATCTGGAACAGCTGATATCGAACCATAACAAATCACACGAAAAGTCGAAGATCTGGAACACCTGATGCAGAACCATTATACACCAGCTAAATCATCAGAATTATGAAAAAGACATCTTAGCAACTGCACTGCAGCATTTTCTTCAATAACGTCAACTTTAGAACTATCCGAACTTAGAATAGAAATGTGAACGAGGAAATACATTGTTATGATTAATCGGTGGATTCGAAATTTAATACTCAACAACGCCAACTTCACAATTATTAATTTGTAGAGGCCGCCCGCGACTTCGTCGGCGTGGAAACCCTATCATAACTTAACAATCGATCCTACGGGAACTCGGGGATAAAAAGTAGCCTATATGTTATTCTGGGTCTTCAGCTACCTACATACCAAATTTCATCGCAATCGGTTCAGTAGTTTTTGCGTGAAAGAGTAACAATCATCCATACTGACATACTCACAAACTTTAGCAGGATCAATTGATGGTATCGACTAATATTTACAGTTTAACCTTTCTACAAGTCTATCACTAAAAATCTGAACTAACATGGGATATAATACTATGTATTGCGATATAAACGTGTATCTGTCTGTGCGTAGTTAAGTGACGAGTGTTTGTTTTTAATTGTTCACGTTGAACGAACATTGTTCTCTGCGTGCTAAGTAATTCTGTTTGCTGTCTGCCTTGTTTGTTCCAAAAAGATGTTTGGTTGACTGGAAGAAATCGTCCGCCATTGTACATATTCTTCTAAATTCAATGACTGTTTTGTAATTTGTTATATTTATTACATAGGCTAAGATATAAACTTGGGATTCTTCTTTTAGGCGATTTACTAGCAACCTGTCACTATTTGTATCTCAATTCAATCATTAAGCCTAACAGCTGAATGTGGCTATCAAGACTGCTGGCTCTGTATACCCCGCAATGTATGATAATTTGAATGAATTAAACTTGCACTTTGACTAAGGTATAGGCTTACAAACTTGGGATTCTTCTTTTAGGCGATTTACTAGCAACCTGTCACTATTTAAATCTCAAATCTTTCATTAAACCTAACAGCTGAACGTGGCTTAACAGCCTTCCAAGACTGTTGGCCCTGTTTGCCCCGCAAGGGACATAGACGTGTATGTATGTTGAACTTTCTTACCTTCCCAGTGCTCCTGACTCCCTTCCACAGAGAGAAGTAGACGAGAACGAACACCCCCACCACGCACAGAGCAAGTGACGGCTTGATGGGCCCCATGTCGTCTAAGCCGTTAGAACGTTGTTGCTCTAACACGTTACGTCTGTTGTTACAAAATAATATAATATTACATACATACATACATAAAATCACGCCTCTTTCCCGGAGGGGTGGGCAGAGACTACCTCTTTCCACTTGCCACGATCTCAGCATACTTCCTTCGCTTCATCCACATTCAGAACTCTCTTCATGCAAGCTCGGCGGTTTCGGGTATTTTGGACCTGACCCTTTACCAGGACGTCCTTAATCTGATCAAGATATAATATTAATGGATTTTATGAGCAAGTAAATAATATGAGAAGAGAATAAGGTAAAGAAACTCAGATATTCTTTCATGGTTGCTATAAAAATTATAAATAAATAAACCCAAAACCATACCATATACAATCAAAAATATGAGAGCTTACATACACATATATAAAATCACGCCTATTTCCCGGAGGGGTGGGCAGAGACTACCTCTTTCCACTTGCCACGATCTCTGCATACTTCCTTCGCTTCATTCATAACTCTCTTCATGCAAGCTCGGCGGTTTCGGGTACTTTTGACCTGACCCTTTACCAGGACGTCCTTAATCTGATCAAGATATAATATTAATGGATTTTATGAGTAAGTTAATAATAAGAGAAGAGAATAAGGTAAAGAAACTCAGATATTCTTTCATGGTTGCTATAAAATTATAAATAAATTAACCCTAAACCATACCATATACAATCAAAAATATGAGAGCTTTTTTCATCTCAATTAACCAGAACCTATGTAGATTGGGGCTAAGATGGTGCACGCAAAATTTTAAAAAGCTCAAAAATTTCCTATAGATGTTTCCCTCGAAAATCACTAGTTTGTAGGAGTAGGGTAACAGATACCCGGGAATAAATATATATATTTAACATATACAGTTTCAGTGACAAAACAAACATAAAGTTAAGATCTGTTCATCAAATTTGTAAAGAACATATTTTGACAGCCTCTGTGGCGCAGCAGTAGTACGCTTGTCTGTGACACCGGAGGTCCTGGGTTCGAATCCCGGTCAGGGCATGATGAGAAAAGAAATTTTTCAGATAGGCCTGGGTCTTGGATGTTTATCTATATAAGTAAGTATTTATTACAAAATATAGTATCGTTGAGTCGTAACACAAGTCTCGAACTTACTTCGGGGCTAACTCAATCTGTGTTATTTGTCCCGTATATACATATTTATTTATTGATATCATAACAAAAGACTTCTTACTCAAAAAACTCTTTAGCAGGCGTGGACGCATTCGGGTTGATCTGCGGCGATGTGACCGGGGTACAAAGGGGGGTGTTCCACTCGTTGTTACAGCTGGTCCAAGGCAGCACGGAGTTGATGGAAGCTATCGAAGCTATCAGGTAGTACACAGCCCAGCCAATGATGGTATTGTAATACATCCCCATGTAGATGTCTATCATACAAATGGCGTAGCCCACACCTGAATATTAATAAAACAATTAAAATATTTATGAATAGTTGAATTTACATTCGGTGATACAATGGAAGGTTTTATTTTGTGATTGGATTTTGGACTCCAATTTCTTTAATTAACATACATACATACATATGGTCACGTTTATATCCCTTGCGGGGTAAACAGAGCCAATAATCATCAAAATAATTGATGATTGAATTGAGATTCAAATAGTGACAAGTTGCTAGCCCATCGCCTAAAAGGAGAATCTCATGTTTATAAGCCTATCCCTTAGTCACCTTTTACGACATTCATGGGAAAGAGATTGAGTGGGCCTTTTCTTTTTTTATATTGGTGCCGGGAACCACACGGTAGGGTTTTCAAGTAGGTATTAATATGAGTTAAAGCTTATCATCATACTTCAGCCCTATAGCATGACACTCGTGACACGTTTTTATCGCGCGAAAAACTATCGCTGTCCCGTTTCAATTCATTATAAAAAGCGAAACAGCGGTAGTTTTTCGCGCGATATAAACAACGTCGCACGTTTCATGCTGCGGAGGCTGGCGTGTACTTGTAGTGCATTATGCGTGTACATATTTCTGAATAGGTGCCTGGGTCTCGTCTATGACTGCGATCGTGGATTGAGTAAGTCAGGTTTTTACTCAAAGCGACTCCCGTCTGACCTCCATTACTAAAACTGAAAAGTTTGTTACTAAATAATCGTCGAGATAGCTAGATATGTCCAACACAAAAACGAACTGATAATTAAGGTATTTATCAACCAAATTAACACATTGTTAATAGTGTTTCCAAGGTGGACCGTATAGAAAAGTACACCACTTTTATAACATCTTCGTAACACATTTCTATATGCCCCACTGTATCTACACAAGTTAACATAGTAAGTATAGGCGTTATACCGGCAATCAGTCTCTCATCGCATTCAAATCCCTTTCAATAAATCAACAAATACTCAAAATTCAATTAATAAACGGTGCCGCCGCGTCAATTTGACAAAACTTGGCTTGAAACTTGTGACGTTGCCGGCGCCATCTTGAAATCGAATCAGCGCCATCTGTCGCCGGGTAATCAAATGATATCGCATCGCGTTATTAGTTTAGTGAATGCGAGAAGGTTTTCAATTGATAACAAGCAACAATCTGATTGTGAGATTGTAGAATTAAGACGTGTATAGAGTTCTTATATCTAAAATAAATGCTGCAGTGTAGTTTGTTCCGCCGCTTCTACACTTGCGCTTTGGAAGCGGTAGTAAGTAGTTATAATTAAATTTAAGTAATGTGACGTCTATAAGTGATACCTTGTATCCAATTTTGACAATAAATATATTCTATTCTATTCTATGTATGTTTATATGTTTCAGGATTTCTTTTATAAACGTCATTTCAATAGTGTATGCTATGCTGATCACATTATCTTGTACCTATATATTTTATCAACAAGCATATAATCACAACGATTTATATATTGTGCCGTGTGGTGTGGTTCCCGGCACTAATACAAAAAATAATAGGACCACTCCATCTCTTTCCCATGGATGTCGTAAAAGGCGACTAAGGGGTAGTTTTACAAACTTGGGATTCCTTTTTAGGCGACGGGCTAGCAACCTTTCACTATTTGAATCTCAATTCTATCATTAAGCCAAATAGCTAAACGTGGCCATTCATTCTTTTCAAGATTATTGGCTCTGTCTACCCCGCAAGGGATATAGACGTGACCGTATGTATGTATATGTATTTACATATTATTCCTGTCGTTTCGAGAGACATTCACTCATTGAGAAGTCATCATGGCGTCTGATAAGCTTGGAATGACGAAGAGGCTCGTTTCAAAACAGTAACGCATGCTTTATGGGCTATGAAAGACGATGGAATGAGATTTATTTGGTTGGGGACAATTTTCTTTATCCTACTTATCAATATTATAAATGCGAAAGTTTGTATGTCGGGATGTCAGTATGGATGTTTGTTACTCTTTCACGCAATGACTACTGAAGCGATTACGATGAAATTTGGTATGTACGTAGCTGAAGATCCAGAAAAGCATATAGGCTTCTTTTCATCCCGGAGTTCCGGAGTCGCTAGCGTTAGTGAGATAAGACTACTTTCTTTTCCTGTCCATCAATTGTATAATATTAAGAGAAATAAATAGATTAAAAATGTAGGTTAAATACTAGGTGCAATAACAGACAAAAAATCAAGGATAAAATTAATAAATACATATATACGGGACAAATTACACAGATTGAGTTAGCCTCGAAGTAAGTTCGAGACTTGTGTTACGAGATAATGACTCAACGATACTATATTTCATAATAAATACCTACTTATGTATATAGACAAACATCCAAGACCCAGGCCAATCAGAGAAAGTTCGTTTCTCATCATGCACTGGCCGGCAATCGAACTCGGGACCTCCAGTGTCACAGATAAGCATACTACCGCTGCGCCACAGAGGCCGTCAGGAATATTTCTTAAGATAACTTTTTCAAGAACTGGGGGGTATCACTGAGACATCAATTGGTCAAATTACATCACAACAGCATCCAAGAAGTCTGGTTTAGTTGATAAAGCCAATAGATCACGGACGGAAAAGATCTCCGGCCATTTTATTTGGCGGCTTTTTAACCCACCGTAAGAAAAGGAAGTTGTTATAGTGAGCGTCGGTTCAAATACTATGCAATCGTGTACTTATGACTCTTTACCGAGTTCTGAATGTTACATTTTTCTTACGGTGAGGGAAAACATACATAGGTATACATACATATACTCACGTCTTTATCCCATGCGGGGTGGACAGAGCCAACAGTTTTAAAAAGACGGAATGGCCACGTTCAGTTATTTGGCTTAATGATAGAATTGAGATTCAAAATGTGACAGGTTGCTAGCCCATCGCCTAAAAAATAATTCAAACTTAGACAAAGGCTTGGAAAGACTGAAAGGTCATGTTAAGCTGTATGTCTTAATAATAGAGTTGAGATTCAAATAGTGACATGCTAGCCCATCGCCTAAACGAAGAATACCAGGTTCATAAGCATATTCCTTAGTCGTCTTTTACGACGTCTATGGAAAAGAGTTGGAGTGGTCCTATTCTGTTTTCAGTCCCATTCAGTCTTTACGGGACTATTGGCTCTGTCTACCCCATAAGGGATATAGACGTGACTATACGTATGTATGTATTTTTATAGCCAGGTCTCTCACTGGTTAGGTGTTTGCAACGAGACGAGTATTTTCCATCAACCGACCTCTTATATATACTGGAAACATTAGGGTGGCTATCGACCTTTATAAATAAAGATAAGGCAATGCTTTTAACGCGAAGACAAATGGTGGCGCAGTGAGCGGAGGGCCTTGTTAAAATGTATGAAATCGGGACCAATGGCTCGGGTGGTCAACTTTGCTCTGGGCGAGTGGTTTGTGTAATGTGACTTCCTTAGTTTGGTTAGGAAAAAAGAGCAAGGATTTGTTGGTTTTGTTTAAAATTTACATTTATCGCATTACATGTACATATGTATAATCACGTCTATATCCCTTGCGGGGTGACAGAGCTAACAGTCTTGAAAAGACTGATAGGCCACGTTTAGCTGTTCGGCATTATAATACAATTTAGATTCAAGTGGCGACAGGTTGCTAGCACATCGCCCAAAAGAAGAATCCCAAGTTTATAAGTCCTATCCTTTAGTCGCCTTTTACGACATCCATGGCAAAAAGATGGAGTGGTCTTGTTCTAAAGAGATAAATGTAGATTATAGACAAAACCAACAATTTATTTTAACACTTTTTGTTTGTGTATGTTTGTATTTATTTATTTTTTTATTTTATTATTTATTTGCTGAATGTGGCCATTCAGTCTATTCGGGACTATTGGCTCTGTCTACCCCGTAAGGGATATAGACGTGACTATATGTATGTATGTATGTATGTATCCGCCCAGTAGATTTTGCGTGAAATAGAAGCGCACACACACATCCTTGCAAACTTTCGCAGTTATAATATTAGTAAGATGTTTCTTGTGAAGAATGTTATGAATGTGGATGAAGCGAAGGAAGTATGCAGAGATCGTGGCAAGTGGAAAGAGGTAGTCTCTGCCTACCCCTCCAGGAAAGAGGCGTGATTTTATGTATGTATGTTTTTGGTGAAAAAATAGTGTAACAAAATATATTCTTGCAACCTTGAAAACTCAAGTGATTCGCCACACTCATTCGTTCTCGACTCGATATGAAAAGCATCGAATGAAGTGGTCGTTCAATATTTGCGAGTGAGATCTGTGACGACGGATAATGTGCAATATTACCTACTAGGAAATGTGCACTCATTTATTAATACTATTCACTCTCTCTCTCTCTCCGTCTCTCATTAAAGTTACTGATATCTGCTTCTTATATAATGCATATTGTGTCAGACGCCTAGCAAATTGCTTAAAAGAAGAATCCCAGGTTTATAAGCATATTCCTTAGTCGTCTTTTACGACGTCCATGGAAAAGAGTTGGAGTGGTCCTATTCTGTTTTCAAATTAAATTTTTCAAGGGATAGGCTCATAAACTTAAAGCCACAGGGCACTGTTTGCGTGTGTAAATGATTTACCCATCGTTTTTATATACTATTTTTATTTACATTCTTTCAATAAAATAAGTAGTGGTGGTTCTTTAAAAGGTAAATTCAAAAAAATTGCTATTTACTAACAGACAGACAACAATCATTCGCGTTCTGAGTGATTGTCGATGGTCAATCCCTCAGGACTCCATTCAGTTCAACGTTTTGTAACATCAAAACGTTTCATTGGACGCAAACCAACGGTTGGGAAATCTTAAATGTGGCTTAGGGATAAGCAATTACTTATGTCGCTTTATATGCATATAATATAATAATCACATCTATATCCCTTGCGGGGTAGACAGAGTCAACAGTGTTGGAAAGACTGATAGGCCACGTTCAGCTGTTTTGCTTAATGATAGTTTTGTTAGTTAGTGCCGTGTGGTTCCCGGCACCATTACAAAAGAATAGGACCACTCCATCTCTTTCCCACGGATGTCGTAAGAGCCGACTAAGGGATAGACTTGGGATTCCTCTTTAATGTAAATCCCTGCCAATCTAAGGTCTGCCGCGCCGATGGATGCATGGCTAGGGGCGAGCCTAGTCTCGAGCGTGCCACTTCCGCCATGGGGTTGGGCGACCCCCAGGTAATGGCTAGCCTTACCCTGGCATGCGGGGCTCTGCTGGGGCGGACAAAATTTTTCCCTAGCGTCTCGTGGGAATCGCATTATGAACCTTAAAAAGCATATAAATGGCGGCGATGGTGTCCGCACCCCATCACGTCTCGTTCCCGGCGGGAGCGGTATGCGGTCTGCTGAGAGCCGCTTTGCGACGATGAATGTAAGAGGAGGAATGAAGGATAAGATTGAGGAAGTATGCCAGATGATGGATGAAAGACGTTTGGATGTGTTGTGCGTGAATGAAACGAAGCGGAAAGGATGCGACGCGACGCAGCACGGCCCTTACACGGCGTATTGGTCTGGAATTTCCAGTACCAGCCGAGGCTGTCAAGGGGTCGGTCTAATTCTTTCTGCACGAATGGCTGAGTGCGTGAATGAGTATGAGTATGTCAGCCCTCGTCTTCTATGGATTAGGCTGAAAGTTGGAATCACTCGGATCTTCGTTCTAGGTGTTTATGCACCTTGGGATGTGGGTTCGAGGGGTACAACATCAGCAAAAAGCGAAAACGAGGAGTTCTGGAATAGTGTAAGAGAAGTATTGAAAGTTACCAAGCCAAATGAGAAGATTATTATGTTAGGTGATTTTAATGGATGGGTGGGTGTAAAGCGTGATGGATATGAAAAGGTGCTTGGTGCGTTTGGTGACGAAAAGGTGAATGATAATGGAAGAAGTGTATTAGAAATTTGTCTAGAGTGGGATCTTTTTGTGTCGAACTCAATGTTTCAACATAAAGAGATCCACACCTACACAAGAGTGGAAGGTATTTTAAAAAGTATGATAGACTTTGTGATTGTAGATGAAAGATTGAAGAACAAAGTGCTGGATACCCGTGCATATCGCGGTGCTGGCATTGACTCGGACCATTTACTGGTGATATCCCGGATAAGGGGTATCTTCAATCGCTGGCGGCACAGGGTAAGGGAGCAAACCAGCGCTTTGGAAAGAGTAAAAGTAGAAAATTTGCAAGATATGGATGTAGGTAAGAAGTATATTAATAGACTGAAGGATGAATTTGAAGATTTAGAGGAAATGAGCGATATTGAAGATGGATGGAA
The DNA here is from genome assembly GCF_032362555.1 of Amyelois transitella. NCBI lineage: Eukaryota > Metazoa > Arthropoda > Insecta > Lepidoptera > Pyralidae > Amyelois > Amyelois transitella. The sequence goes on along the minus strand of NC_083516.1, from coordinate 10,245,743 downwards.
GGAATTTAAAGAAAGAATTGTGAAAGTAGCTGTTGAAGTGTGTGGTGTAAGTAGAAGAAGGAAAGGAAAAAATCACAAAAATGCGTGGATGAGTAAAGATGTGCAAGAACTTGTGCGATTAAAGAAGAAAGCATGGCTGGATTTGTTAGCAGCAAAAGCTAACTTAAGAATGCAAGAGGTTATAGATGAAGATGTGAATGAAGCACGTAAGGAATATAAGAAAATGAAAGATTTGGTTAAGAAAGCTGTGATTAGAAAGAAAGAAGAGTATAAAGAGGATTTTGATAAAAGGCTATCAGAAGACTTTCAGTCAAATCTGAAAGTATTCTGGAAATCCGTAAGGTCAGCCCGAGGAAATACTATAACCAGAGAGCTGACTAGGATCAGATGCCAGGATGGTAGCGTTGTGAAAGGAGAAGAATGTGTACTAAAGATATGGAAGGACTATTTTGAAAGTTTATTTGAAAAAAAGGAAGGAAATAAGAAAGATTTCTGCTATAGCGAAGAAAAAGAGAATGAGATGGAAGGCGAAATTGAAATGTTCGAAATTGTGGAAGCACTTAAGAGTATGAAAGCGGGAAAGGCTGCTGGGTGTGATAGAGTGTCGGTCGAGATGCTTAAAGCAGGAAAAGGCATAGTAGCTAGTCAGTTGTACTGCCTTTTCAATTTGTGTTGGAGAAGCGGCCGAGTACCAAAAGATTGGTGTAAGGCTGTTATCGTGCCACTTTACAAAGGAAAAGGGTCACAGCTGGACTGCAAAAATTATCGTGGTATAAGCCTGCTTAGCGTCGTCGGCAAATTGTATGCTAAGGTATTGATTAATAGAGTCAGGAATGAAACTGATGACAAAACATGGGATGCTCAAGCGGGATTTCGAAAGGGAATGGGATGTACTGATCAGGTCTTTTCCTTGCGGTGCATAGCCGAAAAGTTTTTGGCCAAGAGTCAAAAAGTCTATTGCACATTCGTAGATCTGGAAAAGGCCTATGACAGAGTTGAGAGGAATGAATTGTGGTCAGCACTTTCTATGCATGGGGTGAGCAGTCTCTTAATACGAGCACTGAAATCCTTATATGAGGATTCGAGTGCTTGTGTCAGGATAAACGGAGCGCACACTGAGTGGTTTAAGATTGAGAAAGGCGTTAGGCAAGGATGTGTTGCGTCACCGTGGCTGTTCAACCTATTTATGGATAGCTGTTTGACAGATTTGAAAGAGTCTAAAAGTGGATTAAGGATGAATGAGTTACTCGTCAAATGTCTGCTCTATGCCGACGATCAGGTTATACTGGCGTCATCAGCGGAGGAGTTACAGGAGATGGTAAACTGTATGCATGAAGCTTTAAAAGAGAAAGGAGTGAAAGTGAACGTAAGTAAAACTAAAACACTGGTTTTTGAAATGGAGAAAGAAATGACAGCATGTAATATTTTGATTGGAGGAGAAAAAGTGGAGCAAGTGAAAGAGTTTGTATATCTAGGATCAAAGTTTACATCAGATGGCAAGTATGATAGTGATATTGAAAGGAGAGTGAACGCGGGGAACATGGTGAATGGAGCTTTGCATGCCTTTATGAGCAGTCAGAAACTATCCAAAAAGGCTCGACTGGCTGTGCACAGGGGGTGTTGGTCCCGACATTAATGTATGGGAGTGAAAGTTGGGTATGGCAAAAGAAGCATGAAAGCAGAATAAATGCAGTGGAAATGAGAGCGTTAAGGAGTATGATGGGTGTGAAATTGAGTGACAGGATAAGGAACAGCGTGATAAGGGAATGTTGTGATGTGAAAGAAGATGTAGTTACAGGAATAGAAAAGGGTATGTTAAGATGGTTCGGGCATGTGGAGAGGATGAATGAAAGCAGGTTGACTAAGCAGATATACAAGGAGAGTGTGGAGGGAAAGGTCGGAGTGGGAAGACCTAGACGAACGTATCTTGATCAAATTAAGGACGTCCTGGTAAAGGGTCAGGTCAAAAGTACCCGAAACCGCCGAGCTTGTATGAAGAGAGTTATGAATGTGGACGAAGCGAAAGAAGTATGCAGAGATCGTGGCAAGTGGAAAGAGGTAGTCTCTGCCTACCCCTCCGGGAAAGAGGCGTGATTTTATGTATGTATGTATGTATGTATAGTTTTGAGATTCAAATAATGACATTTTGCTAGCCCAACGCCTTAAAACAAATAATCGGAAGTCTAAGCATATCCCTTAGCCTAGCCTTACCTTTTGTTTTAGTGCCGGGAACCACACGGCGGAACTCTTACCTTTCAGCGCTGGACAGATCCTCTTCCAAAGCGTGAGGCAGCCGCATCGGTGGTATTGTCCGAGGGCGAGCTCCATGAAGAACAGCGGTAGACCGCCAAACAGCAGCATCACGCAGTACGGGATGAGGAACGCGCCTGATGAAGAACGTATTTATTTATTAAGGGCGCCTGATGAAGAATGTATTTATTTATTTAGGGCGCCTGATGAAGAATGTATTTATTTATTTAGGGCGCCTGATGAAGAATGTATTTATTTATTTAGGGCGCCTGATGAAGAATGTATTTATTTATTTAGGGTGCCTGATGAAGAATGTATTTATTTATTTAGGGCGCCTGATGAAGAATGTATTTATTTACCTAGGTATACACAACATGTTAAAACCAACAATAAAAAAAGGCTTTGAGTAACATAGTTGTTGTTTTTTTTTATATACGGGACAAATTACACAGATCTAGTTAGCCTCGAAGTAAGTTCGAGACTTGTGTTACGAGATACTAACTCAACGATACTATATTTTATAATCAATACTTATATAGATGAACATCCAAGACCCAGGCCAATCAGAGAAAATGCCCTGGCCGGGATTCGAACCCGGGACCTTCGGTGACACAGACAAGCGTACTACCGCTGCGCCACAGAGGCCGTTAAGTAAGAATATTGAGTTGATTGTTACAACTTTGTGTGATAAAGTTAACTTATTATGATAAAAAGACCCTCTCAAAAAAGATTGTTAGACAGTTAAAATAAAGTGCCGTGTGGTTCCCGGCACCAATACAAAAAAGAATAGGACCACTCCATCTCTTTCCCATGGATGTCGTAAAAGGCGACTAAGGGCTTACAAGCTTGGGATTTTCTTTTAGGCGATGGGTTAGCAACCTGTCACTATTTGAATCTCAATTTCATCATTAAGCAAAATAGCTGAACGTGGCCGATCAGTCTTTTCAAGACCGTTGGCTCTGTCTACCCTACAAGGGATATAGACGTGACTCGTGAAAAGGGTGGCTCACCCCCTCCGTTCTGGTAGCAGATGTAAGGGAATCTCCAGACGTTGCCAAGGTCCACTGCGAAGCCCACCACAGCCAGCAGGAACTCCGCCTTCTTGGCCCAGGTCTCCCGCTGACGCTCCGGGGTCAAAGACACCATCACCGATCTGGTCTTTTGGGTTTGCTGGACAGATACAAAAGAGAATTTACGTTAATATTTAATAGTAACAGCTATATATAACAGAGATAGCAGATATACAAGGAGAGTGTGGAGGGAAAGGTCGGAGTGGGAAGACCTAGACGGACGTATTTTGATCAAATTAAGGACGTCCTGGTAAAGGGTCAGGTCAAAAGTACCCGAAATTTGGAAGTGGAAAGAGGTAGTCTCTGCATACCCCTCCGGGAAAGAGGTGTGATTTTATGTATGTACATATGTATGTATATACGGGACAGATTAAACAGATTGAGTTAGCCTCGAAGTAAGTTCAAGACTTGTGTTACGAGAAACTTACCCAACGATATGATATTTTATAATAAATACTTAGATAGATAAACATACAAGACCCAGGCCAATCAGAGAATTTTTTTTCTCATGGTGCCCTTTGCCGGTATTTGAATCCGGGACCTCCAGTGTCACAGACACCCGCAATACCGCTGCGCCACAGAGGCCAATTTATACTATAAATGAGGAATTCATTACCAAAGTTTAATAAATTTAACAGTGAACTAAACGGGCATTGATGTACCTAGAGATACCTCTTAGGTTACTTGTCGCTACATATGACAATAGAAATAAAAGAATTTAGAAACAAAATGAGTCATGTCGTATAATCCGCCAGACAGACTCAAAGGATATGAAAATTAATTAGCATTATTTTCTTATACCTTTTTTCAGTGGTCATTTCATACATACATATTATCACGTCTATATCCCTTGCCGGGTAGATAGAGCCAACAGTCTTGAAAAGATCGATAGGCCACGTTCAGCTATTTGACTTTAGGATAGAATTGAGATTCAAATAGTGACAGGTTGTTAGCCCATCGCCTAAGAGAAGAATCCCAAGTTTATAAGCCTACCCCTTAGTCGACTTTTACGACATCCATGGGAAAAAGGTGGAATGGTCATTTTATTATCACATATTTCCATGCATCCAAACTGCATGCATGTATATTTACACCAGCCCATGAACCATGTCACGCGCAACGCCGTTTTTCTCGTGTCGCTTTAAAAACTATTGCTGTACTGTTTCACGACGTTATAAAAAGCGAGATAGCGATAGTTTCTCGCGCGATGAAAACGGCCTCGCGCGTGCCTTGCTAGTATAAGCAGGTCAGAGACAGGTCTGTCTCTCCAGATTACGTAATTCTCTGGAATTGTCGTGCTTAGGTCACCACGAAGAGAGTTGCATTTTCTAGACTGATGAGAATTGGAACTGCTTAGTGCTATAAGGTGGATGAAGACTTACAGAGGTGGGTACCGGCGGTGGAGCATCCCCGGGGGGTGCGGAGGCCGCGGGCGGAGTCCCCGGGGACGCCATCTCCGGGGGGTCGCACTCGCCGTTCCGCCGCTCCGGCCCTGGGCTCTCCCCCTGGATAAATATAAAATTCTAAGAAAATATACGAGGAGAGTGTGAATGAAAACGTTGAAATGGGAAGGCCTAGAACGTACTTCGATTCATCGAAAAGTCAGGGCAAGAGTAACCAAAACTGACAAGCTCGCATGAAGTGAGTTATGAATGTGGATGAAGCGAAAGAAGTACGCAGGTGCTATTTTAGTAATTTTTTTTATTAAATTAAAATCATTATTAAAATCGTCGCTTTTTACATGGTGCTAAATTCACGCGAGTAAAAGGTAGTTAAGATAAAAAATTGCGAAAATTGTGTAACCTCATGTTTCCTTTCTACGCTGCAGGAAGTCGAAAACCATTCAAGTTTATCAAAATCTCAAAAACATCGGTTCGCTTGTAAACAGACCGACAATTTGTGTTGTTTGCCGACGACGTACCGCGTTCTCAGATTGCTTGGCAAATAAAAATAATGAAAAGTGACCGTGAGGGCTTTGAGTCACTCGTTATGACAAAATAGATGAACGCCGGCGGGCAAACTGGTGATGAATACGAATTTGAAGAAGATTAACCAACACTCAAAGCAAATAATACTATTTTTATATTTAGAATATTGTAAAATTTAATCTTAACCATCATTATCCTACTAATATTAAATGCCAAAGTTTGTATGTCAGTATGGATGTTTGTTACTCTTTCACGCAAAAACTACTGAACCGATTACAATGAAATTTGGTATGTAGGTAGCTGAAGACCCAAAATAACATATACGCTACTTTTTATCCCGGAGTTCCCGCGGGATTGATAGGGTTTCCATGCGGACGAAGTCTCTAGTAATATAATGCAACGCGAAAGTTCAAAATCAATTATCACATTATAACATAACATATAATCACGTCTATATCCCTTGCGGGACAGACTGAGCCAACAGTCATCGAAAGACTGAAATGCCACGTTAAACTGTTTGGCTTAATAAGAGAAATGAGATTCAAAGAGTGCCTATCTTCTAGTCGCGTTTTACGACATCCATATGTTGCCCAATTGCAAAGGTTAAGTCATTTGGTACTGTGTAAGCTAAGTGCTGCCCTTCAAGATCGTATCGTAATTGAGTTAAGCCAATTCGCACTTAATTCTAAGCCATCAGCCGTAATGAAAATAGACATTTAACTTCTTTCTGGGAAGATAAATGTCTATATACGATCAGATCGTGTTAGTATGTTTTTAAATTAATAGATCATGATTTACTATGAAAAGGACAAAGACTTAATAAAACATATATGATTTAAGATTTATATGGATTCCTATTTAATCTGTTAATGAAGATTTTACAAATAACAGTCAATTTATTAAATTTATAATAATCTGTTACAGACATCACGTCTTTATCCTAAACGAGGTAAATAGAACCAATAAGACCATACCATCCGTAGGCAACTACTAAACCGTCTCTCCCAATGACTTCCACCTAGTTCTGGGGGTCCTGTCCTGTCAGTTACGAGTCGCTTCGTGTAAAAACCTGACTCACCCAATTCAGGATTAATGGTCAAAGGCATACCGCGATCTCCTCTCCAGAGAGGTGAGGATGCAACTGGGACTACCTACAGCCAGGAGGAAGAAGCTATTTCCACGTCGTCTTTCTAGTTTGGTATGACAAATTATATGACCACGAGGAAACAGCGGAAGAAACCTATGTTTTTTCTCCGCTACCTGATTAGCATATAAATAGTGGTCTCTTATAAAAAGGCTTTATGATTTAGATATATTGGAACGCCAAGATCTTAAAGTTGGACAACAAATTGTGTTTACATTAAACAGCCAATGGAAGCCCCATTTTATCGCCAGTAACATTTGAATGAGCCATAAACCGTATACAAAAGCTTGATTTCCCTTACGTCGCTAAGCCGTTTAATTTCGTTACAAGATGCATTTATCTGAGATAAATCTTTAGATTTACACAGTAGTTAATTATTAGCAACTTTGAGCATAAGAATTGTAATCTATACTAATATTATAAAGCTGGAGAGTTTGTTTGTTTGTTTGAATGCGCTAATCTCAGGAACTACTGGTTCGAATTGAATAATTTTGCGTTGAATAGACCATTTATCGAGGAAGGCTTTAGGCTATATAACATCACGCTGCAACTATTAGGAGCGAAGAAATAATGGAAAATGTGAAAAAAAAAACATGGGGAAAATTATTCCTCCTTGAGGGCTTCAATGATGCCCAAAATAACTATTCCAAGCGGAGGAAGTCGCGGGAACAGCTATAAACATCCAAGACCTGTACACAAATGTCTATATACAAACATTCTTAAAAATTTCTCTCAACAAAAACCCTATTTCATGATTTACAAATTGATAAAAGTAAAACAAATATTTGAAACCTAAGCTAATTTAATGGGATACCAATATGAATATTAATAGATGACAAATCGATTTAACTTTTTGAATTCGTAAATTTTCATTTCTAATTGAATAAGATACAAGATTGTTAGCAAATCGATGGGCGTGTCTTACTAGGCAATTCTTTCTTGATTCGTGATTTTTATTTAGGACCAATCCATCTCTTTCCCATGGATGTCGTAATAGGCGACTAAGGTATAGGCTTAGGTAATTAGGCGATGGGCTAGCAACCTGCCACTTTTGTATCTCAATTCGATCATTTAGCCAAATAGCTGGACGTGGCCGTTCAGTCTTTTCAAGACTGCTGGCTCTGTCTACCTCGCAGGGGTTATAGAAGTGACTATATGTATACACGGCACCATAACGCAAAGAAAGTCTTAAAATCTGGGGTTTCCCGTCTTTGAATTTAAATTTCATCATAAAGCCTTCAAGTTTATTATTCACTGACTATTGGCTCAATTTACCCCTGAAGTTAAATAAGTGAAAGGCGCAGACAGCACCATGTATTAATTTATTAATACCACGCATTTAAAGTCACCACAGAACTCAGTACGGCCAGTTGTCAGCCGCTTCCTAGCTCTGCTCTCTCTCTGGAACACTTCACAAAAAGTAGTTTCAAAACTATTTTAACACTTGTTGCTTCCTCTGAGATTACGTTTATGTTAGGGTTGTCAGAATGCCATGCCATTTCATCTCTTTCCCTTGGATGTCGTAAATGGCGACTAAGGGATATGCTTATAAACTTGCGATTCTTCTTTTAGGCGATGAGCTATCAACCTGTCAGTATTTGAATCTCAATGCTATCATTAAGCCCAACAGTTGAACGTAGCTAATCAGTCTTTTCTTTCTTTCGTGGTCTATCAAGACTGTTCACTCTGTCCCACCCCGCAAGGGATATAGACGTGACTATATTATTTCTGTAGTCATTAAACGGTTATATAATATACGATCAATCTATGTTTTCTACTTTTTGAATTCGTAAATTTTCATTTCAAATTGATTAAGATAACAAGAACAAAAAAATAACTTCTTTGTCCAACCCTGCCTCCCAGAATTTCCCGCAATTTCGCGGCCCCAAACATTCCCCTTTTTTACCCGCCACGAGCAGGAAAGTGTTTAAACTGTTAACTTCTTCACTGAATAAACACTAGTTTTTGTCAGTCGATTTATTTAATCGAGTCGAGTACTGCTTCGTTTATTAATTTAATTAAATATTTGTATTAGATTAAATCATGTTAAGTAGTTTTAGACGGATTCCCGGCACCAATACAAAAAACAATAGGACCATTCCATCACTTTCCCATGGATGTCGTAAAAGGCGACTAAGGGATATGCTTACAAACTTGGGATTCTTTTTTTAGGCGATATGCTAGCATCCTATCATAAGGCCAAAAAGCTGAAGGTGGCCATTCAGCCTTTTCAAAACTGTTGGTTCTGTCTACCCCGCAAGAGATATAGACGTGACCATATGTATGTATTTTAGACGGCCTCTGTGGCACAGCGGTAGTACGCTTGTTTAAGATACCGGAGGTCCGGTGTTCGAATCCCGGCCAGGACATGATTAGAAGAGATTTTTTTCTGATGGCCTGGGTCTTGGATGTTTATTTTTTATAAAATATAGTATCGTTGAGTACTAACTCAATGATCTCGTAACACAAGTCTCGAACTTACTTCGAGGCTAACTCAATATCTGTTATTTGTCCTGTATGTATTTATATTTATTATACCTATTTATTTTACTCGTAAAGTTAAAAGTTCATACATTCATACACACCGATGTGCGTCATTCTTTACTTTTTCAAGGTATTTTGGACATTCTCGGGCCGAAAACATTGAAAAATTACAGAAATCATTCAAAGCTGACTAAACTAAAGACGTATTCAGTAAACTGCATTGAGGTTGTATCAACAAGTTGGATGTAGTTTGATATCGCGCGGTCGGCGGTCGCCGGAGTTTCCCGACTCCATCTAACCTTCAAACAGGTGATATTGTTTTGATTGACAAGATTTCGTCTGTTTCTGTTTTCTGTTAATAGATACTGTGAGGTCGCAAGTATCAGAGTTCAAATTCAGATCAGATAAATGCTTTATATAATTAGTATTAAAATCTGTTGTGTAGTTTTGAAGATCTAAGCATACATACATAGAGACGCAAAGACGCATGAAGCGGCTTTGCTTTACACTATGTAGTATGAGGTAGTGAAAGGCAATAGTCATATTAAGCCAACGTTCAACTGAATGACTATAAGATGTAAGTGAGATAGTGACAGGTTGCAAGCACATCGTCATAAAGAAAAGGACTAACTCTCAAAATTTTCGCAGGAAATGTAGCTAACAGCAGTTATTTAAATTTTTTTTTTTTTGGGAACAAAAAGTTATATTTTCAAATTAACATTTTAGACGCTATCAAACCGTGTTACTAGCCCACCTCGAGCCTTTTTTTTTCAGAAAATCGTTAAAATTTCACTAAACTATACTTCCTACTTCCAAATTTTAGACTATGTAACTATGCAAAATCTAGTAAACTCGTTAACTTATCAAGTTTTGAAAAAGACCCTTAGCTCCCAAACAGCAATGTTAAGGATACAACCAAGAACCTACTCAGTGGAATATAATTTAGTGAAATGCGGACTTAAAAGTAAAATACTAAGAATGCACAATAGAGAGATTAAAAAATGTATGCGCATTCCACTTTATTCACATTCCATTTTCACTGCAAGTTTTATTGAAGAAAAAATCACAAAGACAACGCATATTTAAAAGTTTGATTGCATGACTTCACTTAAGATTTTTTCCAACTTATATAGGTTTAAAGTCCTCTTTCCTTCTTTCGTTTTCAAATATAAAATTCACACATTAAGTTTAAAGGAAATTAATTACTGCTGGCTCTGTCTACCCCGCAAGGGATATATACTTGACCATATGTATGTATGTATGAAATTAATTACAACTTTAGTCATACAAGAATTGACAGATTAATTATGAAGGACGTTCAATTCAATTCAAAATATTTATTGCAAATCATGAAGCACATACATACATACATATGGTCACGTCTATATAACTTGTGGGGTAGACAGAGCCAACAGTCTTGAAAAGACTGATCGGCCACGTTCAGCTATTTGGCCTAATGATAGAATTGAGATTCAAATAGCGACAGGTTGCTAGCCCATCGCCTAAAAAAGAATCTCAAGTTTGTAAGCCTATTCCTATATATCATGAAGTACAGTTGACTTACAGTTACAGCTTATAAATAGGTACAATACGAAAATGTTGAGCATAACAATTTCAAGATAATATGGAACGTTTACTAGAAAACACTGTCAATTCCACTTTAAATACCTTTTTTTATCTTAAGTTATGAACACAAAACCTTAAGCCGTTTTCAGACAATCGTAAAAACTTCACTGGACCATACTTCCGGCGATTTTAGCGGGAAAGCCTCCGACGCAATTGTACTGATTCTCTGACCGTTTATATCTCGTGAACACACAATGCAAATGATACGAGAAATATTACGTTTTTCCGCTAAAAAGAACATTGAAAAGTTCTGGTCGAGAGTACCCGAAACTGACGAGTTTGCACGAAGCGACTTATGAATGTGATTGAAGCGGAAGAAGTTTGCAAGGATAATGTAGTCTCTAGTGCCGTGTGGCTCCCGGCTTTTATCCATGGATGTCGTAAAAGGCGACTAAGGGATAGGCTTACAAACTTGGGATTCTTTTTTAGACGATGGGCTAGCAACCTGTCTCTAGTTGAATCTCAATTCTATCGTTATACCAAATAGCTGAACGTGGCCATTCAGTATTTTCAAGACTGTTGGCTCTGTCTACCCCGCAAGGGATATAGACGTGACCATATGTATGTATGTAGTCTCTACCTAGCCCTCCAGGAAAAAGACGTGATAAGTTCATGTACAAGTTGAACCGTGACCTTGCGAGAAATGCGGGGTATTATAATTAGGGGCGGTACTGGTAAGGTCGATGCAACGGCATACCGCGTCAGATTGCGCCGCTTTGTAACTATGTAATGTGTGTGTGTTAGTACAATGTACAGTTGCCTGCTTAGAAACATAACCCTTTATGCTTTTTCCTTTTGATATCCGCCATTTTTGAAGTCGGTTAAATTACTAAATCCTTCTCCTAAGTGTAACAAACATATTAAAATTGAAAACCGCATCAAGGACGGTTCAGCGAAACGCGAGATAATCGCGGGCAAACATACATACATACATATAAACGCGGGTCGAAATTGAGAACCACTTTTTTTTTAAAGCGGTCAAAAATAAATATTTTTACTGTTTCAGAATTTGTCGTTAGAGAACAAAGAATTGTTGGAAAGTTGAAATTCTACAGATTCCAAGCGAGTCCACTTTGATGTTCTACGCAGAATTTACTTTTGACTTTCACTCTTTACATTCATACATATAATCACGTCTACATCCCTTGCGGTTCAGACAGAGCCAAAAGTCTTGAAACGACTGAAAGGCAATATTCAGCCGTTTGGCTTTTAATGATAGAATTGAGAATCGAATAGTGACAGGTTGCTAGCTCGTCGCCTTAAAGAAGAATCACAAGTTTATAACCCTTAGTCGCCCTTTACGACATTCATTTTTTCTATGGGTTTTTATTTTATAAGCTTTTTGGCTTTCACTATTTATTATTTAAAATACTGAATTATTGTGGACTAGTTTCAAAGGATTATAATAATCCTAATTCCAACTAATATTTTAAATGCGAAAGTAAGTTTATTTGTTTGTCACCTCTTCACGTGTTAACTACTGAATTAATCTTCCTGAAACATCGTGTTTATATAATGAAGAGTCTGGAGAAGAACGTATAGGGTATATATACCTTTCATATCGGCAAAAATTATAGTTCCCGTGGGATTTGCGTAAATTCTTTTGTAGGTGGCGCTAAAAAAGCGCGGGTAGTGCCTGGGTAAAAGCTAATGAGTATATGAAAGAGGACAATGACGTTGACGTTGTTGAAGGAAATACTGCAGTGCAATTTGTTACCGCTTCTTCTGCACTGACGCTTAGGAAGCGGCGGTAAACATAGTTTTTTTGTAATTTTGTTGACGTCAACCAATGTTGTGAAACCAAAAGATATGACAAATAAGTGATGTTGAAATATCCCATAATAATGATAAAAAAAATTTAAGATTTCGCCTCAAATGTCATTTCCGTGGAAACTTTTGAAGAAATCATTAGATGCCATTGGTCATTAAAACTGTATAAATGAAATTTGTTGCACGTATTTTTTTTTTGTAGACACGTTAGTTTCTTTAAAAACAAATCTTTGAAATTTATTCCCTAAACGGTTATAAAGTTTAGCTTTATTTTACTTCACGTTTCGAAAGTTGACAAAAAGAATTTTCATCGTAATTCTTCCTATCAACCAGAAGATCTCAATCTGAATTATTAAAAATTTCCATTTTCAGAAAAATCTTCTTAAAAATAAAACCTTTTTTTTATATTTTTGCTGACTTCTCTCATTAGTTGGAAAAAGTTTAACGTTTTCCCAATGACATTTTCGTCAATGCCATTGCCGTCATTAAATGATTTTCAACTTCCTTTTTTCGAAATTTGTTTAAAAATCATCATCCTATACAATTGTACAGTTATGATGATCTATTAAGGTCACAATTCGGACCAGAATCTGACAAGTTCCCAAAATTGCTTTCATTTTTTCATACTTTTTTTTATCATAAAAAGTATAGTTCACATTTGGAAGCCATCTCTCAAAGCCCTATTTTTCCATTTTAAGCAAATACAAGTTGTAATTACCTTCCGTTTGAGTAGTCGTCAGCGTTCCGGAGACAGGAAGCTCATGTCGAACCTCAGGAGATGCGTCATGGTACGTGTGGTCTGGGAGACGGCGCGGCACCCACTGACGGACCCAGGGCCACCGGTGGGGCTCGCCTCGCGGTGGGCGGGCTGACACGCCCACCGCAACAAGTGGGATTTTCAGTTATTTTTCTTTTTCATAGGCTGGGTGCAGATGGGATGATATAGGTTCAGGTTAAGCCTGTTCCCTCGATCGGTTTTGATATGAAATAGTAAATTGTATTATAAAGGTAACCATCTTAGGTCATCGAGTGCATCTGATAACATGTGGTAAATTATTTGTGTTAATAACAATTCTATCCTAAAAAATAGTTATAGGCAGGCAACCCCTTAGAAAAGCATAATTTAATGCCTGTGAAAAACAAAAAGCCACAATTTTTTTTTGTATGTAAAGTTACTAATAATTTTACATACATAATCCAACAAATATACAACACGAAGGATTGAAAAAAACCAAAATGCCCAGAGTTGCATTTATATCTATACTAATATTATAAAGCTGAAGAGTTTGTTCGTTTATTTGTTTGAACGCGCTAATCTCAGGAACTACTATATTGAATTGAAAAATTATTTTTGTGTTGAATAGACATCGAGGAAGACTTAGGCTATATAACATCACGCTTCAACTGTAAGGTGCGAAGAAATAATGGAATATGTGAAAAAAATGGGAAAAATTATTCACCCTTGAGGAATGATGGCCAAAACAACTATTCCACAGCAAGTCGTTAATAAGTTTTGCAATAAGAATACTTTTTTTTTATTCGCACATTTAATAAACGTAATCAAAAATATCTTTTTTTATTCCCGCACTTTTGCACCAGTCCTAAGTTTATCGCGCGCTAAATAAACTGCGTTAGCAGCCACGCCTCCCGGCTGCTGTGATCTTACCAGATTTGACCAATCATCCCGGAGGAGCCTGCCATCGGGAACAATAAGGCTAATGAGAGCAACCAGATACAATTCTTATGGATTGGGTTAAATAAATTGAGGCGGTGAGGTACAGTCAAGTTGGGTAACATTGAATTGAAGTATAACTTTGAATTAAACCGGTTTGAAGATTCTTTTTTTTTTTCTCAAAGGTCTTTAATACTTGAAATAATAGCTGCGTGTAACGGAAAACAGTTTTATTCTTGTTGTCAATAAATACAAGAAACTGACACCTGTCAAAAAAAAGAACATATTTTTGGCGCCCTTTTCGGCTCCAAGTTTATATTACCTAGGTACATCTAATTTTACCTAAGTTTAATGAATGGGCAAGGAAAAGACTTTTCCCTATACAAGATAACTAAGTTCAAGATATCCAAAAAAAATCTAATCTAAGTAATATCTATTTATTTGACGTATTGAAATAATTCGTTTTAAATTCAATCATGTTTTTTTAATGTAGAAAATGTGCATTCGTCCACGATTTAGATTTAAGAGATCTATATGTATTTGTAAATTGAAGTCCGGTGAAAAATGCTGCAGTGTAGTTTCTTCCGCCGCTTCTTCTACACATGCGCTTTGGAAGCGGTAGTAGTTACGAGTATAATTAGATTCAAGTGATGTGACGTCAATAAGTGATACCTTGTATTCAATTTTGAAAATAAATTTATTCTATTCTTACTTTGAACGGCCATTTAACTTAAAAAATTACAATACCATAGATCATAAATCCTTTAACGCGGTACGGTTTAAATAAGAAACAAAAGAACACTCATTTATATGTTTGATTATTTGACCCGTTTTTTGCCGTGTGGTTCTCGGCACCAATAAAAAAAGAATAGAACCACACCATCTCGTCCCGATGGATGTCGTAAAAGGCGACTAAGAGATAGACTAATAAACTTGGCATTCTTCTTTTAGGCGATGGGCTAGCTATGACAGGTTTGTCACTAATTGAATCCCAATGTCATCATTAAGTCAAACAGCTGAACGTGGCCTATCAGTCTTTTGAAGACTGTTTCTGTCTACCCTGCAAGGGATAAAGACGGGATTATATGTATGTAGTTTGACCCATACATTTTTAATAAATAAATAAATATAAATATATACGGGACAAATTACACTGATTGAGTTAGCCTCGAAGTAAGTTCGAAACTTGTGTTACGAGATACTAACTCAACGATACTATATTTTATAATATAATACTTATATAGATAAACATCCAAGACCCAGGACAATCAGAAAAAGTTCTTTTCTCATCATGCCCTGGCCGGGATTCGAACCCGGGACCTCCGGTGTCACAGACAAGCGTACTACCGCTGAGCCACAGAGGCCGTCAAATAATATCACAATATGTCGGAAAAAAATGTTCATATTTACCCAACTAGACTATACTGCGTCATTATTAAGCATCAGATTATTTTTCTGATTGATGGGGTAGCGGTCTTATTTGGGTTAAACCAAAAAAAAAATATTCCTATTTCTGTTATATTAAAAAAAAAATCTGTACTTATGTTAGTTTCTGGTATATTGGCTAAAGGTCAGGTCAAGAGTACACGAAACCGCTGAGCTTGCATGAATAGAGTTTTGAATGCGGTTGTAAGAAGTTTGCTAGGGTCGTGGCAAGCGGAAATATGTAAGTAGACTCTGTCCACCCGTAATGTGACAGTTTCGGAAAATGTTCTCCTATTTACCACAGAAAGGTAATCAATGGGTAGAGGAGTCAGTGGACCGCTTATGACTACGGTTGTGTATTGGGTAAGTCAGATTTTTACACTAACCGACTCCCGTCTGACCTCCGCATTAAATAAATAAATAAAACATATACACACATATAGTCACGTCTATATCCCTTGCGGGGAAGAAAGAGCCGACGCTCTTGAAAAATCTGGCCACGTTCACGTTCATCTGTATGACTTCATGATAGAATTATGATTCAAATAGTGATAGATAACTTGCTAGTCTATTGCCAATAGTCTATAAAAAACTCTACATTATTATCAACATCAAAATGGTGTGTTAAGAATTAAATACATACAAACATTTAATCACGTCTATATCCCTTGCTGGGTAGACAGAGCCAACAGACTTGAAAATACTGATAGGCCACGTTCAGTTGTTTGGCTTAATGATAGAATTGAGATTCAAATAGTGACAGGTTGCTAGCCTATCGCCTAAAAAAAGAATCCTAAGTTTATAAGCCTATTCCTTAATCGCCTGTTACGACATCCATGGGAAAGAGATGGAGTGGTTCAATTCTTTTTTATATAAGTGCCGGGAACCACACGGCACAAGAATTAAATCTCACATAAAATGACCAATCAGTCTTTTCAAGACTGTTGGCTCTGTCTACCCCGCAAGGGATATAGACGTAATTATATGTATGTATATAAAGACATTGTATGGAGAATCTCAACGGAATTTGTATAGTGGTTTACATAAATTAGTATGTATTACCTTAAATAGGCGATAAGAATAGCCCGCATATCTGTCACTGACCAGCTCAGTGTTATCTCGCATATGACATAATGTATTTATCCATAACTGGTCAGTTATAGATTAATACTTACATACATACATATATAATCACGTCTATATCCCGTGCGGGGTGGACAGAGCCAACGTTCTTGAAAGTCTAATAGGCCACGTTTAGCTGTTTAGTGTGTTTAGATAGAATTCTGATTCAAATACATTTTGTATGAATATTGTTCGTGTTAAAACGTGACCCTTGAATCTTTTCGATACAGGCTCTGTCGTCCTCGTTAGGGGTCAAAGCGTGATATGTTATATGTACGTATGTATCTTCTCAGATACTGAAAATGTTTAAGAAATCTGAAATTAACATTAATACATAAAATCACTTCTACATCTCTTACGAGGTAGACAGAGTCAACAGTCTGGAAAACCCTGAAAGGCTATGAAATAAGGAAATTAATAAGGTAAAACAGTACACTGAAAATAAGTTTATTATTTAAACTTTAATTAAATTAATAGCTAAATTTTAATTACATATTGTACTGCAATGAAATATTTGACTAACAACTAAACCCGTGTTTATGATAATAACGTAATTATGTTTGTTCATGTGTCAATACCACGCAACCAGCAATTATCGAATGTGAAGACAATTGTATAAGGTGTTATAAACATTTTTTCCAAAAAAAAAAAATATTAATTTTATTTATTTCTATCGAGCTTTAAAGGTACAGGTGCCGTGTGGTTACCGGCACCAATAGAAAAAGAATAGGACCACTCCATCTCTCTGCCATGGATATCGTAAAAGGCGACTAAGGGCTACAAACTTGGGATTCTTTTTTTAGGCGACGGGCTATCAACCTGCCACTATTTGAATCTCAATTCTTTCATTGAGCCAAACAGCTGAACGTGGCCTATCAGTATTTTCAAGACTGTTGACTCTGTCTACCCCGCAAGGGGTATACATGTGTGTATGTATGTATTGACGTTTCAGCTAGCACTTACAATGATTTAATCGCCATCTATCCAGCATGGAAGTTCTAGATGAACCTGTAAATAACCCTAGTCGCCTTTTACTACATAAAAAGACATGGTTCTATTCAAGTGGCGAATCCCACGGCTTTAAAGGATATGTTTTAAAAAGGAAGATATTTATATTTATTTATTTTATGCCTCATCTTTCTTACCATCGTCAAACAAACTCAATTTATTATAAAAATAATTTATAAAATAATTTAAAAAAATTAAAAAAAAATATTTGCCAAATGTTTTTCACCCCAGTGATTTAAAGAATTAGTAAGCAATCACAGTTAGTTATTATCAACTCCAAATTTAGTAAATGCCCTGCCTTGATAATGTTTAACAAAAGGTACACTTCATCATCAGCTTCGGTTATGATAGGCTGGTTTTTGAGATACAGTAAATAATATTTTAAAAATATATAAGGACTATTCAATCGTAAGTATATAACATACATACATACATATAATCACGTCTATATCCCTTGCGGGGTGGACAGAGCCGACAGTACTAAAAAGACTAATAGGCCACGTTCGGCTGCTTGGCTTAATGATAGAATTGAGATTCAAATAGTGACAGGTTGCTAGCCTGTCACCTAAAGGAAGGACCCCAAGTTTATAAGCCTATTCCATAGTCGCCTTTAACGACATCCACGGGAAAGAGATGGAGTGTATAATTCAATATAAATTAATTAGTATGTGACTAAAACACGCAAGCATTCAGAGGAGACATTCTTCTTCCTCCTGGCTTTTAGTCCCGGTTGCATCCTCACCACTCTGGAGAGGAGCCCGGGGCAAGACTTTGACCATGGATCCTGGATTGGGTGAGACAGGTTTTCACACGAAGCGATTCCCATCAGACATCCGCAACCTTTTGCAGGTAAACGTAACCCGTATTGGATCGATCATGGTTACACATCAATTTTCCTGAACATGCAGGTTTCCTCACGATATTTTGTTTTCATCGTAAAAAAAGAAATTATATATTTATAAGCCGAATTGTGAATTTTTCGATGTCTGTGAAAATGTGTTATAGAGTAAAATTCAAGTATTGAATATAATTTTTATGGTTTACTAGAGGCCGCCCGCGACTTCGTCCGCGTGGAAACCCTATCATAACTTAACAATCTATCCTGCGGGAACTCCGGGATAAAAAGTAGCCTATATGTTATTATGGGTCTTCAGCTACCTACACACCAAATTTAATCGTAATCGGTTCAGAAGTTTTTGCGTGAGAGAGTAACAAACATCCATACTGACATCCTGACATACAATCTTTTGCATTTATAATATTAGTAGGATTCCACTTTGATCACCCAGGACACATACGAAAAAAGTGTCGAATTGATAGTCCTCTTACATTTTGATGTTTGCTAAAACCAAAAAAAGCCAAGCGAAATGCAAGTGACTTAGGTCCCTTTCCTCAAAACTCTTTTTAACTCACAAAATTTCCTGCAAAATTTACTTATGCGCCGTGTGGTTCCCGGCACCAATACAAAAAAGAATAGGACCACTCCATCTCTTTCCCATGGATGTCGTAAAAGGCGACTAAGGGATAGGCTTATAAACTTGGGATTCTTTTTTAGACGATGGGCTAGCAACCTGTCACTATTTGAATCTCAATTCTATCATTAAGCCAAATAGCTGAACGTGGCCATTCAGTCTATTCGAGACTGTTGGCTCTGTCTACCCCGAAAGGTATATAGACGTGACCATATGTATATATGTATGTTTGTAAATCTACTTATATGTTCCATTGTCTATATACATCAAATCTTAATTTTCTCCATCAGCAAGCAAGTATGCATTTACTGGTAGAGAATCCTAACCTATCGCTGTCTTTGGCGCTGACTGGGTTGAGGCTGGTGGGGTTCTGGCCACCTGAAGGTCTCGCCGGTACCACGAGGACGGCTTACGACGTGTACGCAGCCTTCTCGTTTACTGTGTTACTTGGTAAAGACATCTTCTTCCTCTTCATCTTTATGGCTATAGACCTGGTTACATCCTCACCGCTTTGGACCGCCCGAAGTACGCCCATGATCATTGGATTGGGTGCGTCAGGTTTTAACACAATCGGACCTCGGCAACCTTTGCAGAAAACCCTAAGCCCGTAGAAGACCATGGTTACACGTCCAGTTGCCTGAATGTGCAGGTTTTCTCGCGATGTATTCAAATTTATGTAAAAACTTCAAGAACAGTCTTTGGTACACGGCGCCGACTGGGTTGAGGCTGGGGGGGTTCTGGCTCACTGAGGGGCTCGCTGGAACCATGACGATGACTGACAATGTTCATGCGGCCTTCTCGTAATTGGTGATTCTTGTTAAAGACATTATATTTACGTTCTGGTTGATCGAAGAAAAGAATAAAATGACAAAGAAATCATTAAAAAACTTTTTTTTTTTAGATTAGATTCTTTATAGAATTAATTTCATTACGTATATATTTTTTTCTACTTAATATATAAGTCTAAAAGGAAACTGTTACTAACATATTATACTAATATAATGAATTATTATAATTATTTTTTTTTCGGCACATGTGGTTCTTTCAATTCTTAATGATTTTTTTACTGTTATGTTTATATTTTTTGTATTTTTTTTTATTATTCTGTAATCCTTTTTGTTGCAATAAATATTGATTTCTTACTTGCCAAAACAATACTAGGAACGTAAAAAAAATTATCTGAAACACGGGCGTACAGGGGCGTTCGAGAACTTAACGCAATTACAATCATGTAAAAAAGTGGTTAACTTATTTTTCAATTTCAAGGAATATTCCTGTTAGCCCAGACCATTGACTTATTCGTGATATGGGGCGACATACCCCTGATGACGGCTACCGCCTTCCTCTTGTTCACCAACCTGGCCCAAGCCACCAAGTTCATCAACATTGCTGTGAGGGGGGACAGGATCCGAGCGCTGGTTGATGATGGGAGCAGGGTGCTGAAGGCAGTGGAGACTGAGGAGGCGAGGAACATTGTAATTAAGTAAGGCCGCTTATCGACTTTTAATCATCGCTTTAAAAACATACATACATACATAAAATCACGTGCCTCCCTTCTTCCCTAATCCCTTGCGGGGTAGACAGAGCCAACAGTCTTAAAAAGGCTGATAGACCACGTTCAGCTATTTGGCTTAATAATAGCATTGATATCCGAACAGTGAAAGGTTGCTAACGCATCGCCTAATAGAAGAATTCCAAGTTTAAAAGCTTATCCCTTAGTCGCGTGTGAGTGTGTAGGAGTGGTACTATTAAAAAAAAGCAATATTTTAATTTCAGCTACTACGCGGTATCTGTTATTACAATAATCTTAAACGTAAGCAACTCGTGATAAAGAAACGCTTCTGACCGCGTGACACTTCGCTCAGATACCTTTACTTTTGATACCTTTCCAAAACCTTCTCTGGTATGTAACAGTTTTCCTTCCACCTGGCTTTAGTCCCGGTTGCATCCTCACTTCCCTGTCGAGGAGCTCGAGCCTTTGACCACGGATCGTAGATTGGGTGAGTCAAGTTTTTACACGAAGCGACTCCCATCTGACCTCCGCAACTTTTGCACGTAAACTTAACCCACATTGGATCTATGGTTACATCTCCAGTTGCCTGAATGTGTAGGTTTTCTCATGATTTTATCCCTCACCCTCTCAAGATTTTACACGAAGCGACTCCCATCTGACCTCCGCAACCTAACCTAACCTAACCCGCATTGGATCCACGGTTACACATCCAGTTGCCTGAATGTGACATTCCTCACGATGTTTTTCGTCACTAACCTAACCAAATTCGCATTGGATTCATGGTTACACAACCAATTGCCTAAATATGTAGGTTTCCTTACGATGTTTTCCCTCACCGTAAGAGTATGTTATGGTTTGTTACAGTTGTGACAAGCAAACCCGCCTGCAGCTGATATCATTTTTCACCCTCACCCTGGTCACCATAACCGGCTTCGCCACCAGTGCCGAGAGCGGAAACCTACCTCTCAGAGCTTGGTAAAGATTATCCTTTGGATTTTATTTACTTATTTTTTTCTACACTAATATTATAAAGAGGAAAACTTTGTTTGTTTGGTTGTAATGAATAGGCTCAAAAACTACTGGACCGATTTTAAAAATGCTTTCACCATTTGAAAGCTACATTATCCACGAGTAACATACACTATAATATATAAAAATAATTGGCAAAACAGCGTTTGCCGGGTCAGCTAGTATTTAGATAAAGCTGAACGTGGCCTTTCAGTCTTTGCGAGACTGTTGGCTCTATCTACCCTGTAAGGGATAAAGACGTGATTGTATGTATGTTTGTATACTTTAAATAGCAATTTTGAGTTTTTACACACAATGGAATTCACTTAAGTATATTGTGTTAAAACATACATTGTCCAAGTTTAGGAGAAGGGTAGAAATAAAAGAATAGCAACCTTAGGTCCCTTAGCAATGCAATAGAAATTGCAATATCCATTATTAAGAGAGGCTTACAAGAGAGTTTTCATTATCATTCTTCTTCATCCTGGCTTAAGTCCCGGTTGCATCCTCACCGCTCTGTAGAGCAGCCTGGGGTATCTTGACCATGGATCCTGGATTGGATGAGTCAGGTTTTAATACGAAACGAGTCCTAACTGACCTACGCAACCTTTGCAGGGGAATATAATCTGTATCTAATCGATCATGTTTTCTGAATGTGCAGGTTTAATCACGATGTTACCATGTATGATGTTACAATGATACCTTACAGTAAGACCATCAGTTAATATTCAAACTAATACATACATATAGCCACGTCTATATCCCTTGCGGGGTAGATAGAGCCAACAGTCTTGTACGAGTAAAGACTGAATGGCCACGTTCAGCTGTTTGGCTTAATGACAGAATGCTGGAAATTGAACCTGTGCCTTTATGCGCATCACGCATTGACCACTCTTTGTCTTTCCCAGAGGGATAGGCTTACAAATTTGAGACTCTTCTTGTAAGGCTATCAACATATTTGAACCCAGATTGACCATCATTGAGTTAAACAGCTGAACGTGGCTGGATATAGGTGGTGGATATAGATGTGATTTTATGTATATATATATGTACTATTATATATATGTGCCGTGTGGTTCCCGGTACCAATACAAAAAGAATAGTACCACTCCATCTCTTTCCCATGGATGTCGTAAATAGGCGACTAAGGGATAGGCTTACAAACTTGGGATTTATTTAGGCGATGGGCTAGCAACATGTCACTAGTTGAATCTCAATTCTATCGTTAAGCCAAATAGCTGAACGTGGCCATTCAGTCTTTTCAAGACTGTTGGCTCTACCCCGCAAGGGATATAGACCTGATTATATGGTATATATGTGCTATTACATCCGGCCAGGTACCCATACGACACCACAAAGTCACCAGCATACGAGCTCACATACGCCCACCAGGTATATGCCCTGTTCGTGGCGGCGTTCCTCAATGTGGCCAAGGACACTGTGGTGACCAGTCTTCTGGCCCAGTGTCACTGCCGGCTGCAACTCCTAGCCCTGTCCTTGAGGACCCTCTGTCGGGATCTACCCGTCCAGGGTGTGGTAAGTACATTTTTAAAACATGGATACGTGTATAGATCTTTTTAAAGGGTCTTCAACATATGATTCAGTGATGCCTTAAAGTCTAAGTGATGATAAGTAGACTGGGATTAAAGCAAAAAGAGTAGTCTCCAGTCTCCATTTCAATTTCTCTTCCTTTGATGTTACGGGAGGGGGGGGGGGGGGGCATTACCCACCAAGTGTACGCTCCGTTCATGGCGTCTACAGTCTTCTGGCCCAGTGCCACTGCCGGCTGCAACTCCTAGCCCTCTCCTTGAGGAACCTCTGTCGAGATCTACCTGTCCAGGGTGTTGTAAGTTTTAAGTGTCTATAAGATGGAGTGCCTCAAATTTTGTCTTTAATGACAAGAACAAAAGGAGGTCAAAGAAACTGTAGTGACCAGTTACCTGCTCCACTCTAGCCCCTAGCTTTGTCTATGAGGGCTCAGTGCCTTTTGATTTACCCGTCCTGCACCTAGTAAGACACGCGCGACGCCGTTTTTTACGCGTGAAATATGTCGAATTGTTAAGAATGATTGAATCACGCTGCAACTATAAGGAGCAAAGAAATAATGGAATATGTGAAAAAAAAAACGGGGAAAATTATTCATCCTTGAGGACTTCAGTGATGCCCAAAATAAATATTCCACGCGGACGAAGTCGCGGGCAAAGCTATATTAAATATTCACATAGTTTTAAATCTAGATTATAAAAAAGTAAATACATACATACATTATAGAGACTACATCTTTCCACTTGCCACGATCTCTGCATACTCCTTTCGCATCATCCACATTCATAACTCTCTTCATGCAAGCTCGTCGGTTTCGGGTACTCTTGACCTGACCCTTAGGCCAGGACGTTAATTTAATCACGATACGTTCGTCTAGTTTAGGCCGTCTAATAAAAAAGTACCACATTTAAAAAGTGTACGTCTTAAAATACTGTAACTCCTTTTTAACCGACTTCATAAATGGGAGGTATTTCACAATACGACCGTATATATTTTTTTTTGTTTTATGTATGTCCGCGGATAACTTCGTCGTTTATGGACCAATTTTGATTATGTTTTTTTAGTATAGTATCATCGGTTTAAAAATATCATGCAAGAAATAAAATATACATTCTTAAAATTTTGGTTATCAGGCGTAGTTAAGATCTCTGTAACATTAATAGAACTACCACTTTGCTACGAGGTTGCTACGAAAAATCAAGAGCGCTTCTACACCGCTACGATGCTCGTAGCATTGGTAGCTTCGTAGCAGAAGTTCGTGTGAAAACAAATAGAGGGCGTTAAAAGAAATTTAGGCGTCGGACGCAAAAGGGGCTAAGCCTTTCAGTTTTTAATAAAATTTATATATGTTATTGATAAAATATATGGCAGGCGGTACTTGAAATTCTCTAAAACAACCTGGTAGTCATCATTGAAAAACAAACCCTTTAAAAAAAGATTGTAAAAAGTATTATAATACGCACGCAGCTCCGCTCGCGTAGACCGAAAAATCCCGAAAATTTCAATTTCTGCATTATATTCGGTAAAGTCTTTCTTAGTGAACTCAATGAGGAACCTATATGTCAAATTTCTAGACTCTGGACCCAGCGGTGTGGGCTGTACTTTATCTGTCAGTAAGCCACTCAGTAACGGAAGAGTTTATATATAGCTGTGCCCGCGCCTTCGTCCGTGTGGAATAGTTATTTTGGGCATCATTGAAGGATGAATAATTTTCCCCGTTTTTTTTCACATATTCCATTATTTCTTTGCTCCTTAAAGTTGCAGCGTGATGTTATATAGCCTAAAGCCGTCCTCGATGAATGGTCTATTCAACGCAAAAAGAATTAGTCAATTCGAACCAGTAGATCCTGAAATTAGCGCGTTCAAACAAACAAACTCTTCAGCTTTATAATATATAAGTATAGATTGCCGTGTGGTTCCCGTTACCAATAAAAATAAAAGAATAGGACCACTCCATCACTTTCCTATGGATGTCGTAAAAAGCGACTAAGGGATGGGCTTATAAACTTGGAATTCTTCTTTTAGGCGACGGGCTAGCAACCTGTCACTTTATATGAATCTCAATTCTATCAGCACGCCAAACAGCTGAACGTGGTCTATCAGTATTTTCAAGACTGTTGCCTCTGTCTACC
This sequence comes from Amyelois transitella, assembly GCF_032362555.1. Lineage (NCBI taxonomy): Eukaryota > Metazoa > Arthropoda > Insecta > Lepidoptera > Pyralidae > Amyelois > Amyelois transitella. The sequence continues at coordinate 10,220,574 of NC_083516.1, read as the reverse complement.
CCGCAAGGGATACAGATGTGATACATACATACATACATACATAAAATCACGCCTCTTTCCCGGAGGGGTAGGCAGAGACTACCTCTTTCCACTTGCCACGATCTCTGCATACTTCCTTCGCTTCATCCACATTCATAACTCTCTTCATGCAAGCTCGGCGGTTTCGGGTACTTTTGACCTGACCCTTTACCAGGATGTCCTTAATAATAAGTACGTATACGTAGACGTGATCATATGTACGTATGTATGTATTTCCATAACCAGGGTCTCCTGTCTCCCCAACAAGAGAAGACCCTGGTCTCCCGCATCCGACGCTGCGTGGTCCACCATCAGTCAGCCCTGGAGGCTGCCACTCAGATGCAGCTGTACTTCTCCGAGCCCACTTTTGCGCAGTTTAACGTGTCGCTGGTCATCATCTGTGTCACCGCCTTCCAGCTTGTTTCTGTAAGTGGTCCAGCATCAGGAAGCTTGGAGGCTTTTTGACATATGTAAGGACTCTCTTCTTCCCATAAAGGCCTGTACATTTTGGACTCAAACCCACCAAAACCACACGGCGCTGTGTACCTCGCTCCAGTCGACGCGGACCGTTGTCTGCCTTCAGATAGCAAACCTTTTTTCTTTAGAGATAGAGATAGAGAGAGAGCAAATCTGTCACATACATACATATAGTCACGTCTATATTCCTTGGGGGGTACACAGAGCCAACAGTGTTGAAATGACTGAAAGGCAACGTTCAGTTGTATGGCTTTATGATGGAATTGAGATTCAAATAGTGACAGGTTGCTGGCCCATCGTTAACCTAAATCTGTCACTATCACGAATTAAGACATCTTATCAAATGTGGTCATCAAGTCTTGTGACTATTGGTCACCATTTATGTCTTCGTCAACATCCTTTGTGGGGCCGACAGAGTCAACAGTCTTGAAAACACTGATAGGCCACGTTCAGCTGTTTGGCTTAATGATTGAACTGAGATTCAAATAGACGTGATTATATGTATGTTTTAATTGAACCTAAAATTCGTTTCAGCAATCTGGCAACATGGTTAGACTGGCGTCGATGTGTACGTACCTCGTGAATATGATGTTCCAGGTGTTCCTGTACTGCTACCAGGGGAACCAGCTGTCTGAGGAGGTGAGGACTGTTGGTTGTGATAAAAAAAATAGGAGAGTCACCATGTATTATAAGCACTGGTATCAGTTTAGATGCTGAAATTACTAGCACTGGTATTAGTTTAGATGCTGCACCCAAAAAAAATAATTCTAAAATGCCACTATTCCTTGTGGGGTAGACAGAGCCAATGGTCTTGAAAAAAAACTGTAACCCAAGGTACCATGTGGTTACCAGCAACTTTAAATAGGACCATTCCATCTCTTTCCCAGGGATAACGTATAAGGCGACTGAGAAATAGGCTAACAAACTTTGATTCTTTTTTATAGGATAGCATGGACGTGATTATACGGATGTAATGTAAATTATTTGATTGATTGATATGAAACCTGACGTGTGATTCTCGGCACCAATGAAAAAAAAAATTGACCTCTCCATCTCGTTCCCATGAATGTCATAAAGGGCGACTAAGGGATATGCTTATAAACTTGAGATACTTCTTTTAGGCGATGGGCTAGCAACCTGTCACTATTCGAATCCCAATTCTATCATTAAGCCAAAACCGCTGAACTTATCAGTCTTTTCAAGACTGGTGGCTCTGTCTACCTCGCCAGGGATATAGACGTGATTATATGTATGTATCGATATAAAACAGAGCTCAGAGATCGCCGGCGCAGCGTACCTAAGTCCCTGGTACGTCATGTCTCCAGCGCGGCGCCGTGACATCCTGTTCATCATGACGAGGTCCAGAAGAATCGCCCGCATCACCGCTGGTGGCTTCACCACTCTATCCTTGGCTTCGTTTATGGCGGTAATAACAATTTATTACTCAACTCCCACACTCGCTTTTTATATACACACATCGTAAAATTAGATTAAGCCGAAGTCTTATAATTAAAGTTGCGATTCCTTTTTAGGCGATCAACTGTAAGAAAGTAACAGGTTGCATACATACAGATATACACATTTAATCACGTTCACATCCCTTGCGGGGTAGACAGAGCCACCTGTCTTGAAAAGAGTGGTGGTCCTATTCTTTTTTTTCTATTGGTGCCGGGAACCACACGGCACATCATCAAGGATTCATCGATTTAAACATCATCCAATATGGGTTATGATATGACACAAAAAAATTAAAAAGAATAGGCCTGACGGGAGTCGCTTCGTGTAAAAAGCTGACTCACAAATCCAGAATCTTGGTTTCACCCGGGATTCCTCTGTGCACTCTTCAGTGCTGTTCATTTAAATTATTTATTTAAAAAGATTTTTTTACCTTCTTTTCAGATAATTAAAGCATCATATTCCCTGTTCACCTTGTTGAAACAAGTCGACGAGAAATAACTATGACAGTGAATGTGAATTACAAATAAATTTAGAATTTATATCTATTTAATTTTCGAATGTTGTAAAAGTAAAACATTTTAAGGAATGAACAAAATTAAAACTTATAACTTAAAACAACTATTAAAACAATTTTTAAAAAAGAAAAGGAAAGGATGATTACAAACTAAAATGAAATTAACTAATTAACTAATTGTATAGTCCCTGCATCAGCATCAACTTGCGGAAGTGTGCCCAGAAGGCTGGCAACATTGAAATTTTTATTTTTAAGCATTCATTAACATATACTTTTTAAAACAGAAAAAATATATAATTTTAACACATATAAATACATTAAATGTTAATAAAATTCTTTTTTGTTCACCTTGTTTTGAGCTAGTCCCAAAGTAATGTGGTTCTAACTCAATGATCCTACTACTATTATAAAGGCGAAAGTTTGTATGGATGTTTGTTACTCTTTCACGCAAAAACTACTGAACCGATTACCATGAAATTTGGTATGTAGGTAGCTGAAGACCCAGAATAACACATAGGCTACTTTTTATCCCAGAGTTCCCGCGGGATTGATAGGGTTTCCATGCGGACGAAGTCGCGGGCGGCCTCTAGTACTATATGTTTTTGTAATAAGTTCTTATAGTTGACATCCAACAACTATGCTTTAGTTTTAGCCTGACGAAGAATCGAACCCAGGGCCAATGGTTTAGAAGCAACACAAACCACTGCGAGATGAAAAAGAGTTTTTATCTCGCAGTAGTATTTAGTAAAATCGGAGGTATTAGCTAATACTCAAAATTAAAAAAAATCAAAACATTATTATGAGACATTTCAATATCACTTAATAATTGTCACATCTTTTGGTTTCACAATATTGATTGACGTCAAATAAATTACTTAAAACTAAGTTCACTGTCGCTTCCAAAGCGTCAGTGCAGAAGAAGCGGTAACAAACTACACTGCAGCATCTATACAAATATATATAGCTGAAGAGTTGTGTTTTTTTGTTTGAACGCGCTAATCTCAGGAACTACTTATTTGAATTGAAAAATTATTTTTGTGTTGAATAGACAATTTATCGAGGAAGGCTTTAGGCTATACATCTAACATCACGCTGCAACTTTTAGGAGCGAAGAAATAATGGAAGATGTGAAAAAAAAAACACGCGGACGAAGATGCGGGCACAGCAGCATAAATTCGTAACTTCTAATGAATTCATGAGTTTTGCTACGTGTATAATTTTCTGAACGTTTAATGTCAACATGCGTTTTATATTTTTATTCACAGACTATCGGTTTTCATGTACAAAGGTGAGAATTACGTTAATGACTTAATTGTTACGAGCTGCAATGTTTGTGTAACCTATAATTATAGCGGACAGGACATAGGTTCGAAACCATTTCAAATGTATTTCAAAATAGAAAGTTAAAAGAAACCTTCTTGTGTTCTTTAGAATGAGTTCGAGATGGTGTAGTAGCGACTTTATATCTTTATAATATAGTACACTTTATTTACTTTTATTATATTATTTATATCGAAAAAGGTTTATATTTTTATAAATAATTTATCGTGTGCCGTTTAGTTCCCGGCACCAATAAAAATAAGAATGGGGGATTGGGACATTTGAAATACTTCGAGGCCAATTCAATGTGTGTAATATATCGTAAATTATTCGTAAAAATCAAACTCTTTTACGATTTAAAATTATGTATAAAATGAAGTATTTAATATAATAAAGATTTAAAATCGTTTGTACTTTATTTACCAAATGTTTCTCACCTCTGACCTACTAAATATAAATAAAAACACGTAACCAATATCTTTTTTTTTTCAATCAACGAAACAATCATGACGATTTTAGTCCCCAATGCGACGTGGTGTTTGAGACTCTGTCTCACCGTACTCAAATTGGCCGGGTTTTGGTCAAGGAGAGGGGATGAGAAGGATGGGAAGATCTTGAAAAATATACATGCCACGATTTCTATTGTTTACTTGGTTGGTACGTACTTACATACATACATATAGTCACGTCTATAGGACAGACAGAGCCAACAGTCTTGAAAAGACTAATAGGCCACGTTCAGATTTTAGGCTTAATGATAGAATTGAGATTCAAATAGTGACAGGTTGATAGCCCGTCGCCTAATAAACTTTTCGTACGTACTTTCATGAAAAATATTTGTTACTGTGTTTATTCTAAGATATTGTTCAGGGAGGTCACATAGGAATTATAATTTAATTGAAAATCAAAATCTTCATTGCATATCATAAAGTACATCAGTTGAATTACAGTAACTGATTATAAATAGGTGTAATATGAACCCTGTGGGGCATCGCAATTATAAAATAACATGGAATCTATAAGGTCTAGTTCAAATGGCTTCTTCTAATCTTCCCATACTCTCGTACTGCAATCTTCACCACATATGTAGTATAAAACAAAGTCGCTATTTTAGTCTGTTTGTCGATATGCTTAAATCTTTAAAATTACGCAACGGATTTTGATGCGGTTTTTTGTAACAGGTAGAGTGATTCAAGAGTGTGAAGAGTGTGAAGCTTATAAAATTGGGATTCTTCTTTTAGGCGATGGGCTTGCATACATACACACATACATATGGTCAAGTCTATGTCCCTTGCGGGGTAGACAGAGCCAACAGTATTGAAAAGACTGAATGGCCACGGTCAGCTATTTGGCATAATGATAGAATTGAGATTCAAATAGTGACAGGTTGCTAACCCATCGCCTAAAAAAAATCCCAAGTTTGTTAGCCCATCCCTTAGTCGCCTTTTACGGCATCCATTGGAAAGAGATGGAGTGGTCCTATTCTTTTTGTATTGGTGCCGGGAACCACATGGGCTTGCAACCTGTCACTATTTAAATCTTAATTCTATCGTAAAGCCTAATAGCTGAACGTGGCCTATCAGTCTTTCAAAGCTGCCGGCTCTGTACCCCGCAAGGGTGACGTGATTATATAAATGAATGAAATGAATGTAATAACGTAACTTCGTGTCCATCAAGGCCTCTACATAACAGTTCAAGCAGCTGAACTGATCAGCGTCTTCGGTGATGTCTCCGCGATGACCAGCGCTGGGTTCCTGCTGTTCACCAACATCGTGCTGTTCATCAAGATGATCAACGTGATGATGAGACGCGACCAGATACACGAGATGGTCGATGACATGGATAAGAAGCTGAGGGACGTGAAGGATGATGATGAAATCGCTGTAGTAAAGAGGTGAATCTATAATTAGTACCTATTATACTTAAATGTTCATTAATACAATTTTCTCTTTTTGAGAAAGTATTATTCAGTCCAGGATTTCAATTTATGAGAGCTATATTTGTAATTCGACGTCCCGTGAATATTCTGCAGTGTAGTTTGTTCCGCCGCTTCTTCTACACATGCGCTTTGGAAGCGGTAGTACATATAATAAGATTAACGTAATGTGACGTCAATAAGTGATATCGTGTATCCAATTTTGAAGATAAATCTATTCTATTATACACCAATTAGGTAAACTAATGTCTCCACCACCAACTTCGGCCTTTGTGGCGCAGCGGTAGTGCGCTTGTCTGTGTCACCAGAGGTCCCGGGCTCGAATCCCGGCTAGGTTACTCTGATTGGCCTGGGTCTTGGATGTTTATCTATACAAGTATTTATTAGAAAATATAGTATCGTTGAGTAAGTATCTCGTAACACAAGTTTCGAATTTACTTCGAGGCTAACTCAATGTGTGAAATTTGTCCAAAATTAAAAAAAAAAAGAAAACTTTCCTCGAAGAGTTTTTGTCTTATATAGCCGCAATTGACTACAAAAATAGAAAGATTTTATTGATCAAAGGTTTTGTTTTAAGCGTGGACAGGCTGACTACTTGGCAGCTGTACATATTCACGTTCCTGTCTCTCAATGTGGTGTTTGGATTGGCTGCCAGTGTGGAGAAACCTCTTCTGCCATTACCAGCTCGGTGGGTTTACACATAAAATGATCATACATACATAAAATCACGCCTCTTTCCCGGAGGGGTAGGCAGAGACTACCTCTTTCCACTTGCCACGATCTCTGCATACTTCCTTTGCTTCATCCACATTCATAACTCTCTTCATAAAATGATCAGTTTGCAAAATTTTTAGAGGTAACTTTTAAGCGTGGTTCCAACCACCACCAATACAAAAAAGAATAGGACCACTCCATCTCTTTCCCATGGCGACTAAGGGATAGGCTTACATACTTGGGATTCTTTTTTAGGCGATGGGCTAGCAACCTGTTACTATTTGAATCTCAATTCTATCTTAAACCCAAATAGCTGAACGTGGCCTATCAGTCTTTTCAAGACTGTTGGCTCTGTCTATCCCGCAAGGGAAATAGACGTGACCATATGTATTTATGTATGTAAAATGATCTATTCGTCAGGTATAATTGGATTAATTTTAAAATGTTTTCAGAGAAGCCGAGCATCCTTAATTTATTTATTAAAATATGGTGAGGCAGTTTGTCGAACGCCTTATCGAAATTGGTATAGATAACATCTGTTTCTCTCTGATTGATTGCTTTAGATAGCTCATCCGTAAACTTGACAAGATTGATAGAAATTGATCTGCCCCTAACAAAGCCGTGCTGTTTCTCAGTCAAGGATTTATTGAAGTGTTGTTGAATTTGAGGACATACCATTAGTTCAAAGATTTTATCCAGATCCGTTAAGATTGCTATAGTACGCCTGTAATTATGTACGAGGTGTTTTTCATTTGCCTTACTTAATGAATCTTTGTTTTGTTGATTTTTATTTACTTTCAGATATCCGTTTGACGCTACTGTATCTCCGGCCTTTGAAATAACTTATCTGCATCAAGTGAGTTCTGGAACAGCAGCTTTCAGTTATACAATAAAAATAAACAAAAATATTCTTTATTTATTCTTTATAGAATGATAGTCTGCGTTTAATATTTGTACAGATTTATATTACCTAGAATTCTTTGGACGGCCTCTGTGGCGCAGCGGTAGAACGCTGGTCTGTGACACCGGAGGTCCCGGGTTCGAATCCCGGTCAGGGCACGATGAGAAAAGAACTTTTTCTGATTGGCCTGGGTCTTGGATGTTTCTCTATATAAGTATTTATTAAAAATATAATATCGTTGAGTTAGTATCTCGTAACACAAGTCTCGAACTTACTTCGAGGCTAACTCAATCAGTGTAATTTGTCCCGTATATATTTATTTATTAATATTAATGATTGACTCTTGAAATTAAGATTGTTTTCATATTAAGCTTCATATGAAGTACATTTCAGTCTACAGCACTGATCTTGTCGGCCATAGTGAACATCAGCTTGGACACATTGGTGACGTCACTTACTGCGCAGTGCTACTGCCGGTTCAGACTGCTAGCGTTATCGCTGACTAAGCTGTGTCAAAACCTGAAAGTTAATGCTAAGGTAGGTGTAGCGAGAGCGATGATTCGGCTCGAAAGGAAAGATTTTCCGCCAGGCTAGGTGTTATGCCTGGGGAACCGCGCGACAGACGATGTTGTGTTGGTTGTATATATGCTCCTAACCGTGAAATCTTTGCTTGCGCGATTCAGGTTTTTCGATGTTTTTGATTGAAAGCGTCGCGTCGTGATTTTTTTTTTATTGTTGTGACGTGTTACGTAGAGATGTCGCCGCATAGGTATTCCAATAGTAGGCCAAAGAAATGAAACGTAAATTATTGAAATTGAAGGTGTATTTAGGCGAAGTATGGTGCACTATTTGTCGAGATTGTGTATGAAACGTTGCATTTAAAGGGCATTTAGTGGTTTCAAAATTTTAAGAAATAAGTGATTTTTTTTTGCTGGTTATTACAATACAGATCATTCATTACTGAATGAAATGAAGTAAAATAAAGGTGTAGCTAATGCAGTTAGAAGAATTATGTCTAAAAATATAGAAGCTAATTTTACCATAAACGTGTAGTCCATAAGATTGAAAATTGCAAATTTTTCAGATGATGCTATCAGAAGATGATGAGAAAATTGTCCTACTTCGTCTACGAGCCTGTGTTAAAGAACACCAGGCCATCTTGCTGAAAGCAGTTCAGATACAGAAGAACTTTTCCATGCCTATCTTCTACCAGCTGACAGTGTCCAGTTTCATAATCTGCGTGACCGCTTACCAGCTGGCATTTGTAAGTATTTAAGTTTTTGACGGCCTCTGTGGCGCAGCGGTAGGACGCTTGTGTGTGACACCGGAGGCCCCGGGTTCGAATCCCAGCCAGGGCATGATGAGAAAAGAACTTTCTCTGATTGGCCTGGGTCTTGGATGGCTTGGCTAACTCAATCAGTGTAAATTGTCCCGTAAAAAAAATTAAACTATTCTTGGTTGGACTACATTACACCTACTGACTTAAATTGCACTGTGTAATGCAGTGCAATTTAAATTACATACATTACATACATATAATCACGTCTATATACCTTGCGGGGTAGACTGAGCCAACAATCTTGAAAATACTGATAGGCCACGTTCAGCTGTTTGGCTTAATGATAGTATTGAGATTCAAATAGTGACAGGTTGCTAGCCCATCGCCTAAAAGAATAATCCCAAGTTGATAAGCCTATCCCTTAGTCGCCTTTTACGAAACTCACGGGAAAGAGATGAAGTGTCCTATTTTCTATTGGTGCCGGGAACCACACGGCACCAATATTAATATTTATTTTTGTTTCAGGAAGAAATGCAGTTTGTACGTCTGTGGTCATTGCTCGCATATTTGACGGTCATGATGTTGCAAGTGTTTTTGTATTGTTATCACGGCAACGAATTGACTATTCAGGTATTAAGACACTAGCTGTGCCCGCTACTTCGTCCGCGTGGAATAGTAATTTTGGGCATCATTGAAGCCCTCAAGGATGAATAATTTTCCCAGTTTTTTTCAAATTTTCCATTATTTTTTCGTTCCTAAAAGTTGCAGCGTGATGTTATATAGACAAAAGCCTTCCTCGATAAATGGTATATTAACAACAAAAAAATTCAATTCGAACCAGTAGTAGTGACAGGTTGCAAGCCCATCGCCTAGAAGAAGAATCCCAAGTCCATTAGCATATCCCTAAGTCGCCTTTTACGACATCCATGAGAAAAAGATGAGAGAAAGAAAGTCCTTTTCTTTTTTCTTCTCTAAGAGCACCATAGGAATAAAGTATGCTAAATCATTATATACGCGTAGAACGCAGAAGTTTGCCGGTAGACTATCATTTTTATCATCCACAGTCGAAACTACTTGTCATGCGTGTTTTGCTAGACTTGTATCATGTGACGTAGGCAGATACATGTATCAAGCAACTTTTTCGTACAGTCATTAACGTCAGTACTTTTCTGATCGCTCAAATAAATAAATAGATATATACGGGACAAATTACACTGATTGAGTTAGCCTCGTAGTAAGTTCGAGACTTGTGTTACGAGATACTAACTCAACGATACTATATTTTATAATAAATACTTATATAAATAAACATCCAAGACCCAGGGCCAAACAGAAAAAGTTCTTTTCTCATCATGCCCTGGCCGGGATTCGAACCCGGGACCTCCGGTGTCACAGTTAAGCGTACTACCGCTGCGCCACAGAGGCCGTAACTTAAGGGTTCGTTATTTACCTCACGTGTCATGTCATGATGATAATTGTCAAATTTATTCGGTGCTGTGTGGTTCCCGGCGCCAATATAAAAAAAGAATAGGACTTGTCCATCTCTTTCCCATGGATGTCGTAAAAGTCGACTAAGGGATAGGCTTATAAACTTGGGATTCTTCTTTTAGGCGACAGGCTAGCAACCTGTCACTATTTGAATCTCGTTTCTATAATAAAGCTAAGCAGCTGAACGTGGCCTATTAGTATTTTTAATAATGTCGGCTCTGTCTACCCCGCAAGAGATATAGACGTGATTATATGTACATATGTCTACATACATACATACATAAAATCACGCCTTTCCCGGAGGGGTAGGCAGAGACTACATCCTTCCACTTGCCACGATCTCTGCATACTACCTTCGCTTCATCCACATATATACTTATATGAATGTATGCAGCGCCGTGTGGTTCCCGGCACCAATACAAAAAAGAATAGGACCACTCCATCTCTTTCCCCTGGATGTCGTAAAAGGCGACTAAGGGATAGGCTCACAACTTGGGATTCTTTTCTAGGCGATGGGCTAGCAACCTGTCACTATTTGAATCTCAATTCTACCATTAAGCCAAATAGCTGAACGTGGCCATTCAGTCTTTTCGAGACTGTTGGCTCTGTCTACCCCGCAAGGGATATAGACGTGACCATATGTATGTATGTATGTATGTATGTAAGTATGTAAATCTAATATGTTCTAGAGTACGGAGATTTCGGCGGCGGCTTACGAGTGTCCTTGGTACGTATGCTCGAGGACCCTCAGGAGGAACCTCCTCATGCTGATGATCCGCTCCGTGAGAGTGGTCTGCATCACAGCCGGTGGAATAACCAATCTTTCGCTTGGCACGTTCATGCGGGTGAGAATCTACATACATACATATAATCACGTCTCTATCCCTTACGGGATAGACAGAGCCAACAGTCTTGAAAAGTACTGATAGGCCACGTTCAGCTGTTTGGCTTAATGATAGAATTGAGATTCAAATAGTGACGGGTTGCTAGCCCATCGCCTAAAAGAAGAATCCCAAGTTTATAAGCCTATCCCTTAGTCGCCTTTTACGACATCCATGGGAACGAGATGGAGTGGTCCTATTCTTTCTTTTTTTTTAATGGTGCCGGGAACCACACGGCACGGTGAGAATCTTAAAGGGATAATTTAGAAATTCGGGGAGTAACATTCTTAATTTCTTTCATTATCGGCTGTCAAATGCGTTTTCTATAGACAAATATGATAACGCCATTAGGCAGGCATTAATTTGAAAAGTAAATATACATACATACATAAAATCACGCCTCTTTCCCGGAGGGGTAGGCAGAGACTACCTCTTTCCACTTGCCACGATCACTGCATACTTCCTTCGCTTCATCCACATTCATAACTCTCTTCATGCAAGCTCGGCGGTTTCGGGTACTCTTGACCTGATCCTTTACCAGGACGTCCTTAATTTGATCAAGATACGTTAGTCTAGGTCTTCCCACTGCGACCTTTCCCTCCAGAATCTAAAAGGGATATTTTAGAAATTCGGGGAGTTAGACTCTTCGTTTCTATAATTCTCGGCTGTCAAATGCGTTTTCTATAGAAAAATTACGCCATTAGGTAGGCACTAATTCGAAAAGTAAATTCGATAAAACTGTGGAAATACTGATATTTAAGGTCCAGAAATAAATTGTCTGTGACATTTGAAACAAAACTATAGAAATGTTTTTAATAGGATCACTCTATCTCTTTTCCATGAATGTCGAAAGGCGACTAATGGATAGGCTTATATACCTACTTGGGGTAAACTTTTAGGCGATGGGCTAACAACCTATTACACTATTTGAATCTCAATTCTATCATTAAGCCAAACATCTGAACGCGGCCTATCAGTCTTTTCATGCTGTTGGCTCTGTCTATATCGCAAGGAATATAGACGTGACGTAAGGGTACGCAATATGTATGTATGTACTTAAAAAGAAAGCGTAAGAACTTAAGAAAACTTTTCAACATTATTATGAAAAGAGATTTATGTAAAAAGACACCAACGTGTCTTGAATTATTTACTTACATTTTAGTTTATTCTTCTTAATACATTTATTTTTTACAGTATATTTAACCCAAATTTTGTCTGATTTCAGATTATAAAGGCATCGTACTCGTTCTTCACGGTGTTGCAAACTGTTCAAGAATAATAAAGTATAGAAAATAATTATGAAAATTATACTTAGCTATTTTACTTAGCTGCATTTTATTGTAGTTGTTATGAATCCCTATACATAGGTACATATAATAATCTCTGTATGTAAACTGAAAATATTTAATATAGTTTATTGGTAAGTATTTATTTATACATACATACATACATAAAATCACGCCTCTTTCCCGGAGGGGTAGGCAGAGACTACCTCTTTCCTATATTATATATTATATTATATATTATAGACTATTTATTTATTATAGGCTTATAGTAAAGTAAGGTTCTCTGCTTAACCCATAGGTAGCAGACTGTTAGATAATACTCGTACTATAGCATAAATAGCTATATTACAAATTGTAAATGTGACAACAAAGAATAAATAAAAATCTTTCACGGTAAAGCAATTCAGCTGAACGTGGCATTTAAGTCTTTTCAAAACTATTGGCTCTGCCCATCCCGCTAGGGATAAAGACGTGATCATATTTGTGATACATGCGCGTATAATTATATACCTACATACACTACTTTTATCATCATGATTTACAATTGAATATTAGAGCGAATGATGAATATAATTTTTAGACATTTGACTATTTTTAACCGACTTCAAAAAAAAGGAGGACATTTTCAATGCGAACTTATTTTTATCCTACTAATAGGTATTATAAATGCGAAAGTTTGTATGTCAGGATGTAAGTATGGATGTTTGTTACTCTTTCACACAAAAGCTACTAGAACCGATTACGATGAAATTTGGTATGTAGGTAGCTAAAGACCCAGAATAACATATAGGCTACTTTTTATCCCAGAGTTCCCGCGGGATTGATTCCACACGGACGAAGTCGCGGGCGGCCTCTTAGTCTTTAATAAATGTAGCTGCTAAACCATTAACCGTTTTACAATGGTCATTAAAATAATTCCACTTATGATTATATTTATTGCATGTTGTAAACGGTTGAACCTTATCAGAATTCGATACTATAAGTGCACTAGACAGAGGCGTGGAATGGTAGACGTGTTCGCGTGAAGATAACTATTGATAAATCTAGTGTAAATATATACAAAAACTGTATGAAAAAAGTTTTTTAAATAGTAAGTTAATAGATGAGGTTTATAAGTACCCGAAACCGCCGAGCTTACATGAAGAGAGTTATGAATGTGGATGAAGCGAAGGAAGTATGCAGAGATCGTGGCAAGTGGAAAGAGGTAGTCTCTGCCTACCCCTCCGGGAAAGAGGCGTGATTTTTATGTATGTATGTATGTAGATGAGCTTTATGAATACATTGCTAACATATAGTCACGTCTATATTCCTTCCAAGGAAGACAGAGCCAACAGTCTTGAAAATACTGATAGGCCACGTTCAGCTGTTTCGCTTAATGATAGAATTGAGATTCAATCAAAGAGTGACAGGTTGTAGCTAGCCTAAAAATAGAATCCCAAGTTTGTAAGCCTATCCCTTAATCGCCATACATACATATAGACGTGACCATATGTATGTATGTATTTAAGCCTTGTGGTAAGCAAGATGAGGCCTAAGGTGATGAACGCAAACTCAAATAATGCTTATTCACTCTTGCCTCATAAATCCCCAACTTGTATCTATCGGGAGAGAAAGAGAGAGATGCGGGGAGGGTATTTCAAATCACAGCAGTTATCGTGGCCAACTGAAGGTCTCTGCCTGAGGTGGGGTGGTAGTAGTCTGCCTACCCCTCCAGGAAAGAGGCGTGATGTACGTGCGTAGTGAGGTAATGTAACCTGATCAGGTCAAGTCGTTACCGGGCTTTGGAACATACATACATACATATGATCACGTCTTTATCCCTTACGGGGTAGACAGAGCCAACAGTCTTGAAAAGACTGATAGGCCACGTTCAGCTGTTTGGCTTAATGATAGAATTGAGATTGTTTTGGAACATCACTTCAAAACACCACCCAGAATCCGAACATACACAATGAGAGAAAAAAATATACCAATAAAAATAACATCCAAGATTTGCATACGTACATATCATCACGTCTTTATTCTTTAGACATAGACAGGGCCAACTGTCTCAAAAAGACTTTATGTAAAATTGTAAATAGACGAGCGGACAAAGTCGCAGGCATAAGCTAGTAAATATAAATGGTATCTGTAAGTGGGCTCGTCTGATCTGACCACCGAAATGATAATGAGAGTCATGTAGCGGAGGTGTGACCATGACGTCAGATTGTAATCTAGATTTAACGCTTACAGTAGGAATATTATAAGGGCGTGTGTACATACATACGTATGGTCACGTCTATATCCCTTGGGTAGACAGAGCTAACAGTCTTGAAAAGACTGATAGGCCATGCTCAGCTGTTTGGCTTAGTGATACAATTGAGATTCATGGTTGATAGAATAGATTTATTTTCAAAATCAGATCCTACGAGGTATCATTTATTGACGTCACAGCACTTAAATCTTATTATAACTACTACCGCTTCCAAAGCGCATGTGTAGAAGAAACGGCGGAACGAACTACACTGCAGCATTTTCGCCGGACGTCAATTTACAAATATAGATCTTTTAAATCTAAATCGTGGACGAATGCGCATTATCGAATTGTCTACATTAAAAAATATGAATGAATGTAAAACTGATGACTTCAATACGAACATTTCGTCAAATAAATAATGTAAGAGTTGGTAATGTAAATTACATAAGTGGTTTCCGGTATTTTGGGATTAAATTATATGACTAAAGCAACATTTACATCAACGTACACCGTGCGGTATTGGGGACAATAATCTCACTTACCAAAATAATCATACATACATACATATGTTCACGTCTATATCCCTTGTGGGGTAGACAGAGATTCAAATAGTGACAGGTTCCTAGCTCATCGCCTAAAAAAAGAATCCCAAGTTTGTAAGCCTATCCCTTAGTCGCGTTTTACGACATCCATGAGAAAGAGATGAAGCGGTCCTATTCCTTTTTATATTGGTGCCGGGAACCACACCACCAATTCTATCATTAAGCCTTACAGTTGAACGTGGCCTGTTGGTATTTCAGGACTGCTGGCTCTGCCTTCCCCGCAAATGATATAGACGTGACTTCCCCGCAAATGATATGTGTTGTATGTACTTTCTATTTAGAAATGCTTTAGTTTTTGAATATTCGATGTAAAACCACTAAATAATAAAAATTCAAAAATATTTAAGTTTTATTGTGGACACGCCTCTACCAATAAAATGCGGATATAGAAAAAAAAATGATAATAAAAAAAACGCTATAAATACTCAAAAAATAACCGTTATGCGTACAGAGTAAGTTAGTTGGTAAGTCGCAATGATCTCACGCGCATTTTTTGTTATACTATCCATACTAAATGCGGTCCTATGTGATAGGGCCTGCTATTGGAACGCCGAATGTCCATTTCAATTGTATTCAACGAAAACACCTTATGATACTGTTCGTGGGGACATCAGGGATCATGAGCTGCCAAACAGTAAGTTTATCTTTACTAATATTATAAAGCTGAAGAGTTTGTTTGTTTGTTTGTTTAAACGTGCTAATCTCAGGAATTACTGGTTCGAATTGAAAAACTCTTTTTGTGTTTAGTAGACCATTTATCGAGGAAGGCTTTAGGCTATTTTTCATCACTCTGCATCTGTTAGGAGCGAAGAAATAATGGAAAATGTGAAAAAAAAATAGTGAAAATTATTCCTCCTTAAGGGCTTCAATGATGCCCAAAGTAACTATTCCACGCGGACGAAGTCGCGGGCGCAGCTAGTCAAACATATTTTTTTCCACCTGGCCTTTAGTCCCGGCCGCATCCTGACGGCCTCTGTGGCGCAGCGGTAGTGCGCTTGTCTGTGTCACCGGAGGTTCCGGGTTCGAATCCCGGCCAGAGTATGATGAGAAACGAACTTTCTCTGATTGGCCTGGGTCTTGGATGTTTATCTATATACGTATTTATTATAAAATATAGTATCGTTGAGTTAGTATCTCGAAACACAAGTTTCGAACTTACTTCGAGGCTAACTCAATCTGTGTAATTTGTCCCGTATATATTTATTTATTATTTATTTATCCTCACCATTCTGGAGAGGTATCCGGGTTATGCCTTTGACCATGGATCCTGGATCGGGTGAGTCAGGTTTTTACACGAAGCGACTCCCGTCTGACTTCCGCAACCTTTGCAGGGGAACCTTACCCGCATAGGATCGATCATGGTTACATATCCATTTGCCTGAATGTTCAGGTTTCCTCCTGCCTGTATGTCAAGGTCCAAAAAAAGGGTTTTGGAATAATCGTTGTTGGTGCTTTGGTCTTTTCTTTACACAAACAGGAGGAGATATTAAAGGGGGAAAGTATAAATAAATACTCTACTGACATCGTTAAACTTTTTAACCTATGGGTTAGATAAAACGAATCAAGACGACTAGACTTCAGCTTTATAATATTAGTATAGACGACTTCCTATAAAATTTTGTAAATTCCAACATGTTTTCTATTTATGAATGTGGATGAAGCGAAGGAAGTATGCAGAGATCGCGGCAAGTGGAAAGAGATAGTCTCTGCCTAACCCTCCGGGAAAGAGGCGTGATTTTATGTATGTATGTATGTATGTAAAGTCCTGTAAATTCTAACATGTTCTGTATTTGTTTCAGATTGTCAAGCCGTCAGCATTTGGACTCTAAACAGACACGGAAACCGTAACCCTGGCTCCAGCGTCACTGAAAGCATCAAGGTTATTGCCGGCCTCAAGGATGAAATAATACAGAGCTACGAAGCTGGAAGAGGTCAATTGTGTGCCCAGGTATGGAAGGTTTTTTTTACTTTTTTTAAAACTTGACATAAGGTTGTTATTAAAAGAAAAGATTAATACTTAATTCAACTATCTGTAGCTAATTATGAGAAATAGATATTCTGGTGAACACAGATAAAAAAATCCTTAAATTTTTATCAAATTATATACATACATACATATAATCACGTGTGTACCCCTTGCGAGATAGATAGAGCCAACGATCTTGAAAAGACTGATAGACCACGTTCAACTGTTTGACTTATGATAGAATTGAAATTCAAATAGTGACAGGTTGCTAGCCCATCGCCCAGAAGTAGAATGCCAAGTCCATAAGTTTATATCTTAGTCGCCTTTTACGACATCCATAGGTAAGATATGGAGTGGTCCTTTTCTTTTTTGTATTGGTGCCGGGAACCACGCGGCTCAACATAATCAATATGGCTTCCAAAAAAGAACTATGTACAAAACAGAAGGTGTGACGAACCGGTTCTTAGAACTTGAAAATATTCATTCCTGCACTCATTAAATTTTGCCATTTCACTATACGTGCAAACATTTTTAGGACATCGAAAATTTCCGAAGATGGTCTTGGAATGAAACTCTGGAGACATCAGCGTCCTTCCTCACGGGCACTGGATACGAGGAACTTTACAACATTGCCAAGAGACTTCGAGAAAGATACCCTCACCTACTGCAGGGGTCTGAAGATACGTTTTATCTGAGAACAACAAATGAACAGAGAACTGTCACCAGTTCTATGGCCTTCGTTCATGGACTCACTGAGGATAGTAATCTGACGTTGACTGTTGATGGACCTTTTGAACGCGATGATTTGATAAGGGTAAGGTTTTGTGAAACTTTTGATGATTCAATCTAATTTCTTGGTCTTGACAAATGCCGAAGAGAAAGCGGTAATTCGATTTTGTAGCAATATCTTTACTAGCATCATGGAGTATTCCCGATTGCATACCAGTTCCTAATGATAGCTTTAAAGTTAGATGTGGTGCTATACATGCTTAGACATGTTTTGGGAATGTTTAAACAATATTTGTCTTTAGCAAAATAGTTGCACCTTGTTAACTGTCATCTTCAATTCATACTCAACAAATCAAGTAGGTTGTAACATTGGAAATTATGAAATAACTTCCCCATAATTTTGTGATTAAAGTTATTCGTTATTGAGAAATGGATTTTTTGTTACAGCCGTATGAAAATTGTGACAAATACCAACAAGATGTAAAGACCAGCCAAGAGCTCCAAGATCAAATAGATGCTTATTTGAGTACAAATGAATACTTGGCGGTGAGTGGCAATATTCAATCAGTGTATAGTTTTCTAAGATAAGCTTGCAGATTTCATTAATTTTTTTATGTCACTAAGTTGTAATCTCAAATGTATTAGTATATGTTTCTGAAGATAAATTTCTTTCCATATTATCTTCAGCAGAATACGTTTATCTTCCTACCTTTCTGTCTTGATGAGTTTTAAGCCGCTTATGTTTTAAAACTCAGATAAAAGGCTCTGGAATGCTCTTCCTGAAATGATTAGGAGAGCTCCTAGTCGCTCGGCTTCGGCAGATCAATAATAGATCATTCTAATTTGATATTTTATGGATGTATATGTATTTTGTATGTGTTGAAGCATTAAACTTTTTCTGTTTACTTAAAAACTTTCTATTTGGTCTGCTGGTACGAGACAATGCCAAATGGCATTAAGTTCGCGTTTTGTACATTTCTTTTTGTGCAATAAAGTTTTAAGTAAATAAATAACAGCAACGCTGACTCAGGATTTCCCCGCTTAATAAATAACTAACCAACTTGATACTATAAACTGTTAATGGCAAATATGCATACATACACACATATGGTCACGTCTATATCCCTTGCGGGGTAGACAGAGCCAACAGTCGACTGAATGGCAAATATAATTTGTTCCAAATCCACATTTTAGGTCCAGAACAGAGTTCAAGCACGTCTAGGGATCACCACTCAATTATCTGCCGAAGATATATACTCCATCTACGAGATCTGCCGGTTTTACCGTTCCTGGACTGAAACCCTGCAGTCTCCTTGGTGTGCCGCCTTCACCAATGAGGATCTGGTCGTCTTAGAATACAGAGACGATGTCAGGCATTACTATAGGAATGGATATGGGTCTTGGGTAAGTTGAAATAAGGTTTATTGTCCCTATAATTTTGTTTTTGGGTGAATGGAAATATATTGTCTTTGTAATAATGCCTTCAATTAAAATTATAATAGTCATTTAAAAATTGTTATATTTAAAAGGTAGCATTTAAGTGGTTCTCATAGATGTAGTAAAAGGCAACTGAGGGATAGGCTTATAAGCTTGGGATTCTTCTTTGAAGCGATGGGCTAGCAACCTGTCACTATTTGGATCTCAACTCTATCATTAAACTATACAGCTGAACGTGGAACGTATCAGTCTTTTCGTGACGTTTGGCTCTGTCTACCCCGCAATGGATAAAGACGTGATCATATCTATTTTGAATGTTGTACATCAACTTTGTGATGAGCTAGATTGTAAGAAATGGTGTTGCATTTTAAGAAATTATTTTCACATTCTTAAAAAAGCATTAAATTTTTAGATTTGGCAATAAAAGTTTATTGCTTTTTAAAGTAATTTATTTTAGTAAATTATTGCAGTTTTAAGTAATTTATTTGACGTCAACCAATGTTGTGAAACCAAAAATTTGACAATTATTAAGCGATTTAAGCGATAAGAAGTATTCTATAATAATGAATACAAATTTTGAATTGTGGTGCCGTGTGGTTACCGGCACCGTTAAAAAAAAGAATGGGACCACTCCATCTATTTCCCACGGATGTCGTAATAGGCGACTAGGGGATAGGCTTATAAACTTGGGATTCCTCTTTTAGGCGATGGGCTAGCAACCTGTCACTATTTGAATCTCAATTCTATCACTAAGCCAAACAGCTGAGTGTGGCCTAACATTCATTTCAAGACTGGTGGCTCTGTCTGCCCCGCTAGGGATATAGACGTGATCATATGTATGTATGTAATTTTGAATTTGAATATCATGTAGCCAATTTCGAACTCACTTATTTTTTCCCTTTTCAGGTGAACGTCAATCTCGGAAGCACTGTCGTCAAGAATCTTTACGACAATTTCGCGGCCGTCGTCAACGGAACTGGTCTCTCTTGGGTCTCCTACTTCACGCACGATACTATGCTCGAGATGGCTTACTGCGCTTTGGGGCTGTACAAAGATGACTTCGTCCTAGAAGGGAATTACAGGAACCCCAATAGGAAGTGGCAGACTAGCAATATTGCTTGCTTCTCCGTCAATATCGTTGCCGTGTTGAACAGGTTGGTATTTTGTTTTTTTTTCAATCTGTTCATTCATTTTGTGAGGTAAAATAATCTTAATGGTCTTGAGATATGTCATCAAAGAAGAATGAAGAGAATATGAAGAGTTTTAGGGATAACTGATTTATCAGTGGCTTTGACTGTATGCTGATTTAGAGCTCAAATATTTCTTCATATTAATAGGACCACTCTAGCTTTTTCCCATGGATGTCGTAAAAGGCGACTAAAGCTTATTAACTTGGGATTCTTCTTTTAGGTGATGGACTAGCAACTTGTCACTATATAAATCTCAATTCTATCATTAAGCCAAACAGCTGAACGTGGCACTTCAGTCTTCACAAGACTGTTGGCTCTGTCTACCCCGCAAGGGATATAGACGTGACTATATGTTCGTATTACCCGTCCATAGTTCATTCAAAATTCACTTATCATCCACTACATCTGAATATCGGTAGCATCAATACGGTGCGTGGGTTTTTAGATAATATGTAGATACAAAGGTATTGATAGGCGATTTGTAATTTAACATAAAAACTTTGTCATGTTGTAATCTTTAGTTTTTTATATATCGCATTCAATCTCAGATTGAGATATGACTTAATGATAATTCCAAAATATACTGAGTCATGTTTATTGGCAATCTGGCTTTTTATATCATGTTCATATTTACATACATACATACATAAAATCATGTTTATATCCCTTGCGGAGTAGACGGAGCCAACAGTCTTGTAAAGACTGATAGGCCTCGTTCAGCTGTTTGGCATGATAATAGAATTAAGATTCAAACAGTGAAAGGTTGCTAGCCCGATGTCAAAATGAATCCCAAGTTTATAAGCCTATCCCTTAGTCGCCTTTTACAATATCCATGGGAAAGAGATGACTCCATCTCTTACCCATGACCACTCGATCCTATTCTTTTTTTTATTAGTGCCGTGTGGTACCCGTAACGGGTAATATCTTTCTATTATAAAAATGGGCGTGTTGATAATAGAATTCACTTATCTCTTCCGCTTATTAATACACAGGTATTTTTTTATCAGATGTAGATATGTAAATGATTTATGGCTCGATAAATCGTTCTTCTAATCGACTGTCTTAACTGTGTATAAAGATTTTTTGCGCGAATCTTGTAACAGGAAAATTATCTTGCAAATTCTTTGTTGAGATAATTTTTAGGCAACGGCTAGCCTTCAGAACTAGATTAGTCTAGTCTTGTTCTAGTTAATAGTATGTTTAAAGTTATAATCGAAAAAACTGACAGGCTAGCTGTTTCGCCAAATAATAGAATTGACATTCAAATTGTGACACGTTGCTAGCCCATCGCCTACAAGAAGAAACCCAAGTTTATAAGCCTATCCCTTAGTCGCCTTTTACGACATCCATGGGAAAGAGATGGAGGGGTCCTATTCTTTTCCCTTTGGTGCCGGGAACCACACGGCACTAAATTTTCATAAATGGTGTGTTCATAAGATTAAATTCGAGCATTCCTTCGATCACAGATGTCAAGAATCCGGTTCACAGACGCATCGGGTCCAATTCTTCGTGAACGAGAAGGTCAGTGACCTCTGTCCCTTCGAAGGTTGCACCTGGCAGGAGTTCCAGGAACGGTACTCCTCTTTCAGTGATACGGACCTGAGTTTCTGCAGTCTGGATTACCGGGGTCCCGACTTGGATGGAGGAGCGGCATTGGCAGGACTTAGTCTGATGACAGCGATAGCTCAGATTGTTTTAATAACTATGTTTAGATGATGGTCAATATGAATTATTGTTGAGTAACGTTTTTTTGTAAGTATTGGAATAATATAAGAGTTATATAGAATGGTAGATGAATGAAGACGTCCAATCCATTGTGCCATCAACGTTTCGCTTTAAAAGTCACATTTATTAGATTCTCAGTTTTATGACATTTTTACAACTTGAAAATCTTGTATTACAGCTTAAGAGTGTTCACTTAATATAAATAATGCAGTTTCAAGTACAGTTTCTATTGTTTTAATATTATTCAGAATTTAATAGTTTATTTTGATGTTTGAAATATGTATTTTATTTGGAGACAATTGTGTGAATTTTATGACTGATGTAGTAAGTAGATGATTGTTGATGTAAAATTTTATGTTACTTAAGTATTAGCAAGAAATAATTATTAACATAAGTATCGTTTTGTAAATAAATATCAAGCATATGTAGTAACTACATATATTTGAACGAAATATTTGTTTATTTGGTACACCATGCAAAGAACACAAAATATAAACAATTATAAATGTACCAAAAAGTTTTTCGCTCAGAAAATGTCACAGTGTGAGCTATTTGTAATTATTTCAGTATTATCAAGTATTTTTAAAATACATTAAATGCCCATAAAATTAAAATGTTTCAGTTATTTTAAAGTCCATATTAAATCAATTGTACAAAAATGAAAGCTGATGGTGTAAATTTTGTTAGTCTGTCAGTGTTTACATTTATTTAATGCATCGCAGCCGCATTTCGAGTTTGTTTGTTCGTCTAGCCCGTAAAGAATACACGTCATTGGATGTGTGTTCATTCATTTTATTGTACAAAAATTAAGGCTGCTGTTCAGGAATGGTCTGAATTTATCCTGGTATTCGGACCATGAACAGGCCAGCTCCTCGCAGACATTCACTGGTCTCTCATTTACAAAGAATTGCACCTTGTAGTGGTTGGTGTTTTCCAGGTCAATGCATCTATGGGAAATAAGACAAACGCACAAATAAGACTGATTATCCAACAAAAACAAGCAGTGACTGAAACATTTCCATGGATGTCGTAAAAGGCGACTAAGGGATTGGCTTCTAAATTTGGGATTCTTCGTTAAGCCGACGGGCTTGTCGTTAAATACGACTAAGGGATTGGTTTATTAACTTGGGATTCTTCTTTAAGGCGACGGGCTATCAACCTGTCACTTTATATGAATCTAAATTCTATCAGTAAGCCAAACAGCAACGTGTACGTGGCCTATCAGTATTTTCAAGACTGTTGGCTCTGTCTACCCCGCAAAGGATATAGACGTATGTATGTATGTATGAAGTGATAAAAAATGTATCTATCGCTTTTTAAACTTACCTGTACAAAACGGCTAATATGTTAGCAGCGAAAGGTGTATTAAAGCTACTTCTCCACTTCCTCATCGGGTCCCTTTTCGCAGCGGAAACACCTTCCTCATCACGGAACAAGCCTAATGCACTGAAGACCATATCCATCAGGCTGTCGTGTGAGATATACGCGGTGAATGAAGGTTGGGAATCAAAAACAGCGGCATTGAACTTTTGAAGCATATCCTCTAAGGCTAATTCCCCAAGTTTGATGTTAAAATGCAAGCCGTAGCCACTCCTGTAAAAAAATCATCATTTTATTGCAACTGTTCCTCCTGTGCCGTGTGGTTCCCGGCACCAATAAGAAAAAGATTAGGACCCAGGCCAATCAGAGAAAGTTGGCAAACAACTTTGTCTCTTTCTTAATACCTGAAGTAGTGGCGTATATCTTCTGTGTATTCCAGCACTTCGAGATCTTCTTTAGAGAAGAGTGCGCACCAGGGCGACCGGGCAGTCTCCGAGAAGGACCGATGGAATCTACAGAGGTCGTAAAGTCCAGATATGTTCGATGTTGACACGGGTTCTCGAAGACCTGTCCGTTTTTGGAGATTGTCTGAAAGCTGAAGATTAGAGGTTTTAGCGTACCTATATGCTTTGTTTGTCTAAGGATTTCGAGGCAATGGGTTCAAATTCATCACGTTTTACAGTTGTATTATTTGTATATTATACATATATTTTTACACTAGCTGTTGCCCGCGACTTCGTCCGCGTAAACGAGTTGACTGATTTTCACTTATATTTATATGTTATAGGTATAATGCTGTCTAACAATGATAAATGACTTTAAATTTTAAATTTTGTAATGCCTTGTGTTCATTCAAATGTCGATAACTTTTTTTTAGTGAACCGATTTTGATTAAACAAACTTTAAATGTTTTTCTGAGTTAAAACAAAGCAATTGGTGAAAGTTTTAAGTAAATCAGTTCAGTACTTTCGGAGATAATCGTGATCATACGTACAGACAGACAGACAGACAAGAAATTCAAAAACAATACTTTTGCTTTCATTCATTCATTCTAAGTGTCCCTCTATCCATTTCAGTCAAAAATACTTAATGTACAGACAAAATATTTTTACTGTTTTATTATATGTATAGATTTCCTTTTTTTTTGTTTTCATTTTACGTATGTCCGTGATGCCTACCCGGGAACCCCCGGAAGATCAGCGTTGGCTGTGAAGCATTTTGTTTACAGCCAGCATTATGCTGAGGGGGTACCCCTTCAGGAGCACCATACTACATGTTTATTTTTGTACATATTTTTGTTTCCTTTTTTGTCTATTTGTTATGGTGTTCTTTGAATAAATTCTTTTTACTTTCACTTACAGTTAAATTCTCCTCACAAGTTATGTCCAATTGAAATAACTCACTTCTTCTAAGGATGAAACTGTCATTAAAGGTGCAGTGACTTTATTAATGAGTGAGTTATGATTAACGTTCTTACCTGTTTAAAATCGCTACTATCAAAATATTTGTTCAACTCAAGTTGTCTTCTTGGGCCGTTCCATGCTTCTTTTAAATGAACCTCACAGTTCTTGTAAGGCTGAAACATTAGAAAAAAGATCCGAATCATTTCTTTTTTCAATAGAATACATTCTTTTTTGAAATTGGATACGAGGTATCACATATTGACGTCACATTACTTAAATCTAATTATATCTTACCAGCCCTTCCAAAGCGCATGTGTAGAAGAACCGGCGGAACGAACTACACTGCAGCATTATCACCGGACGTCAATTTACAATTATCTTCCTCTTGCACATTGTCTACATTAAAAAATATTTTACAATATCTTGCTTATCGTGTGGATGACAGAAAATTAGTCTTGCATAATATAAGACCATAATCACGCATAACATAAGACTAATTTTCTGCATAATTATAGTTTTAGATACGGTATTCGTTTTTGCATAATAAAAATCATTCCATCACTTGTGTGAGTCATGAAATTATTTTTAGTGAGTTGCTTACTTAAATCGTTCAAGAAATAGGCAGTTATAGACTTCTCAAAACACCAATTGTTAGAAGTGAACGAATGAATGAAAGACCAAGATAAGTAATATGAATAAAATAAGTATTAATACAATAAGAACTTACCAATAAAATTAAATCTTTGTCCTTCTCCAAGGGTTCAAGTATTTTATAACCCAATCTGGTATCCAATCCGCTAAGGAAACCCTTAGCACTCTCAATAGTTCTTTGTTCATCTGTAGATCTGATGTAATGTACTGGAAGGTTCTTCAATAGAGTATAGAAGGTGTCATTGATTCTTCCAGCCATTTCTCTCAATTCCCTGTAACCCCTGGAGGTGAGGAAGTAAGGTGTAGCATCTATTGTATCATTCCATCTCCACGCTTCCAAATCGGCTATATCCTGGAGATATAAGAATATCATTTTTAATGTAACAATTTTAAAGTTGAAAAAGAGGAGATGAGTTGGTCAAAAACTAAGTTGATGAGTATACGTCTAATAATATAAAAAAAATTGTATGAAAAAGTATTCAATATAAGTATCCAATCACCTCCAATATTCTGTTTTTTTTTTTTATTTTAAATATATTTATGTGCCGTGTGGTTCCCGGCACCAATAGAAGAAAGAATAGGACCATAGGGTGGTCCTCTTTGATTTTTTATTCAATGTCGTAAAAGGCGTCTAAGGGATAGACTTATAAACATGGGATTGTACTTTTAGGCGTTGGGCTTGTAACCTGTTACAATTTGAATTTCATTTCCATCATTTAGCCACATAAATGGCCTTTCAGTCATACCAAGACTGTTGGCTCTGTCTCCTCCGCAAGGAATATAGACGTAACAATATGTATGTATGTGATCCTCTTATTGTCAGGTTGGCTGGAAGAGATCCCAGTTAGGGATAAGCCCGCCTTTGTACTGTACTAATGTTTTATATTTGTATTGTAGTTACTCCTTTAGTGAACAATAAAGGGTAGACAGAGCCAATAGTCCCGAAAAGACCGAATGGCCACGTTCAGCTGCTCGGCTTAATGATGGAATTGAGATCCAAATAGTGACAGGTTGCTAGCCCATCGCCTAAAAAATGGATCGCAATTTTATAAGCCTATCCCTTAGTCGCCTTTTTCGACATCCATTGGAAAGAGATGGAGTGGTCCTATTCTTTCTTGTATTGGTGCCGGGAACCACACGGCACTTTACTTACTTATGTATATAAATCTTGACACTCTTTCTAACCCAAAACGGTATCTTACCTGATCACATAACTCCCCTCTCCCTTGAGAATGACTCGTCAAAATATCATCTCTTATTCTCATTGCGTCTTTAATGTGTCTGATGTTAGCCTCGCCAGGATTCCGGGAGCCGTGCCGAGAAAGCAGCCAGAGACTGATCGGTTGACACCCTAGAAATTAAAAATATACACATATCACGTTTTTATCCTTTACGGGGTAGACATAGCTAATATTCAGGTTTTCTATAACACGTCTCCAATTCACGGGGCGTAGATAATCTGTGTGATTTGTCCATATAGGTGCATATTAAAATATTGCCGTGTGGTTCCCAGTACCAATAAAAAAAAGAATTGGACCACGCCATCTCTTTCCCATGAATGTCGTAAAAGGTGACTAAGGGATAGGTTTACAAAATTGGGATTCTTTTTTAGGCGATGGGTTAGCAAACTGTCACTATTTGAATCTCAATTCTATCACGTCTTTTCCGTACTAGACATAATCACGTCTATATTCCTTGCGGGACATCTACCCCGCATGTGGGTACGTATGTATTATAATATTAAAAAAAAAATAACAATTGCAAGAGGTCATATAGATAACATGATCACAAAAGGTGACATGAGGAATATGATAACTCATTTTCATCTAACGGGATTTCCCCCAAATTTAAACTATGAATTATTATTATTTGTCATAATTAAATGTATTCGTACATTCTTACATTCATGCCGTGTGGTTCCCGGCAACAATATAAAAAAGAATTGAACCACTCCATCTCTTTCCAGTAGATGTTGTTAAAACGACTAAGGGATAGACTATATATATACCGTTGTATTTTTGTCGTAAATAAATAAATAATAATAATATATACATGGGATTCCTCTTGTAGGCGATGAGTCTACCCCGCAAGGGATATGGATTTCACTATAATGTATGTGTGTATATTGTTATGACATCCGTAGGTATTTGAAAAACTTTTAAGTATACTGTTTGAACAGAACCCTACTAATAAATGCGAAAGTTTGTGAGTATGTTAGGATGTCAGTATGGATGTTTGTTACTCTATCAAACAAAAACTACTGAACCGATTACGATGAAATTTGGTATGTAGGTAGCTGAAGACGCACAATAACACACAGGCTACTTTTTATCCCGGAGTTCCCGCGGGATTGATAGGGTTTCCATGCGGACGAAGTTGCGGGCGGCTTCTAGTGATTTATAATTATTATTTGTCCATCTTGTGGACAACGACCGCAAGGGCACTGATCCACTCGTCGCCAAGCAACGTAAATACGTATATTTTCTTAAATCAATAATTAAATTGACATACTAGTGTGAATAAATGACATGTGAGCCAATGGACTGAAATCTGAGGACGCCGAAAACCGGACCAAGTGGAGAAAGAGATGTCAGAAAGTGGACCCCGGGCCCCGAAACACTGAGCAGAGATGAGAGATGACAGAGAAAGAGAGACTACATTAATATAAATATATATGGGACAAATTACACTGATTGAGTTAGCCTCGAAGTAAGTTCGAGACTTGTGTTACGAGATACTAACTCAACGATATTATATTTTATAATAAATACTTATATAGATAAACATCCAAGACCCAGGCTAATCAGAAAAAGTTCTTTTCTCATCATGCCCTGGCCGGGATTCGAACCCGGGACCTCCGATGTCACAGAAAAGGGTACCGCTGCGCCACAGAGGCCCCATACATACATACATACATAAAATCACGCCTTTTTCCCGGAGGGGTTAGCAGAGACTACATCTTTCCACTTGCCACGATCTCTGCATACTTCCTTCGCTTCATCCACATTTATAACTCTCTTCATGCAAGCTAATCGGTTGCGGGTACTCTTGACCTGACCCTTTACCAAGAGAGAGACTAGTGTGTATAACATACCTACATACATACATAAAATCACGCCTGCCTCTTTCCACTTGCCACGATCTCTGCATACTTCCTTTTTTGTGTGTATAAATATATTTTAACTAGAGGCCACCCGCGACTTCGTCCGCATGGAAACCCTATCAATCCCGCGGGCACTCCGGGATAAAAAGTAGCCTATATTTTATTCTGGGTCTTCAGCTACCTACGTACCAAATTTTATCGTAATCGGTTCAGTAGTTCTTGCGTGAAAGAGTAACAAACATCCATACTGACATACAAACTTTCGCATTTATAATATTAGTAGGATAATGCGACTAAGGGATAGGCTTATAAATTTGGGATCTTCTTGTAGGCGATGGTCTAGCAACCTGTCAATCTCAATTCTATCATTAAGCCAAACAGCTGAACGTGGCCTATCAGTATTTTCAAGACTGTTGTTGGCTCTGTCTACCCCGCAAGAGAATATAGACGTGATTATGCATATGTATGTATATCATATGTCCACCTCATACGTCCACATTCTATTCTTAGTTTAATTGATATTGTGAAGTTGTCGAAGAAAATGCTGCAGTGCAGTTTGTTACCGCTTCTTCTGCACTGACGCCTTGGAAGCGGCAGTAAACTTAGTTTTAAGTAATTTATTTTACGTCAACCAATGTTGTTAAACCATATGTTTAGACAATTATTAAGCGGTATGAAGTATCCTATCATAATGAATAAAAAATTTGAATTTGAATATGTTATAATGCAAAAACTAGCCAGTACAAACTTAGAACAAAGTATTAGCGATTTTCATTCCGGTGACGGGGCGTGACGAAAAACGTCCGACCTGTTTGACGTGTGTGACTAAACCTTTACGTCACACCGCGATGTTTGTTCGTCATTGTTAGGTGTAAGTGTATTCCACTTGTTACGGGATTGTCCTATAGGAAGACCGCTGACCTGTCACATCATTGCACACGGCACCGATGCAATGAATTGCGCAAGTGAAGTAAAGTGCCGACGCAGCAGCACGTGCAAGCCTCGACGCCCGCCCGGAGACCGGACGCCTCGGCCACTTGGGCTTCACACTTCGACCCATGCACTTACTTGTAATTAGTCGTAATTATAACTTGTAATTTCATTCTTTTAATAAATTAGTATTTTAAATTTTGGTTTTTTTTGAGACCTCCGACTCGCTGGACCATAATTGGCGCAGTCTTGGTAGTAGGCTCGAGCTAGGCGTGCGCGATCGCGATCAAGATTTCCGCTGGAATTCAGCCCGAGTCCCGCGTGACTAGCTGGTTCTCGAACCTTCGTCGAGCTGACCTACTCATCTCTACTCGTCGAGCTGAGGGCGGAGGAGATATCCGATCTTCGATATCACTCAAGAAGGACCAGGTATCGAGACATGATACTGTAAGTACGCTACAATTTATTCGTGGTGTTGCTTTCCCTATTTCCTAATTTCCTAGTGTAGTAAACTTCCAAAATTTTTCACCCTCGTAAATTACCTCATAGCTCTGCATCCAGGCAGGCTAGAGACACTTTTATTGATAGTAATAGAGATTTAGATTCATTAGATTTAGATAGTAATAGCGTAGAAATGGCTCAGCAGCAAATACCATTAGGACAGCCGTCCACTGGGCATGTTGAACCTGACACTATAATTAAGGCCCTTCGATTGGCGCCTGACTTTGATGGCAATCCTCATACACTGCCTCGCTTTATACAATTATGCGATCAGATTGTAGGAGCCTATTGGACGGAGGATAACCACCTCACCAATCTGTTCTTGATTAACGGCATACTAAACAAGATAAAGGGCAATGCCGCATTGACTATAAATGCGAATGGTATTCCATCCGATTGGTTAGGTATCAGAAACCATCTTATTAATAATTTCAGTGACCAAAGAGATGAGACCACTTTGTATAACGATCTAGCTATGCAAGTTCAAGGTAATAGCTCTCCTCAAGAGTTCTACGATAGGTGTCAGACATTGTTTAGCACTATAATGACGTTTGTAACCTTACACGAAAGCATCCCCACGACCGTAACTGCTAAGAGAGACCTGTATAAAAAATTGACAATGCAGGCTTTTGTTCGCGGACTCAAAGAACCTTTGGGATCTCGTATAAGGTGCATGCGTCCAGAGAGCATGGAGAAAGCATTGGAGTTTGTTCAGGAGGAGTTAAATACTATGTATTTACAGCAACGTAATGAAGGACTCCCTAAAAACTTACAAGGGTCATCCGCCTCTAAACCTGTACAGACACCAACGCCATCGCCACAAACTCAACTACCTCAAATACCTAAACCTTTCACCTTTGGTCCTATGACACAATTTCCACCTCGTCAGAATTTTAATAATTATCAACCTAAACCTAATGCACAATTCCAACTCAATCAAACTACACCTCGCATGCCTACACGCACCCAACAGATGTTCGCAGCACCACCTCGAAATTATAATGCCAATAGTAATATGTTCAGATTACCAAATCGAAATTTTAATAATAATGCCGGTCCTCGCCCTATGAGCGGCGTTAATCATTTTACACCAAGAGTTTTACCACCTAGTGGCCATGACTGGACCAAACATGGCAATCCGCCTCCCACAAATTATTTCAAATCTCGAGATGTGAATCTGAACGAGTGTTATGCTTATGATTCTGATTATAATTACTACCCCGTGTATTACGAACCAGACTATAGTGACTATAATAACTATAACTACGTTGAACCTATTGACTACGACAGGACTAACTATAATGTTTTTGACGAAAACCTGTATACTGGACAAGGACCGAGTATATCGGAAGTGACTTATAATGGACAGACAGATAACCTTCCCCAGCCATCGTCTAGCCAAGCTGAGGATTTTCAGATAGCCAGCCTTACAAAAAAGTTAAAATAGAAGTTAATCTGCAAACACAACGACAGTTACCCTATGTGCAGATAACTGATCCCCCTCTTAAACTTCTATTGGACACTGGCGCAAACCAATCTTTCCTTAGTCCCATTGCAGCAAAGAAATACTACCCTCATGTGCAATTGAATTATGACCCCTTTCAAATAACTAATATACACGGTACTTCTAAAAGTGATCATTCTATAACTTTACCGTGTTTCCAAGAATTCAATTGTGATAATGACATTACATTATTCCTTTATGACTTTCACGAGTTCTTTGATGGATTAATAGGGTTAGATTTGCTCACCCAATGGGAAGCCAAACTTGATCTTAAAGACTTAATAATAGTAACTAGCAACGCGTCCAACCCTATCAAAATGTATAACTCGCGCAACGTTAACCTCTACGAGGATATCATACCAGCTAAATCTTCTAAGTTACTTAGACTTCCTATCAATGTAGGGGACGGTGATGCTTATATACCGGAACAAGTATTGTGTAACTGCCTAATTCATGAATGTATAACCTCAGTTAAGAACAATCGCGGTGTGATAGAAATTGAAAACCCATCCGATCACGATGTTATATTATCTTTGGATAGACCCGCGAATGCCGAACTGTTCAATGTCGATAGTGCTAGCATAGATCAGCAGCCCATGTCTAAGCGAACCCAAGAGGTTCTGTCGCGTCTACGTACAGACCACCTCAACGCAGAAGAGAAAGCCAACCTACTACAGCTTTGCTCACAATACTCAGATATATTTTATATTGATGGTGAAGCCTTGACATTCACCAATCAAGTTAAACATTCTATTAAAACCACGGATGAGGTACCGATCTACACTAAAAGCCACAGGTATCCCTTTATACACAGACAAGAAGTCCGTGATCAAATTCAAAAAATGTTAGATCAGGGAATAATAAGGCCCTCGGAGTCTGCATGGAGCTCCCCCATCTGGGTAGTTCCCAAGAAATTAGATGCATCCGGCAAACAAAAATGGCGTTTAGTTGTCGATTTTCGTAAACTAAACGAAAAGACTATTGACGACAAGTACCCTATACCGAACATCAATGACGTACTTGACAAGCTAGGAAAGTGTCAATACTTCACTACACTTGATTTGGCGTCCGGATTTTATCAATGCGAAATGAATCCACAAGATATACCTAAAACAGCCTTCAATGTAGAGCACGGGCACTTTGAATTCCTTCGGATGCCGATGGGATTAAAAAATGCGCCATCAACCTTTCAAAGAGTGATGGACAATGTCCTTAGAGGCCTTCAAAATGAAATATGCCTGGTATACTTGGACGACATAATAGTCTTTAGTACTTCTCTCCAAGAGCACATCCTTAACCTTGAAAAGGTTTTTCAGAGACTCAGGGAATCTAACTTCAAAGTACAAATGGACAAGTCAGAGTTCCTCAAGCTTGAGACTGCCTATTTAGGTCACGTCATAACTCGTGACGGTATCAAGCCAAATCCCGATAAAATATCCGCAATAGTTAAATATCCAATCCCCAAAACCAGTAAGGAAATCAAACAATTTTTAGGCCTCCTCGGTTACTACCGAAAATTCATACCAGATTTTGCCCGTATAACCAAGCCAATGACCCACTGTCTTAAGAAAGGTCAGAGAATATCAATTGATAATCCGGCTTACGTTAAGTGTTTTGAGACATGTAAAAGCTTACTGACAAATGACCCCATACTTAAATACCCTGACTTTGAAAAAGAATTCATACTGACTACAGACGCAAGTAACTTCGCAATCGGAGCCATATTATCTCAAGGGCCCATAGGTTCCGACAAACCTATATCCTACGCGTCTCGTACTCTTAATACCAGTGAGACCAACTATAGCACAATAGAGAAAGAGCTATTAGCCATAGTTTGGGCCACCAAGTATTTCAGGCCATACTTGTTTGGTAGAAAATTTAAGGTGTTAACAGATCATAAACCACTCCAGTGGCTAATGAGTCTGCGTGAACCCAATTCTCGGCTTACAAGATGGAAACTGAAATTAAGCGAGTACGATTTCAGTGTCATATACAAAAAAGGCAAAAGCAATACGAACGCCGACGCACTGTCTAGGGTAGAAATTCACAATGAAGAATTAGACCAATTGTTAGACGACCTACAGTCCATAATAGGTAATCCATCAGAAAAACCACAGACATTACAGGGTTCCACAACAGCCACGGTACATACCAGTGAGGAGAACCCGATATTAGAAGTCCCCATTACCGATGAACCCCTTAATAAATTTCACCGACAGCTCGTCATAACTATCGTAGGTGACGTAAAAAAGCGACCTGTCGTAACTAAACCATTTGATACACATACCCGAGTTTCAGTACAGATTTCGGAATCAAATTTAGAACAAGAAGTTATTAATACAGTCAAAGAATATGTAAATCCTAAAGTTAAGACTGGTATGTTGTTAAACCCCCCACTTGCGATGTATTCAATCATACCTATCATTCAAAATAATTTCAAAAATTCAGCTATGAACCTTGTACTTTGTAAAAGTGAAATAGAGAATGTCAAACAGTACTTGAGGCAACAAGAAATAATCAGCAACTATCACAATGGCAAAACTAACCATCGTGGTATAAATGAATGTTTCTTGTCCCTTTCTCATCGCTACTTTTGGCCCAAGATGAAAGAACACATCGCAAAATTTATAGGAGAATGTACCATATGCGGGCAGGCTAAATATGACAGAAACCCCGTTAAGCCACAATTTAATCTTGTCCCACCTGTGTCTAAGCCCTTCGAAGTAGTCCATATGGATCTTTTCACTGCCCAAAACGAGAAATATCTAACTTTCATTGACGTTTTCTCGAAATATGCACAGGCATACATCCTTAGGGATGGTACAGCACTCAGCATCCTACAAGGGCTCCTAACATTCTGTACCCATCATGGACTTCCCTTAACAATAGTCACCGACCAGGGACCAGAGTTTAATAACCAAATGTTTTCAGAGTTCGTAAGATTACATAAAATAACACACCACAAGACCTTGGCCCATACACCTAGTGATAATGGCAACATAGAACGATTCCATTCTACCCTTCTTGAACATCTCCGTATTCTTAGTATCCAACAAAAAACAGAGCCCATTGTTAATCTAATGCCTTATGCTCTCATAGCTTACAATAGTTCCGTACATAGTTTTACTAAGTGTAGACCATATGATCTAATAAATGGCCACTTTAACCCCCGAGATCCCATAGACATAGATGTTACTGGACACTTAATGCAACAGTACCTACAAACACACAAAGACCGAATGAAGACAGTGTACGAACTAATACATGACTCTACCACCGTTGAACGTGAGGCTATTATAGAGAACCGAAATAAAAATCGCGAGCCGGAAATAGAATACCAACCCCAACAACAAGTTTTTATAACCAACCCTTCAGCCAGTAGGCAAAAGATAGCCCCAAGATATACCCAAGATACTGTATTGGCGGATTTGCCGATCCATATCTATACTTCTAAAAAGCGCGGCCCAATTGCAAAAGTTAGACTGAAAAGAATCCCCAAGTCAGCAAAATTGTTGCAGGTTACTCCTAACTCTGACCGTGACACGAGCGCAAGAAGTTCAAGTTGACAGCCTGGAAGACGGACCTGGACTTTTGCCCTTCAAATTGGGACCTACTAGACTAGTAACACATGACCACTCCTTCCTACAATACATTGAGCTTAGTAGCATTGAGAAACATATTGAACTTGTTAAACACCAAATCGTAGAACTAAAAGTTAGATTACCTAATGATACTTATCAAATATTTGAACACCAGGTAGATTACTTAAGTAACAAATTAAATAAAACAACATACGAACTGGACAGTCTAGAACCCCATCGTTTACGAAGAGGTCTCGTAGATGGTCTAGGGTCTATGATAAAAAGTATAACAGGAAATTTAGATTATACAGACGCTATAAACTATAATAAGGCCATTGAATCTCTTGAAACCAATCAAAAGAAATTAGCTAGTAACTATAATACCCACGTTAGCTTAAATAAGGAGTGGATGGCTCATCATGCGAGTGTATTAGTTAGTCTAGTAGAAAATCAAAAGAAACTTAACCATACATTGAATATTCTTCTAGACGACGAGATCCATAAGAATAGCAATCTGATAAAATACGCTAAGTTAGCTCAGTTCTTATCGATCGTCACCAATAATATAGATGAACTCTCAAACGAATTACGCAGAATAGAAGATATATTGGCGTTCACTCGTACATCAAGTGTCCATCACTCGATGTTAAGAGTCGACATTTTAAGTAAGATTATTAGAAAACTTAAGGAATTATATAATAACGAACAATTATTAGATATAGATTTAAGAGACTATTATAATATCATACAGGCAGGTTCATATTATATGAATAGACAAATAGTTATAGTTTTCAAGTTTCCAATACTTTCAACAGAAACCTATGATCTTTATAAATTACCTATAGTACCCAACCAATATAACCAAATCCTAATACCCCCTCATCCTTTACTAGCAACCAACGGTAAAGAGTACATGTACATAGAGGCAGAATGCCCGAAGATACAATCTCGATACCTATGTCAACCAACAACTTACCAGCAAATTAGATCGGATTCTGACTGTATCCAGACACTCATCTTCAGACAGGCCATCGACGACTCCTGCCAGCAGATCACCGTCAATCTTACAAGAGAGACGCTAGAAAAGTTGGATGACAGACATTACATCCTAACTCTTCCACGGCCAACCAAAGTACGATTTACATGTGAGCGAGATGAATACCGAATTCTGCATCGTAGCCATCTCATTACTATTCCACGTCGGTGTTCAGTTCAAACAGATGACTTCACCATCTACAACTCTCAAGATCGCGTCGAAGGACAACCCGTCAAGATATTCAACATCCCCGATAACCCGGACCTACACATCTCATCGCAGCCAGCGATAACTCTTAATTCTATCGACCTGAAGATGCTTCGGAACATTCAAGATAGAGTTTTATCCCAGAAACCCATGGAAATGGACGAAGTGAATACAGCATCCCTATACCACACTACAGTACCATTATATGTATTGCTGAGCATCACTGCAGTCGCAGCTACGGTTATATTAAGCCGCAAATATATGAACCGAAGACAGAATCCTGGAACCACAGACGATATCCCG
Source organism: Amyelois transitella (assembly GCF_032362555.1). Classification (NCBI taxonomy): domain Eukaryota; kingdom Metazoa; phylum Arthropoda; class Insecta; order Lepidoptera; family Pyralidae; genus Amyelois; species Amyelois transitella. The sequence goes on along the minus strand of NC_083516.1, from coordinate 10,183,878 downwards.
AAGACTGAAGAAACTTCCAGATCCACAACTATATACAGCATCCCAAGCCCTGCAAACAGAATATCGAACGCAACATTTTCGTTAAAGAACCTAAAATAGTTGCGTTTCTAAGGGTGGAGGTGTTACGGGATTGTCCTATAGGAAGACCGCTGACCTGTCACATCATTGCACACGGCACCGATGCAATGAATTGCGCAAGTGAAGTAAAGTGCCGACGCAGCAGCACGTGCAAGCCTCGACGCCCGCCCGGAGACCGGACGCCTCGGCCACTTGGGCTTCACACTTCGACCCATGCACTTACTTGTAATTAGTCGTAATTATAACTTGTAATTTCATTCTTTTAATAAATTAGTATTTTAAATTTTGGTTTTTTTTGAGACCTCCGACTCGCTGGACCATAATTCACTTGCTACGATACATGCATACTAGTTTCGCTTTATTTACATTCATAACTGTCAGGTGTTACATACACACATAAAATCACGTCTATATCCCTCGCGGGGTAGACAGAGCCAACACTCTTGAAGAGACTGATAGGCCACTTACAGCTGTTTCGCTAAATGATAGAATTGCGAGTCGAATAGTGACAGGTTGCTAGCCTACGCCTAAAAGATGAATGCCAAGTTCATGAGCCTGTCCCTTAGTTGCCTTTTACGACACCCATTTGAAAGAAATGGAGTGATCGTATTCTTTTTTCATTGGTGCCGGTAAATACACGGCTATCTCAGGATTTTGTTGCAAAAATAAATATGGTACGAGTAAGATATTTTGAAAATACATACCAGTTTTGTATCTAAATGTATCTATCTTTTAATGAAACTTTGTATAGGTACTTTGTATAATAACAGTCACTTACCATGTAATTCAGTCACATTTCTTATGTCGCCTCTCACGTCATCATACAAAGTTTTGCCGCCAAAATATTTATAAGGTGTAGAGTTCCAGTAACACTGCCCGCATAAAACGGTGGTCACTGAAATTGTCACTAGAAATAACCTTGTAAACATTGTCACTATGTCAGTAAACTTTTGTATGGAAAATAACATATCACGCGATGTTACTTAACTTTTTTGTTTTATGATCAAAAAAACTAGTTATTGATGTACACGCGATGTGCACATTATAAGAATCGAGGTTAGCAGATATTCTTGTTAGGATTTTGTACAAAATAAGTAGGAAGGCTATTTATTTAATTTTTTATTTGTCAAGTTATTATTTTTTAGGTACGTTATTGAACATTCCTTAGTAAAAACTCACTAAACACCAATTCGATCAAGACTATTTTTTATTTTTTTATTTACGAAATTAAAGTTAAAATCTGTCTTTTATTATTACATTTAATTATAAAACAGTTTAAACACTTGACTTTGAATGAAATTAATTAGAATATTATTTAAGTTTATTTAAGGTTGACACGACAGACAAAGCCGACAGTCCGACACTGAATAATTTAGAATAACTTAGCATTAACTTGACCGCTCTGTAAAGCCGTGACCACAACAAAGTGTGAATTCCCACGATTGTTTTTATTGGTGCCGTGTGATTCCCGGCGCCAATTCTAAATTATTAATTCTATGAATGTAAGCGAGTCATGAAAATCTCACATATAGGGAACAACTTTTCATGGAATTTGAGTGGGAGAGGGTAAAATTTGGTTTAAAAAAAACACAAGTATAGTATTTTATGACAACGATATCGCTTTATTAGATGGCAAAAGAGGTGATAGAGGAATGCGCGGGCGCCGTCACCGGTGCGGGGGTGGGGGGCGTGTCTCTGACGAACTAGCGGCGTCGGCGCTTGCGCATGCCTCTACGCCTCGCATGGTTTAAACCACGGTAATAAATAATAAATATAAATAAATATCAACAAGTTACAAAATAGCTTTTCGTAAAAAGATTAGATCACTAGAGTGTATATTTTTTTGTGGTTTTAAAAAAAAGTTACAGTTTCTCGTTTCACGCTTTCGTAACATTCAACTGCTTATAAAAAAAATTAAGTTACATTTCAACGAAAAATCTGTACAGTCCGTTTTTGTTTGTGGAACGTTTAGAAATCTTCGGGCGCCAAGTCGAACCGAGGTGGGAAGGTGCCGAGGGCGTCTGCGAGCGTGGGGCGCGAGCGCTGGGGCTGGGGGCAGATAGTAATTATTACAATCACGAAAACACTGTTCTAAGGGGTTATTCACAAACCTTGATAAGACATGCCTCATCTAATATCTCTCTTTTTGGGTTATCTCAGAGGGAGATGAAAAACAAGAGGAATGCCTTGTCAACGTTTCTGTTAAGACTGGCAGGTCACGAAATTGTACTTTTTCAGTGTTGCCAATTCTGGTTTAAAATAATTTTCAGGGTTTTCGGTAGTGGCATAATGGTGACAATTATAATTTATTATTAGGATTTTGTGAAATGATAAAAAAACTAAGGTTAGTTTCACCTTCAAATATTATGTATATTATTTATATTTACAAGAGAAACGTCGGCCGAAGTTGCAACATTCTGGTTTTAAAAACTGGGACAAGTAAATCACTATTTGGCAACACTATAGGTTTGGAGTAAATACTGTCTCTATAAACCTTTTTTAATATCTAAGGCATTTGCTAGACTGGGACAAAAAGTTCTCTCATTTATTTCTTGTCATGCAACAGCCATGCCTTGAAGTCAATGCATTATATTTAGGGTCATATGGGTATATTTATAAGGAACTAAATCGATCTACATAAATAGGATCAGCACAGTCCCAGGTGCTCTAGGGGAAGCAACCAGGCGTTGCTGACTTACATATACTCCAGTGCTGACTTAGGGACGCCCTTTAACGGACGCCTGAACGAAAGAAATGTACAGTTTAGTTTGACGAAGAAAAAAATTATAAGCATACTATTATTCATGCTGTTTCCTTTGCTAGGTGGGCATAGACATCTGGCAGAGCCTAGAATGTATCATCATTTATAGTTTTGAACAAGGGTTGAAACTCACCGCCGGACTGACTCCTCTCGCCGCGGATCCTGCGCGTCCCTTGCCACGGAATTTGCTGATGGCCTGCTCGGCCAGGTCTGCCCTCTCTTCTGCCTCCTCCAACTCCTGCTGTGCCTTGCGGAACTTAGCCAAGTTGAGGGCGGCGATTTCTTCTGCCTCTTCGATCTGCCTCTTGTAGGTCTTGATCTTCTGTTGCAGTTTGTCGACCAGGTCCTGCATGCGCTCGTGGTTCTTGCGGTCCTCCTCGGCCTGGAAGGTGAGCTCCTTGATGCGTCTCTCGGCCTTGCGCAGGTTCTTCTGTGCGTCGGCGTGCCTCCTCTGTTCACCGTCAAGCTCGTTCTCGAGTTCTCTGACTCTCTGTTCGAGTTTCTGGATAGCCTTCTTTCCTCCCTTAAGAGCGTTGGCCTCAGCCTCGTCTAACCTGACCTGCAGTTCCTTGATCTGTTGTTCAAGGGCCTTGCGTAGTTTCTCTTGTGTCTGGGCGTGTTCCTGTTCGGCGCGAAGCTCATCGGCGAGACGAGCGGCGTCAACCATGGCCTTCTTCGCCTTCTCCTCAGAGTTCTTAGCCTCGTTGAGGAGCTCGTCCAGGTCGGAGTGCAGGGTCTGCAGTTCGGATTCGAGTTTCCTCTTGGCAGCAGACAGGGAAGCGTTCTGGGCGGAAAGTTCGTTGAGCTGTTCGTGAGCATCGCCAAGTTCCTGTTCGGCTTGACGGCGGGCACGGTCGGCCTGTTCCAGAAGAGTACGAGACTCCTCGAGCTCGTTCTGGAGGGCATTGGCACGACGCTCGGAGATTCCAAGCTGTTCGCGGGCATCGTCGCGGGCGCGTTGTTCCTCTTCCAGGGCGGTCTGGAGGTCCTTGATCTGAGCCTGGTAGCGCTTGATGTTCTTCTGGGCCTCAGCATTAGCCTTGTTAGCGTGGTCGAGAGCAATTTCCAACTCATTGATGTCGGCTTCGAGCTTCTTCTTCATGCGCAGGGCCTCAGCCTTGCCCTTAGCCTCGGCTTCGAGGGAAGCTTGCATGGAGTCGAGAGCGCGCTGGTGGTTCTTGCGTGTGTTCTCGAATTCCTCCTCCTTCTCCTGGATGCGCCTGTCGATTTCCTGTCTGACCTGAGACAGCTCGAGCTGAGCGCGCAGGACCTTGTTTTCCTCTTGTTCGAGGGCGGCTTCGGCTTCCTCGAGGGCAGCCTGGAGCTCGTCCTTCTCGGCTTCGAGGCGCTTCCTGGCCTTTTCGATTTCGTGGATGTTGCGGCCACCTTCGCCGATTTGGTCGAGCAAGTCCTTGACTTCGTCGGCGAGGTTCTTGTTTTCGCGGCGGACAGCCTCGAGCTGTTCCTGACCTTCTTCGTAGGCGCCCTTGAGGCGGAACAATTCGGTGGAGTAGTTGCGGCATTCCTTCTGGCTAGCGTCGAGCTCGGCGGCGAGGTCGTCAACCTTGAGCTTCCATTCGCCAATGATCTTGTCGAACGCCTTCTGCTTCTTCTCAGCAGCGTTGGCGATGGCAGTGGCGCGGTCAACCTCGAGTTGCAGGTCTTCGACTTCGGTGGCGAGACGCTGCTTGGTCTTCTCGAGGGCGACAACCTTCTGGTTGAGGGACTCGATGGTCTCCTCGGCCTCGGCGAGGCGGGCCTGGAGCTTGCGCTTGGCCTCCTCGAGTTCCTCGGAGCGGGCAACACCCTCGGACTCGTACTTGGAGCGCCACAGTTGAGCTTCGGCGTTGGCCTTGGACAGCTGGCGTTGGAGATCAGCCTTGCCTTCGGCTTCCTCTTCGACCTGTTCGCGGATGTTGTCCAGGTCGTGCTCCAGATTGCGGAACTTGCCAAGAAGGGTGGCGCGTTCCTGTAAACAGAAAGGAAATCATGTACTCATTGCACTGAAACTAAATTTAATATCGGTTAATTCTGTGCCCCATCTACAAAGCAATAATTTTAGAGGTTCTAAATTATCATTGTGTGACCAACTCACCCTGGCCTCCTCGTCGGCGAGCCTCTTGGTGTCCTCCAGCTGTGTGGTGAGCGACACCTTGATCTTGGACAGCTGAGACACCTGAGACTCTGCCTCCTCCAGTTGGCGGAGAAGGTCGGAGTTCTCAATGGACAGCTTCTTCTTGGCGGCATCCAGGTCATTGAGGGTGCGGTTGGCTTCGTCAGCCTTGCTCTGGACCTCGTTGAGTTGGTGCTGCAGCTGCTTGACGATCTTCTCTTGGGCAGCCTAAATATCAATATGGGATGAATAAGAGAGCTTGGAATATATGATAGAAATTATTTGAAGTAGTAGTAGAAACAGTTTGGATTACAGTGGATTGCTGTTCTGCTTGATGATCTAGATTTATTTATAGAAATGTAAATAATTTTTTTTCGATTTCTGATGCTTGTGTAGTATGTATCTAGACGATATTTTAGTGAAATGAAAAATAAAATGTTAACAAGATAATGTTTTGAATCAGAGTGTTAATGATCAATTAGATTCAAAATCACACGACAATCAATATGAACAAGTTGTCCATTTGTTTAAAGTATTGTTAAGAGTTATCTATCTATAACATGCAATCGTAGAATTAAAATGTTAATGGAACACGACATAAGTTTACACACAGCGTTTAGCTTCTATGCTAATCTCCAATTGTAAAATGAAATTGTTATTTATTAGAAAGAATTTAGTGATCAGTGTTGATGTTGTGTGTTTCTCTTTTATTCTAATCTGCGGAAGCGAAGCGATATCCTGCAATGGCTGATGGCAACACATTTTTTCCATTTGTACCTTTTCGTTGGACAAGTGGTCGACCCCAGCGCGGAGGTCATTGACTTCGCTAAAGTATTGAGAGCGCTCTTTCTCAGCCCTGAATGGGATAGACCACAAAAACAAATTTAGTAAACCTTCGAGATTAAATTTTTGGGTCAAATGGGTCGGGGTGTACAGTACAGTGTTGTTTGGTCCAGGTTTCAAGGGTCCATGCAAGGTGGTCACCCCAGGCGGTAGACCTGCCTCTAAAGAGGACATGTTACCTTTTCCCTCGCGACTTGGTCAACGGCTGCGCGGGTGTTGTTAAGTTCGTTGTAGCAAGACGCACGGTCATGCTCAGCCCTGGATTTGCATCAGTGATAAATATTTGGCTCAAATTGAATTCAACTTCTTCACAATAATGATAAGTTTTTGCTTTTGAAGGCCACTCACAAATGCCTAATAGTCGTCTACGCATTTTTTGTCCGAACAGAGTAAAGATACCGTGTGGTTCCCGATAATAAAAGAAAAAAATGAAAGGACCACTCCATATTTTTCCTACGAATGTGGTAAAAGGCTACTAAGGGTTAGGCTTAAAAACTTGAGATTCTACTTAAAGGCGCTGGGCTATCAACCTGTCACTATTTGAATCTTAATTTCATTATTAAGCCACACGCCTAAATGTACCCTTTTAGTATTTTAAGACTATTGGCTCTGTATACCCTGCAAGGGATACAGACGTGATTGTATGTATCTATGAAAGTAAAGGTCACAAACACACAATGTCAGAATGTAGTCCTTGGATTGACACCGCAAAAAATATTACATTATTCGTCATCAATAATCATGGCATTTGAAAATCACGAGTCTGTAATTCTTGAATTCTTAAAAACAGACTGTAAGAACATATAAGTTAGGGAATTTATGCCGGCACAGTTAGGCGTTGAATATGCCTCTGATCACTTGACGATGACCCGAATGACGATTCAGAATATTGAAATTTTTCATAGATTTAATTATAATACCCAAAATAAAAAAATATACTCACTTAGCCTTGAGCTTGTTGAGCTGGTCGAGCTGCTCGCCCATCTCGGCAACAGCATCGTTGTGCTTCTTGCGAAGGTTGGCGAGGGTGGACTCGTGCTGGATGTTGGCTTCCTCCAGGTCACGACGGAGCTTGCTGAGCTCGGCCTCACGCTTCTTGTTGAGCTCGATCTGAGCTGAGGTGGCGCCACCGGCTTCCTCCAGGCGCTCACCCAGCTCTTCGAGCTCGCGGGCGAGGTCAGCACGCTGCTTCTCGGCCTTAGCGCGAGCCTGGCGTTCGGACTCGACCTCTTCCTCGAGCTCTTCGATGCGGGCTTGCAGTTCCTTGATCTGCTTCTGCAGCTTGCTGACAAGGGACTGCTCGTCCTCCAGCTTGGCGGTGAGGGACGAGATCTCCTTGTCCTTGCGCTGGATGGTCTGCTCGAGCTCCTTCTTGTTGCGCTCGAGGTCGGCGACGGCCTCTTGGGTGAGCTTGAGGTCGCCTTCAACCTTCCTCCTCTGCTTCTCAACATCACCGCGGAGTTTCTTCTCGCGCTCGAGCGAGTCTTCCAACTCGTCGAGGGTCTGCTCCAACTTCTGCTTAACCTTGTTGAGGTGGTTGACCTTGTCCTCGGCGGCCTGGAGCTCTTCAGAGGTCTTCTGGTTGGATTCACCCTGCATTTTCTTCTCCTTGTTGAGTTTGTTGATGAGTTCATCTTGGTGGGCGATCTCATCGTTCAAGTTGCGGATCTGGTGGTCCTTGGTGGCCTTGTCCTGTTCGGACTTCTGGACGCTCAGTTCGAGGTCCTCGATGTCCTTCTTCAGGCCGGAGACTTCCTGCTCCAACTTCTTCTTGGCTTGGAAGAGCTGGTTGCGGGCGTCCTCCTCCTGGGTCAGGCGGTCTTGGGTGTCCTACGAAAACAATTATAATGAGTATATCTGGTCTAAATTCTAAATTACATACATATCATTAAGTCTATATCTCGTGCTAGGTAGACATAGCTAACAATCTTGAAAAGACTGAAAGGCCACATTCAGCTGTATAAATTCTAAATTGTTTTCGTAAAAGTATGCATCTTGTCAATCCGCACGTAATATTGGCAATTAATGGCCCGCAATAAAGCCGCGCAGGCTGCAGACGGTGTATTTTTAACTCCTCAAACTATTCCAAATACATAAACAAACCTGTGTTTATTTAAAGAAACACATCGACCGAACCCCGCGGTGAAATAATTTGCAACACTGTATCTACTATTTATTTAAGTGAAACTAGGTAATTTGTTATTTTTAACCTCAAAACAAATTTCACTACATTCGATTAAATTAATGGGCTCCCATTAGCTACTTGACAAATAACAGGCGATCAATTAGCGGACCAAATTATGCTGTTCAAAATGGAGACTTCAGAATATATAAGAAACATGTTGTTTCTGCCTACTCCTCCGGGAAAGAGGCGTGATTTTATGTATGTCATATCAAATACATAGAAAAAGAAAATTATATAGGTATCACTCATGAACATGACAATTTACTCTGTCTTCGTTAATATCTTTCTACATTTTTTTTTCTCAATTCTATCATTAAGCCAAATAGCTGAACGTGGCCATTCAGTCTTTTCAAGACTCTGTCTACCCCGCAAGGGATATATTATTATCATCATAAATATGTAAGCAAATTTGAATTGTTGATCATAAATTAGACTAACTGAAAGTAAATTCAGAATAAATAAAATGCATCAATATAACAAACTTCTTAAAATTTTCAAATGTCGAAAAATGGAAACCATTTATCTAATAAACAAAATCATAGTATGCTTTCTAGAAATTTTCCTTTTACACTTTAATTTTTATGCAATTTTATAAAATCACTCAACACATTCTTTTTTTTTACTACAAAATTAATCAGTAAATTCGAAATTTCACCAAAGCTCTAAACAGAATAATAATTGTAATTAGTACATACCCTAAGTTGCGACTCGAGGTCAGATTTCTGCGCCTGGAGCTTAGCGGCGCGGTCCTGAAACTCGGAAAGAGAGCCCTTCTCTCCCTCCAAGTTGGACAGCAGCTGGGTCTTCTCCTCAAGCAGCTTGGCGTTGAGAGCCTCCAGCTCCTTTCGGAGTTTCTCCTCCTTCTCGAAGGCCTCCTGCGCCTTTGCTGCCTTCTTTTCCAATTCCTGCAATACGTCCGCACTATTAGTCATGACCCCACCCCATTCCGACACATGAACTGTTGCCGCCATCGTTTATTTCTTTAACACCATCAATCAAATTAAATCAGGAATGATCGGTTCGTTCGTGAGAGCAGGAAGGGTTCGCGCGCCGCCGACCGCTCCGCTACTGAGGCGCCTGGAGTTTTCCAGCGCGCGGGATGTTAGCGCCCCCGCGTTAATATTGTGTAAGGAAAAAGCGGTGCGGCTGGAGGGGGGCAGGAATCCAGAAATGGACGCGGCAGGTGCGGTGTCACGTAACCGCCAGGTGGGCGCGGTCGGTTCTATTTGCGTATACTTGAATCATGCCTCTGTTTATTGGGTCAGAGTACTTAATCATTTTAATCAGGTAAGTGCCGATGAAAGACGCTCACCTCGATCTGGTCCTCGATACGGGTGACGTTGAGGAGGGGCTTGACCTTCTGCCAGAGTTTCCACCAGGGCCAGGTGCGGAGCTGCAGGTATTTGCGCAAGTTGCGTTGGACAACTTGGAGAGCCAGCCTGGATAAATGATGTTTGTATTGTAGAATAATTCGATCAATAATAATTTTGTGTATCATTAAAATCACGTAATATACTTAACACGGACTCATAACCAATCCCAAGTTTAGATTGATTAATGCTTTGACATTTCCTACCTCTGTTCCTGCAGCTTCTTGTACTCCTTGCGGGACAAGTAACCACGGATGTAGGCCTGGAGCCAGGAGACGATCTTGGACAACCTGTCGTCACGCATCTCTTCCATCTGACCCAGGACACCGGCACGGAAGAACACCTATTCGCACATATAAAGTGTCAGCACGCTATCGTAGGAAGAAATTTCGAATTCATTTTTTACTTTTTCTAATAATTCTATTTTGATACTAGACACAAAAACTAGAAGTTAGATTTAGTGCTATCGAAATGGACTCGATATATATATGTTATTTAATATAAACGGTACACATATAAAATCTCTGATATAAATATTGAATTAACACACATGTTTTCAGTGTAATAGATAACAATACAAAAATAAACAATGTTAGTGATAATGACATTCATTTAAGAAAAGATTAAAAAGAAGTTTGCAGAAAGTTTTAAAGCGGAAACATTACGAGCATGCTATAAAAGGAATTAGTAGGTATGTGTTGTGTGTATGCATGCTGTCGCTACCTTGGTCTTTCCGAGTCTGAAAGACTCTGAATCCAAACCGGTGTGTTCGAGAATTTTCTCGGTAGCTTTCTGTGGCGTTATCGGTTCTTTGAGCAGGTTCGGGCACAGAATTTTGTATCTGCGTTTGGAAGCACACGAAATATGATAACGATAGTAATGTGTTTTGTATGTAGGACAGTGGAAGAAAAACAAACGAGAGCCATAGTATCTTGGGCCCTTAAGGGTAAGCTGCTGAAAGGTTTGCTGATCAAGTTATTCCACCAGTCTTTAAAGGTGATATAATAATTTGACAAAGCATATGAAGCGTCGCCACCCGCTTGCCAGGTCGCGATCAAACCGCTAACTACAGAATCGGATTCGAGACATGCCTTGGTGTGACCCAGACGGTAAGACTCGACATCCAAACCCGTCGCGTCCAGGATGACTTGAGCGATTTTCTTAGGGTCAGTTTCCTTGTCCACAGCTTGAGGGGCCAGGATCTTGTAGCTACATTATCAAAATATATGGGCACACAGTGAGGGTATGGTCAAATAAAATTATTTTATGGAAGGGTATGAAAAATTTCTAACACATGACAACTGATCCTGCCAAGTTTTCCATGGGGTAGAAATTTTTAAAGGGCTTGAACACGCATTTCATAACTATCCATGGGAGCTATAGGTCCACCAGATGCATGGGAGCATATCAATTATTGACAAGTGCTTTTCATGGATGAAAACAACTCTATTCTTTAGAGATTCGGGAATAGTTGGTATTCTAACTCATGCGGAAACCATTGGTGGGGATATCCATTTCTTTTTCCTTGCCTTAGTGTGACCAATGCGATAACTTTCAGGGTCGAGTTCAACTGACTCCAAACACTTTCTAGCCGCCTCTTTGGGATCTTTTTCGGATGTCATGATGGCGGGAGCAAGAATCATGTAACTGTTTATTGAAATAAATAAGAACCGCTGATTAATCATTCCAGATTTATATTCCGTGGTGAAGTCGATCTCATATTATAAATTTAAATAAAGACGATCTTAAAAATAAAACTGCATCACTCACAGTGCTGAGTAGGAATGGAAGCAGCCTCATCAAAATTATTTTAGAAAGTGTTACTCATAGTAATGGATGACTAGAAGGCTACATGACGTCAAAAGGAGTCAGCTGCAGCTGACCTAAAATTAAACCGCTCCAGAATCCAGAAGTAAAGAATTTTGTTTAGACTTAGCAACAAAAATAAAGTAGTTTCAAAACATATTTAATCACGATTATGAAATATAAAAGCGATAAAAATTTTCTATTTCAATAACCTTCAGCTCGTATAAATAATTTGTCAAATTTATGTTAACAAATTATTTTTGATTCGTTCTAAAAAAATAAACTTTGAATGATTTTAATGTAAATCTTTTTGAATCTTACCGGAGCTTGAAGTCAGGGTAGACCATTCTGTTGGGGAAACCTTTACGGCAAATACGGATACCCTCAAGCACACCGTTACAGGTCAGCTGGTGCATCACAAGGTGAGAGTCGATGAGACCTGAGAGAAAGCACATCTTGGTATAACTAGATATAAAACATTGGGCCCAGAAGTCTAAAATATAACACAGTTTATAGAGCTAATGACTAAGTATTATCCTCAGAGAGGTGATAACGCAACTGGGACTTGCACCAGGAGAATGATCATATCATTAAAAAAAAATGGAAATATATAGATATATAATTTTTTTAAGAATTGTCAATTCTTTAGAAGAGTAAAAAATAGATGGAATAGAATATGTTCATTACATTATTTATAACTTACCAGCCTGTTTCAACTCATTGGGGATGATACAACGTACGAAGTGAGGCTGAGTAGACCTCAATGTTGTCATCAAGTTGTTAAGTTGTTCCTGTGGATATAGATGAAACATTAAAATCAAGAATCATTTCCTCGAGAATTTTACTAATACAAAGCGTTACATCCAAAACAATAAGGAATTTCACAAAAGTTGATTTATTTAGTCAGCAGGTTATTTCTATGTCTCAACTTAGAAATAATCTGGATAATAGTCACACTTATGAAGTTAATACAAATGAAATAATTGAAGATGATAAAATACCAATTAAAGTTGCAATTTTTTTTTAATTAAGTAAACCAAAAAAACACGTTAGATATCTAATCACACGAACAAACATAAGCATTGTATTACCAGCGGCAAAAGTAGCGAACCTTTAATTTTGCATCTATTGAATTAGGACATCCCAATGTCGAAATTTTGCGATGAGAATTTTGGCATAATAGTTTAGAGTTTGTTAAAAAAATTCAATATCTGCAGAAGGAGATAATTGTTGTTTAACAGAGATTAATCTGTTAAACAATACATTTAATTGTGCTGTCTCATGTCGTACAAATATAGCATGAGAAGATATAGTGGCACAAATTATATCAAATTGAGGACAATAAATACAATTATATCAAATAATGTACCTTTTTAAATCGACTGCAAGTGAACCAATATTTTTTTTTGCTTTTTACAAAAGAAAATTAAATAAACTTTTAACTACTTTGCGGCTGTGCCTATGAATAAAATGGTGCATAAAATACGATGGAATGATGGTGCGTTACGTGTTAGAAGTATCTACGTAACGCCCGATAAGCGAGTTCTACAAAAAATAATTAACATCTACAAAACAGGTATTATAGCTTTCATAAAAAAAATGTAGATCTACATCCAGGTAGGTCTCTACATCAATCGGGTGACAGAAAACCAACATCTAAAATACAAATAAGTATAAACCTTGTAAGCGGAGGAGACAGTAGCGAAACCACCACCCTTCTTACCGCGACCGCCTACGAATATACATTAACAAGCAATGATTAGTTTGAGGACGATCACATAGCATTGAGACTGCAGATTGCCATACATTTCATACTTTACATCAAATAGCGCCGACATGAGCTGCTGTAAAACATACGCTGACATGGACGAACATGATTAATGTGAAAGCATGAAAAGGTGGCTCCTCATTGATAATAAACAAACTGATAGTATTAGAATAACTGTTAAAGATGATGGCTAAAGTTATCGAGGTACTTCTAAAGGAGCCAGCCTTAAGCGTGTTGACAGACGAAGACAATAAGCCAATTGGAGTACACAGAAGCGTATTGCTTGATATCCTGTTTACCCTGTAGAGTGATGATACGGTCTGGAAGGCAGAACCCTTGGCGCGCTTGCCACCAGCGCCTATTTTATAAGACGAGAGTGTCAGAAGGTGTGAAATAATTTGCTGATCTGGTATGGTCATCAGCTTTACAAATGTTATTAACACAAATATGTTTTCAAGTTAAAAAAAAACAGCGTTGACAAAAGTATCGTCGAAACGCACTGTAGTGAGTTATGGAGGATAAAAACTGAAGAAGTAAAATCAGTTTTTACAAATAAAATGTTAACACAAATGAACCAAGATCACAGAAGTATTGTTGTGAACTCGGTTTGGGTTCCATGATGAAATTTGGATGATTGTAAAAAGTGTGATTATGTCACATACCATCTGTCTCCTTTGGTATTGTTTGTATGTTTACAGAGGTATCTACAGCTCACACCTGGACGCTTTGACTACTGTTTTCATATTTGAATTTGCTAGAGGGGCTTTTATAATTAAAGTAATATATTTCTTTGTAAACATCATATTATATTGTAAGTTGTGATACATACCCTTGGCGCCACCGGCGTCACCAGACTGACCAGGATGGTCAGCAAAGATCTCAATCAACAGTTTGTTCTGACCCTTCTTGAACTGGTCTACGACAGTGTCGTTAAGGGGGTCCTTGTTCTTCTCAAGCCATCCAGTGATGTTGTAGCCGACCTGTTTAGAAGTGAAGAAGTTCGTTACAAATTCACATTTTTCATATCTTTGAACATCAAGTGAATATTACATTAGTGACTGTATTTCATAACTAGAAAAGGTTGGATACAGGCCGCCTCTAGAGCAAGGTGGAAGTCATTGGGAGAGGCATATGTTCAGCTGTGGACGTCCTAAAGATATTATGATTCATAACCTGAATCCTAATATAAAACAAACATGAACCCCGCAAGGAACATATCCTTGCGAGGTAGACAGAGCCAAACAGAAAAAAATTATAGAATTGAGATTCAAATAGTGACAGGTTGCTAGCCTATCGCCTATAAGAAAGAGATGGAGTGGTACTTTATTGTTTTCTATTGGTACCGGGAACCACACGGCACCGTTTGCGTAAGTGTAAATGATTTATCTGCCTATTATAATAGAACTAATTAAAATTTCCCAAATTTTACAAGACTTAAAGTGTGGACAATTTAATAAATTTTGGACAATTATGATGTTGACTTTTGATGATATGCTGATACTTACATTACCGGCGTAGTGACCAATGGCGAAGTGGGCGGCTTGGCAGCCGGGCTTGGGGGGCTTGGGCTTCAGGAAGGGGGCAGACTTGCCCAAGTGGTTGTTGTTCAACTTCTCAACGAAGGTCTGATCGGTGGCTTTGGGGAACATAGACTCTTCCTCAAGGATGGAGAGGATGCCCATGGGCTGAAATCGGACCGGTGAGATTAGAACACGAATGTGTTAGTAATTTCACGTTGGGTTAATAAATAGTATGCTACTGCAAAAATATGCAAAAGTAAATAATGCAAAATAGACATATAAATCGGAATAAAAAAGTGCTTTTTTATCTTTTTTTGACTAAGCACAAAAATATTGAATTTAAAAAAAAATATTTTAAAAATTATAGATAAAAGGTATCTAATTATTTGATCTAAAAATTGCCTTATACTATTGTTTGTTATGCGTTATTGATAAAAGCAACATGCTATGCAAATAGAAGTATATAGCTTTTGTAATGTGCTATGCATATTATTGTATTTCGTAGTTATTGCGTTGTGTAAGCCTAGCTTTTCCGTTATATACTGCGCTTTCATAACTAATAATATTAGTAACTGTGTGTAAGAAATTGTCTAAATCTTATTAATAACAAACTACTTCCAAGTTTTAAATATTATGTGCAAGTATATCAGCGGTGAATTGGTTTGTACTTAGAATAGTAGCTGAGGAGTCTGCTTATATTACAAAATAATGCTTAGCTTTTGCTTTTTCATATGTAAGCATCTGCTTCTACATCGCAGTACGGCCAGCAAGGGTTGCAGCCAAAATAATATATCTTGCGCTTGCAGGCGTTTCATAATAGTCTAGCCTGAAGCTAATTCTACCGCGGCCCTATGCTTCAATCCAGAAAATAACCTCTAATACCTTCTCTAATAAATCTATTGTCGGTTGCAGATCCATACCGAAATCTATGAAGGTCCATTGGATCCCTTCCCTTTCATATTCCTCTTGTTCGAGCACAAACATGAAATGGTTAAAATACTGTTGCAATTTTTCGTTGGTAAAGTTAACACAGAGCTGATTAAACCCGTTCATCTGCGTGAAAACATAAAATCCAACACGATTGTTAAGCTGCATAAAAATAAAAGTGTTCGTGTGAGTGCGTGTGTTTATAGTGTAACACGTTAAACGGATAGTGAAACACACGAATAACAAAATTACAAGAAACATAATGGGCACACAGCATTGATCCGTCGCTCGAATAATGTCTTTGATAAAATTCAGTTGATTGGTTATTCTAAAATTCAAAATTCAACACATGATCAAATGATTGATGAAAGGGACGTTATTCGAGAACAGAGTTGGCGAGTTGCAAGCGTTCATTGTTGCGTTTTCGCCATCTACCTTTTCTATAAGGTCAATGCAATTTTGGAGATCCATGCCAAAATCAATGAAAGTCCATTCGATGCCTTCACGATGGTATTCTTCTTGCTCCAGAACGAACATGTGATGGTTAAAGAATTGCTGGAGTTTCTCGTTGGTAAAGTTAATGCAGAGTTGCTCAAAACCGTTGAACTGCAGGGAGGTAAGGAATGTTAAGTTGGGGATTAAAGGTAAAGTACTGTTGTGGATTTCGTTCCACAATTCAGTAGGGCCCTATCACCTTGGAGAGACCTATCTCTGATCGAGTGGTCAATATGAAGTTGTGAGAGTTATATCCCGTCTTGAGAGCCCCAGCGCCGACGGGTGTGAGTGATACCCGTTCGACAATTACCTTCTCGATCAGATCGATACAAGCGAGCAAGTCCATTCCGAAATCAATGAAGGCCCAGTTGATGCCCTCTTTCTTGTACTCTTCTTGCTCAAGTACAAACATGTGGTGGTTAAAGAACTGCTGCAGCTTCTCATTGGTGAAGTTAATGCAGAGTTGCTCGAAACCGTTGAACTTTTATAAAATACAGAACCCATAAATGGATAGGAAATAAAACAGTTAGATACAATCTATGCTAATAACCATAAATTAGTCAGCGAGGAGATAAATAAAGCTAATGATCTAACACATGGAGCTACACATAGGGCACATATGTGTCCAACCGAGGGTTGTTCACACTCGGTATACCTTCTCAATAAGATCTATGCAGGCCAATAAATCCATCCCAAAGTCAATGAATTCCCAATGAATGCCTTCCCTGGTGTACTCTTCTTGTTCCAATACAAACATGTGGTGATTGAAGAATTGTTGGAGTTTCTCGTTTGTGAAGTTAATGCAAAGTTGTTCAAACCCATTGAACTAAGGAATAAATTATTATTAATATCATAATAGTAGAATTTTTTTTAAAACCAGTGTCTGTACCACTAGACTTAACTACTTATCTATTTTATCTTCGTCCTGAAAAGTAAATATTTTATAAATAATGTTCACAAATACATTGTTTCTCTGAAGAAACAGAGGCCAGTCAACTTTTTCTTGAAGTTCATCATGTTTCCCTTTTTTATAGATTTATGTATATAATTCATTTATAATTTGCATCCAGACAGACATGAATATTGAATATTAGAGAATCCATAAAGAAATTATTATTTTCTTTATAGCTTTCGAAATTTTGAAAGAACCTGAAATTTTTATTAACAACTTCAATCATCTGGCCTAAGTCCCATCAGCGATACTCACGTCGAAGATTTCGAAACCGGCAATATCCAGTACACCGATGAAGTGCTGCCTCTTTTGCTTGGTGTCTAGGGTCTCGTTACACTTCTTCACCAGCCACTTGAAGAGACGATCGAAGATACCCTTGCAGAGGGCACCGACGGAGTTGGTGACCTGGTCCTTGTTACGACCCTGGGTCACGAACTCGTTTCCGACCTTGATGCGGGGCTTCAACAAGTTCTTGTACAAGTCCTGGCAGTCGACACCGAGGAGCTTGGCGACCTTCTCACCATCCTGGAAAGAGGGAATGCCTGATTTAAAATGAGTTTTCAGGGTTTTTTTAACGTTTCATGAACTCTTAAGCCGAGAGTACCCACGGGCTTGCATGCACATAATGATGAATGCAGGTATAGCAAAAAAAGTATGCTAGAATCATGGAAAGTGGAAAGAAAGTCTCTGCTATTCTCCAGCAATATAAAATAGGTAAAAATATCTAGAGTTATGATGTTATTTTATGAAGGATTTATCATTTATCATTAATAAATGGTATCCTTAGCAGACACCGATATTTTAAACGAATGGTAGGTACCGCGAATATACATGAGAAGTGAGAATAAAATTTGACTTTAGTTGCAATGTAAGTTCTCCTACTGTTATCTTGATAATAATATTTTTTAATTTATAAATAAAACAACACAATACTTGCCTCAGTACCATCAGCCTCAGCCTGTTCCTCACGACCCCTCTGCTTGAACTTCATGCTACCCATGTGCATGACAGCGGCGGTGATTTTGTATACGTTGTCCTTCTCCTCTTGGGTGAAACCCAGGATATCGAAGGCTTGCTATAACATCAAAACTCTATTAGAATCAGATAGGACATTAAGTTTGAAATTTCAAATTAAGTGACTTTATATCTGTTATTTACAAATGAATTTGAACTATGCAACATTTTGAAATATTTGATATTACCAATAAATTAATTTAAAATAATTGAACACAAAAGTGCAAAAGCCAATAGTGACAATTGCAAAAAGCATGTAGAAATACTTACAACATTGGGTTTTAGTTCATTAGTGAAGCGAAAAATAATATGAATGGCGTTAGTTTGTTAGCGTTTACTGGTCGTTGTTTTTTTTCTGCCAAAAGGTGCACAGGTCATATACTTTTGGTGCGATAGGGAATGATGTCGTTTAGCTAAATGTACTACAACTCTAACCAAAACTAAAGGATCTTTCTAAAAGTGCCTACACGTTCATTTCTGCGGCTTATAATTTCAACACGAATGGTATGAGCTAGTCTCGTTGATCGTCCATTAAATTCATTTTAATGGTGGGCAAACAAATGTTGATCGGGCTGAGGTACTAAACAATAACGAAGTGTACGTCTCATAGTCACTTCTGTGGGACATTTCATTTCGTTGACAATTTTGAACTTACATCTGTTAAAGTACATTCCTCGCCGTCATCTACGTTGGGGATAGTGATCTTACCCTGGGCGACGTTATAGTAATCGTGGATGTCGTTAGACAACAAACACATATCTGTTGATAAATTATAATACACTAAAATTAGTATCTCAGTCTGCCGCCTGTTAAACCTGAAATTGTTGTCCGAACATCCTAACTGTCTGTGTCGTGTCTGCACGCATATTAATCCACAGGGGTGTGCTTGTGCGGGGCCAGGGATGGTCTAGATCCGTGATAAAAAAAACACCTGTGCAAAACCGCCTTTTGAACTCTTGCAAGGAGCGGGCATGTCATGTATAGGTCAGAAATTTGGCATGAAATAATCCAATCCACGGATATCGGAATCAGGACGCACGCTCCATGCGCAGTTCGCGACTTACAACCGTCAGTTCGAACTCTTCTGCGTCGTTGACTCCAGGTATTCGTGTCTTCCCCTGACTTATGAGGGGATAGTCCGACATTCGGTTGGTAAGCATCGTCAATTCTGTAAACATTGCCGGAATCTGACATACACATGCATAGACTGGCGCTCAATTCAGTCCTAATGAAGCGGAAAGCAAAAGTGATAGATGGTAAATGAGAGATGAGCCAGTACGTCATATTCTGGACTCACATCGGTAATAGTCATTTCCTCTCCGTCATCCACGCCGGGAATGACAGTCTTGCCTTGGGAGACAATGTGGTAGTCCATGATATCGTTGGACAACATGCAGATTCCTAAAACGGTCATCAATTACAGTCTCATTTGATAATTGATAAACCATTGCTAAAAGTTGGAAAACATGCTATGCGTAGAGGCTTTTGGGTCGAAATCAAACTATTCGGCATCATCCATCATGCCTGTTCATTGGCTAGATGCCCAGTTGCTAGCTGGTTGTAAGCGGCTTAACAACTGGGTAGGGACACAAACACTTGGAAACTGGTGGCTCCTTGTCTCGGAAGGACGAACTTACGTCAGTCAAAGTACATTCCTCGCCATCATCTACGTTGGGAATGGTAGTTTTGCCTTGCGATATGATGTAATAGTCATATACGTCGTTTGACAGCATACATTGTTCTAAATATTGAAAATTATGTTAATAACATACAATGGAAGTATGTGTTTGGGGAGTGTGAAGTTTGTGTTGGTGCCTTATAACTTTCATGTTATGTAAAGTAAATACTTCTTGACTATACATCGTCCATAGCCGAGCAAAGACCTCAGCAACAAATATCATCTCATAAAATACCTAATGTCATTTAAATAGAAGGTATAATTTCGAACCCATAATAAAGAATGTGTTGAGTACTGAAAAAGATCATAAAAAATTCAAGTACGCTGAACTTTTTACCTTGTTTGAACTGGAAATAATTTAAGTATTAAAATCAGATTTACTTCAGAATATTTTTTAAAATTATAGATGGTGTGTTGTTTTATTAACGAACCTTTAAGCCCAGGGACTGAACCGGACATCATCTGGTAGAAGATGTGGTAGGAACGCTCAAGAGCCTGTTGGGAGATGACACGGGCTTTCTCTAGCAGATCTGGAAGAAAAGCATATAGTGTTAGGCATTTAAATTACCAAGTTAAAGTTATTGATTTATATGTATGTTTGGTAGTTTTAAGTCAGAAACAGGTCGTCGACTATCGTTTAACTAACAAATAAGAAGTTTTATGACATAATTAGGTTTTGGTTGTTCAGCCGACAGGATTTTCTTTGTTCGAACAGTTCTTCGGTTAATAGGATTCCTACTTTTCCATTAACTAATCCTTCAAAGATAAAGTATAGATTGGATTCCTGACGATGGAAACTTTAAATTTCGTTGAAACGTAAGTACGTCATTAACATTTTCTTAATTGACATCAAAAGAAGTTGGAAAAAAATTATGAAATAGATGAATAAAACTAACTTAAAAAGAAAAGATACATTTTTGAAAGTACTTACAGGTCTCAATGTCAGCACCGGCCAGTTTTCCAGAGGGGCCGAAGTGGATACGGATGAATTTACCCTGGGTGAGGAATATAGATAAATTTAATAAACTTCGAAAGTATTTTTAGAGTTTTACTGAAGTTAAAGTTTTAGTAGAAAACTCTTTCTTTAAACTATGATATTAAACTAGTGTGTAATCAAAATACTTTTCTTATTGACTTCATTGATAACTTTATCATTTTTTTATGTTTTATTCTAGCGAATCTATTTCTTTAAACTGAGATTAATAATACTTTACTGTTTTTTATTCCCTGTCCCTTTATTAGTTCTACTTTTATCATTATTCATTTAAATTTTACCGAAAAAAGATATTATGATTACAAAAATGGGATACTTACGAAACGGGAGGAGTTGTCGTTACGCACTGTCTTGGCGTTACCAAAGGCTTCAAGTACAGGGTTAGTTTGTACGACCTGGTCTTCCAGGGATCCCTTCTTCTCCTGGTTGGGGTCCTTCTTTTGGGAGGCACCGACGGTGGCGAAGTACGCAATTACTTTCTTCGTGTTCTCAGTCTTTCCGGCACCAGACTCTCCGCTGTACACATATTGATATTTGTTAGTTTATCTTTCGCGACGTTCATTTGTTATTCTTTAATATTTTTTGTGTTATCAAGATAACAATATCATAAATATTTAAGAAGAGGAAGAAAATGGTGTGGATGATAATTCAGATTTTGAGTATCGGTAAATTGATTTAGTTGCGTTCTGCAACTTAACGCAGTTGAATTTAAAAAAAAAGAATAAATTTAGGATATGATTTTTCTCAACTAAGAATGATAAAATATAACCGTTTTTTGAGTAAGTTGAATTTAACAAAAAAAAGTCATTAGAAATTAACGACTTATCTTTCTTTCTTTTTTAGTAATAGTTTCTCTTTTATAGTCAAAGCACGTCAGTTTTCCAACATACACCTTATTTCTATATCGATATTGTTAAATATTCTATTCTTCAATTGTCAAACATGATAATGGTAAAATAACTTACGTAATCAACATAGATTGATTCTCGTGGTTGGTCAACATGTTGACGTAAGCACCGTCGGAAATGGCGAAGATGTGGGGCGGCACTTCCGAGCGACGCTTGCCTCGGTAGAGCTTGGCACATCGTGTCGTGTACACGGGGTACCTCTTGTAAGGGTTGATGGCCACGCAGAAGAGACCCGAGTACGTCTGTTGGATGATTTTGGGGTTAATCTTGGTCAGGCTGGTGATAGTGATGAGAATGGTGATGAGTTTGGTGAATTAGGTGAGTTAGATTATGATAGTCAATTTGACGATATTTTGGATAAAGAGGGTTTTGTAGGAAATCTAAAAGGAATGGGAATAAAAGTATTTAGTTGGAATTAAAGTTATAAAATAACTCTGAAAGGAAAAGCACTAGGAATTGATAGATATGGACATTATAGAGAAAATTAAGAAAATTTGTGGAATGGATAATACTATATATTAAAAGTTTTTATATCTTAAATTATAAAGAGAGCTGTAGGAAATGAAATGATCGAAGATTGGGATTTCAGAACGACGAATGTGATGCACAAAATAACGTAAATCAAAACACACAAGTACAACGAGAGTATTGTATTGATACTTTACGCTGTACTTTAAAACATGTAGAAATTTCTATTACTAATTTTATATAATGATTATTTCTAATAATATTCAATCTATTCTTCAAAAATATAAGTAATAGAAATTTCTGTATGAAAAAAATAAATCTAACGTATACGGACGTCGTAAGTCCCTTGTGTAGAGTTGGGTATTGTAATGATACCTTAACCTCTACAAGAAAGAGATTATTTCCAAGTCGTGGAAAAACGAGATGACACACAAAAACCAAAGAAAAAATTCTAAACTAAACGTAAATCTATTCTAGATAAAACAAAAAAGGTCCTCCGTTGTCCTGTTTCACCACCTTGTCCTTTGTAGAGGGTTCAAGAGCGGCTTTGGAAGGAATGGTTTTAGTTACAATAGGTTTTAGGATCTTTGGACTGTAGACACAATTTCCTTTAAGTTTTATGATAGAAGGTGAGCAATCAAAACTAATACTGATCAATGGAAGTCCTAAAGTTAAAGACATATGTTGAACATTATGCGCTTACGAAAGAAGGCAATAAATCGATTCGAGTGGCCAAATATACAAACTATTTATATTGAAACATCAAAGCCGATCATAAAATTACTCATCAAATCATACGATGAAAGATTTAATCTAAAATTCTTCTAATACAGTTACTTGCACTAAATTTAAAATGATAACATCCAAAAGTTATATCTGATGCATCTTTTCGTCATACGAGTACTACTTTGAAGCGACGAAAATAATCTACCAAAATAGATTCGGCCGGTGTCAATATTCTATTTATAATCGAATTGAGAAATCAATCCAAGTTTAATTGCGCCGTTCATGGACAGCTATTGCACTTTAGTACTTGGTTGCTATCCAAAAGAAACGTGTCTACAGTGATGAGAGATAGGAAAGGTGACGTTCATGCACACTGCAACGCCGCAACCGCTGGCCTAGACCCGACTTACGTAGATGAGCTTATGGTAATATCTTTGCTTCAAGTTATACAAGACCGAAGCATCGTTGAGGTATGTCAAGTTGGACATATCCTCGCATTTCTCGTACTTAGGTGGGTTGACTTGACCTACAAGATCCTTCTTGAAGTCTTTTGTCTGTGGGAGAAAGATATCGATTAGTTTAAGTGGTATGTAAAGGCGCCTTAGCGCCGACTTACGTAGATAAGTTTCGCATAGTATCGTTGTCGCAGATTGTGCAGCACAGCGGCGTCATTCAGGTAAGTAAGATCCGCCATATCTTCAGTTTTTTCGAATTTCGGCGGGTTAACTTGGGAGATGAGCTCCTTTTTATATGTCTTCTCCTGCTCATTTAATGTTAAGCTTTAGTCATTGTCAATCGAATAGCATTGGAATAAGCAACAAATAAAGTTATCAATAACTTTTCAATTAATTCCATCTCAAATTGATATAATGTTATCACTAACAGTATAAAAGCTAATTACAGAAACCTAATTATCTACAGAACTCAAATAAATCTATGTTGAATGCTTTACTTCTTATGATTTTACGTAACACGAAATCTTAAGTTTTATTTTCTTTATAATAATTCATTTGTAATGAACTCTTTGGTTCATCAGATATGTTGAACTCTTTGGTTCATCATAGGATTTTAGAATATTTGTGACGTATGTCACTGTCAATTGATTAACCGGTAAAAATAATTCAAATATTCTCAAGACTATAAAATTGAATTACAAAATATCATAAATAAATTAGTTAAAATAAATAAGTTCCATATTTTGTTAGTTTAGAGTGAAATAATTGCATTATATGTCGTTTCTCTTTTTAGGTAAGAATATTACTTTTAAGTTGTTTTTGTTTTAGTGTTTTGTCTTGCGTTCTACTTTTCAATAATAAATTTCTCTTTTTAGAGCAACACATCAGAATATTATTTCACCAAATTCATATCATTATAAAACGACATATTCGCTAACCTTTACACAATGGAGAGAATACGATTTGAATTCGTAATAAAAGCGATGGAAAATGACCCAAAAACAAACGTACTTTGCATTACTTCATTGGAATTTGAGAAACACACTTATTTGATACCTGAAAAACTTCAACCAGCAAGATTACATGAACAAGTGATCAAAACTCAAGTTTACCTGAAATTAAAAGATACTATACATAAAAGACATGACAAAAGACAAGTTTGGATACGTGTAACACCGGAGATAAGAGGAGCATATATGGATGAGGATGGAAATATGCAGTTTAAAGGATATTTGTTAGAGGAATGTGACATACAAAAGCCTGCGGCCTGTATTTCAGAAGAAGCAATGACAGAATTCTTTGAAAATTTCAACGCCTGTAAGAAAGAGACTGGAAAATCCTATAATATAAAGAAATTGACAGAGAAATTTGTTTTGCAGAAATTTAATAAAAAAACCTCAAATGTAACACAATGGTTGGACATATTCGAAATGGAATGTACTCGTATGAGTATAACGGAAGACTCTGTTAAAATTGAAGCATTAAGGTTATTCTTAGAAGATTCTAGTCTTGACTGGTATAGTTCTATGCTTATAAAATATACATTAAATTCGGAATGGTCAACTTGGAAAGAAAACTTCTGTGAAACATTTGCTGATAGAGGGTGGTCTCCGGTAAGATATGCAATTTTGTTTAAATATAGGCAAGGGTCGTTAATGGAGTATGCTTTAAAAAAAGAAAAGCTTTTATTGGAGATAAATAAAACAATGGATTCATCAACTCTTATTGATTTAATTGCTACTGGACTCCCAAATTTTATTGCTGACAAGATTGATAGATGTAATATAAAAGAAACTAAAGATTTATTTAATAATATACGGGGATTGGAACATCTAGCAAATAAAAAATATTTAAATAATAACGCCGGAAATTTGGGAAATAAAAATAAAGAAAAGGATAGTAATTATAAACCATGCAGAATTTGTGAAAAGGAAAACAAAGGCTCTCGTTATCATCCAGAATCATTATGTTGGTTTAAAAATAATAGCTATAATAATAAAAGAGAACACATAAGAACTGTTAATAATTCTGAATTAGAAACCGAATTAAATGAAATTGATCCAAAAAACTGATTGTACCACCATTAATCAAGATTAAATTATTGTTGAACGATACTCTAGAAACAACTGGTATTTATGATTCGGGATCAAATGTTTCCTTGATAAATTCTAAATTGTTATGTTTAAAAAATCTATCAAGCAACAATAATATTTCTATTAAAACTGCAAATTTAAGAACGAT
Organism: Amyelois transitella; assembly: GCF_032362555.1. Lineage (NCBI taxonomy): Eukaryota > Metazoa > Arthropoda > Insecta > Lepidoptera > Pyralidae > Amyelois > Amyelois transitella. Next base: position 10,158,576 of record NC_083516.1, on the reverse strand, counting down.
TAATGGTGTGAAAAAAACATTAGGGATAGTAACATTGAAGATAAAGATTTTTGATATCGAGAAGAATATGGATGTTTTTGTAATAGATAAAGAAAATTTTGAGTATAATTTTTTAGTTGGTCTAGACTGTATAAAAAAGTTTCAATTAGCTCAAAATGAAAAGTTAGAAATTGCTCAAATTGTACTCAATTTAAAAACAAATGAAGATAAAGAATATATAGGAAAAATGATTAAAGAGTCTAACAAAAACGGAAGAAATATGAAAAACAAAGAAGAGTATATGATAAACTTTAATGAACATATTGAAGAAGACCAATTTGTAATATTTGTAAATCATTTAGATATTCAAAAGCAATCTGAAATAGATAAATTGATATGCAAATATAAGTCCCTTTTCGCAAAAGATAAATATGATATAGGCACTGTGAAGGGGTATGAAGCTCATATTGATTTAATGGTGGATAAATATTGTAGTAAGAGACCATACAGATGCACTATACAAGATAAAAAGGAAATTGAAGAACAAGTTTCTAAACTATTAGAAGAAAAATTGATAGAAGAGTCTTATAGTCCTTTTGCTGCGCCAGTAACTTTAGCTTATAAAAAAGAAGATGGGAAAAGAACAAGATTATGTATAGATTTTCGTGAGTTAAATAAAATTGTGGTTCCACAATCACAACCATTTCCAAGGATAGAAGATTTGATGGTAAAGACAACCAAATGTAAGTTTTTTTCAACACTTGATATAAATTCAGCATTCTGGTCAATACCATTAAAAATTGAGGATAGAGAGAAGACAGCGTTTGTTACACAAGAAGGACATTATCAGTGGACTTGTTTGCCTTTTGGTTTAAAGACATCTCCGGCGATTTTCCAGAGAATTCTAAGTAGCATTATACGTAAACATAAATTATCAAATTTTACTGTAACGTTCATCGACGATATTCTGGTTTTCTCGGAGACTTTCTCGGATCATATTAAACATTTATCGTTATTATTAGAGGCAATTTCAAAGGAAGGTTTTAGATTGAAATTTTCGAAATGTAGTTTTGCTCAAAATTCAGTGAAATACCTAGGTCATATCATCGAAAACAAAACAATCACTCCATTAAAGGATAATTTAATTGCTATAAAAGAATTCCCGGTTCCGAAGTCACAAAAAAATGTAAGGCAATTTTTAGGTAAAATAAATTTTTATGGAAAGTATATACCAAATATATCAATAATATTAAACCCATTACATAATTTATTAAAAAAAGGACAGCAATTCGTTTGGTCAGAAAAGTGTCAAGAATCTTTCGAAATCACTAAAAAAATTCTTTGCTCGAAACCTGTTTTAGCAATTTTTGATCCGGATTTACCTATACATATTTATACTGATGCTAGTATACTGGGCTTAGGAGCGGTATTAAAACAACCACAAAGTGATGGAGTAGAAAAACCATGTGCATATTTTTCAAAGAAATTAAATGACTCTCAAAAAAAGAAGAAAGCTATATATATTGAATGTTTAGCAATAAAAGAAGCATTAAAATATTGGCAATATTGGCTTATTGGAAAAAGATTTAAAGTTTTTACAGATCATAAGCCACTAGAGAAAATGAATATAAAAGCTAGAACAGATGAAGATTTGGGAGATTTAACTTATTATATATCTCAGTTTAATTTTGAAATTATATATTCTCCAGGAAAATATAACATAGAAGCAGACAGTTTAAGCAGAAATGCCGTTCTGGAACCATATGAAAATCAAGAAGATATTTTGAAATTGGTAAATTTTATTACATTAGAGGATATAAAGACTGATCAAGAGAAGAATAAAGATGTAAACCTGAATAAGAAGAAATTCACCCAAAGAAATAATATATATTATCAAAAGGTTGGAAAAAGAGACAAAATAGTATTAACAGAAGAATTCAGTAAAAAACTTATAGAGAAAGTTCATTATAAATATTGTCACATCGGGACACAACAAATGAAAAATAAAATCAAACGATTCTATACAGCCAAAAATTTATCATACAACATACAAAGATTTTGTGAACACTGCGAAACCTGCATAAAGAATAAATCAAGAGGAAAGTACAATTTTGGACTAATGTCTCACCTGGGTCCTGCTACTTATCCTTTTGAGATAGTGTCAATAGATACTGTGGGCGGATTTGGTGGCACACGATCCACTAAAACATATTTACATTTATTGGTAGATCATTTTTCTAGATATGCTTTCATATTGACTTCAAAAACACAAAATTCAACTGACTTTATAAAACTGATTCAAAAAGTTCCACAGGGAAATAAGATTGGTCTCATTCTTTCTGATCAATATCCGGGTATCAATTCCAAAGAATTTAAGAATTATTTAAATAGAGAAAATATACCTATTGTCTTCACTGCTGTAAATGCGCCTTTTTCAAATGGTTTAAATGAGAGATTAAACCAAACTTTGGTTAACAAAATAAGATGTAGGTTAAATGAGAAGAAAAATAAACTTTCTTGGACAACTATTGCTCATGAATGTACCCAAATGTATAATGAAACAGAACACACGGTAACAGGGTTTTCCCCAAGTTATCTTTTAGAAGGGAAAAATACTGATATTTTACCGGAGGAATTAAAATATGATAATTGTAATGATTTGACGGAAGATAGAAAAATTGCATTAGAAAATACTTTAAAATCACACAATTATAATAAAATTTACTTTGATAAAAACAGAATTAATTATGACTTGAAAGTCGGAGATTTGGTTTATGTTGAAAATGGTAACCGACTGAACAGGAAAAAGTTAGATGAATTAAAAATAGGTCCTTATGAAGTTTTACAGAAGCTTTCTAAATCAATTTATAGAATTGACACAGGTCATAAAAAGTGTGAATCAAATATTTTCCATATCACTAAACTAATTCCGATCCGAGAAAGCACTTTTTAGGGGGGGAGATGTAATGAACTCTTTGGTTCATCAGATATGTTGAACTCTTTGGTTCATCATAGGATTTTAGAATATTTGTGACGTATGTCACTGTCAATTGATTAACCGGTAAAAATAATTCAAATATTCTCAAGACTATAAAATTGAATTACAAAATATCATAAATAAATTAGTTAAAATAAATAAGTTCCATATTTTGTTAGTTTAGAGTGAAATAATTGCATTATATGTCGTTTCTCTTTTTAGGTAAGAATATTACTTTTAAGTTGTTTTTGTTTTAGTGTTTTGTCTTGCGTTCTACTTTTCAATAATAAATTTCTCTTTTTAGAGCAACACATCAGAATATTATTTCACCAAATTCATATCATTATATATAAAAGCTTTCAATTAACCTTACAACTATGCTTTTAATATCTGCATCTATGAATAGTTATCCTTAATTAATGAAATAATTTACTTCAACGATGTCATACTACTTGGTCTAATAAAAAAAGGTCCTTTACCTCGCCTCCGGGGAGGCTGACGGTCACCAGGTCACCCTTGGTGGCCTTAATCTCGCCCTGCAAGAAGCCCTCCTTTTCATCCGGAACCCAGCATGCTTTCTTGCCATCGTATGGCTTGCTCTGGTCGATACGTTTCTGCTCGAGAGAAACGAACAGGTATGGGGTTGGATCGGGGTCCTCTCCCTCCTGTGCTACTGGCTTCGGCATTTCGGAGGGCTAACGAGACTTTTGGGCTAGTCGAGACACGAGAACACAGCCCTGGAGCCTTCCTGCGAAACACAGCACACGTTAATCGAAAGTCTATCGGAGAAGACGAAGCCGGCCAGCGCGTGCGTCTATTTGTGGATGTAATCCGAGCAGTGGCCGATTCGGGAACGCTGCCAGCGCCCGTTTGCGTAATACCCGAGTTTTAATGCGCGAGTTTTTTATTAGCATATCCCGAACGGCCCTTCGCGGATGTTACGTCACCAAGAATGCGAGTCTGGAAGCGCGCCAACTGATTTAGACGACCATGGATTGTTGTTATTGTCTTTTATGGTGCTGGTCGATGGGTCAATCGGATTCCTGTTTCTGATACGTTCGATTGGTTATGTTACAACAGTGTAAAGTGTCCCGGGTTCACGCTATATCACTAAATCAACGTTACCAATCACTCAGTTATCCTTTGAGCCATGAACCAAACACCACCTTTCACCGGTAGACCACTTCACAAATCAATCCAATCGATGTAAATCAGCTGACGTCGTTCAGCTACCGTCACTGGTGCACTCGCGTAATCGCACGCGCTGGCCGCGTGTAGGAACGTGCGCGCGTACTCACGTCTGAAGCCGTTCTGACCAGCGGCGGGGCGTCATGATGCTTTTTATACCAGCAATTCGACACCATCTCAGCCGACCACCCCATTTTAGGCGGATGCCAGCCTGGGCTCACTACTCTTTCAGAGCAGCTTAGCTTTCACTTCAGCGGCGGCTGTGGTGGCGACTGCTCATTGTATGCACCTGGTCCAATGCTGCAACACCTGGATGTTGATGCTATGATGAGTCAGTTAGTGATGGAATGTTCAAACAGGTTGCGTTAAACGGTAATTACAGTATAAATTGTATACGCGCACGAACGAAAGGAATCACTTATTTACGGTTTCTAATTTATTTTACGGCGGTAATTAAATTATTTGACTGAGGTTTCGGTAATCAAGTTTATTAGTAATTACAATAAAATTTGTGATTAAATGAATGGTACTTATCTTGAAACAAAAAAATTGTTTACCGTACGCTACATAAGTATTGATTTCGATTGTTACAAATGGAAATTATTATAAAACTAAATATAAATTTACAAACCTACCTACGTAAATTATTTTAAATGAAAAATTACTAAGAAAATTTTTTTTTATTTCTCAACTACCTTTTACACTGGGATTTCCATCTTTACTTTCATAGGGTAGGTCACTGACCTATATTTCTTTGAGTTGGTAATGATTTCATTCCTGCTCTTGACCATTTCTTAAACGCAAACAGGCATACGGCCACATTATGCTAAATAGCGTGATACTCAAACTATTATTAGTACTTTGGCCAAGGTAATTTTGGTTATAAATTGCATTTTGCATTCCCGTTTAAATTGATTAGTAGCAGAAAACTACGCTACGAATTCTTAATCGTATCTATGTAAATTAATATTTGGTATAGGTTTATTTTAGTATTGCAAATATGTTTATTATATATTGCAACCCACACAAAGGTTCTCTGCTTAACCCAATTGTACAGTGTTAGATAATGCTATTAGCATTAAGTCCGCCTATTGTAGGTACTTCACAAGTTGTAAATGTAACAATAAAGAATAAATAAAATTAAATAAATATTAAATGTAAAGATTACAGAATATTTGGAAAAATAATTTTTTTACTCATAATTCAAATTACAAACCTAAATAAAATATTTTTCAGTTTGTAGTTTAGTGACATGTGGTTCCCGGCACCAATACAAAAAAGAATAGGACCACTCCATCTCTTTTCCATGGATGTCGTAAAAAGCGACTAAGGGATAGGCTTACAAACTTGGGATTCTTTTTTAGGCGATAGGCTAGCAACCTGTCACTAGTTGAATCTCAATTCTATCGTTAAGCCAAATAGCTGATCGTGGCCATTCAGTCTTTTCAAGACTATTGGCTCTGTCTACCCCGCAAGGGATATAAACGCGACCATATTAATGTATGTATGTATGTTGTAGTTTAGTTAGATTTATTATTATAGTATAGTTTAGAAATTGTTATAGGTACTTAATCACATTTTATCGACATAATTTATTATTAATCAATAAATGATTTTACTAATAATTAATAATTCAGAGAGTCGTTTGTTGTGAACTTATGTAAACACCTGACTTATCCACTCCATCCGTAGCGTGCCACGCGCGACGCTGTTTATACAGCGCGAAAAACTATCTTAGTCCCGTTTACATATACATACATACATACATATGGTCACGTCTATATCCCTTGCAGGGAAGACAGAGCCAACAGTATTGAAAAGACTGAATGGCCACGTGCAGCTGTTTGGCTTAATGATAGAATTGAGATTCAAATAGTGACAGGTTGCTAGCCCATCGCCTAGAGAAGAATCCCAAGTTTGTAAGCATATCCCTTTAATTAGTCCCGTTTAATGTCCTTAAAAAAGCGATAGTTTTTCGCGCGATAAAAACGGCGCTGCGCTTGCGATGGATCGTGGTTTTAGATGGATCCCGGACTCCTCTCCAGAAAGGTGAGGATGCAACCGGGATTACAAAAAATTAGAACATTCAATCGACCGTAAAAATATAAGTAACAACTGAGTATGCACTCTGATGAGAGATAAAAAAAAATAAACTAAAAAGCATGATAGAAATCCTAAGATCATAATTTTATTGAAATCAAAACATCAGACCGGGTTGTCACAACATGTCAAAATTAGAGTATTTTGTATGTAAATATATCGTAATTTATTATCGTAATCTATATATATTACCAGTAAGTACCATACTAACCGTGTGCCGTGTGGTTCTCGGCACTAATAAAAAACAAAAAGAATAGGACCACTCCGTCTCATTCCCAAGGATTTCGTAAAATGCGAATAAGGGATAGGTTTCTAAACTTGGATTCTTCTATTAGGCGATGGGCTAGCAATCTATCACTATTTAAATCTCAATTCTATCATCAATCCAACAGCTGAACGTGGCCATTCAGTCTTTCAAGACTGTTGGCCCTGTCTACCCCGCAAGGGATATAGACGTGATCATATGTATGTATGTATTTAGTACTATACTTACTGCTTATCATAGTTACTTGTACCCACGAATAACCCAACCCAACAGTCTTGAAAAGACTGATAGGCCACGTTCCTTAGTCGCCTTTTACGACATCCGTGGGAAAGAGGTGGAGTGGTCCTATTCTTTTTTGTACTGGTACCGGGAACCACACGACACAAAAAGCTAACAAAAAGGATATTAATAATAATTTTAAAAATCTTTTAAAACAAGCTTTCATTTAAGTGTCCTAAAAAGATCAAAATAAAATTTTTTAATCACAATAACCACATTCATTTATGATTTACAGAATTGAAATTATAATAAAAGCTTGTCGCGATGCCTAGAAGAAATCTCTGCATATTCAGTGTCAGATGAAATTTTTGAGATTGAATTAACAAATTGAAATTATCGCGACAAGCTTTTATTAAAGTTTCAATTTCGTAAAATCATAAATGAATGTGCTTAATGTGATTTAAAATTTTTATTTTAATCTCTTTAGGGCACTTAAATAAAATCTTGTTTTAGAAGTTTTTTATAATTATTTTATTTTATATTTTTTAGTTTCAATCGATACTTATCGATCAATACGAAAGTCCATCTATAAAACGGAGAGTCCTTCAACAGAATAACTTAAGGAACGGGAAAACTATTAATAGGATAAACTATATTCTATAGAAGTAGATAGGTACCTACTCCTCCGGCATACCTTATAGAAGAATTAGCTTTTTTATATTTATTTCTTAGTCTATTCATTTCATTGATGGCGTCATTATTACATGGCCGAGTCCCGGTTAATTTCGGATTAAAGTCGGGAAGTAGATACTAAATGAAAAAAGCTTGATTAATTTTTTTTTTTTGAAGTATATATTTTTATTGATGTCAACCCTGGATGTAGCATCTATTTCATGGTGGGCCTACCAACTGCCTATCATAAACGAATGAGTATACGAAATTTCAAGTACCAGCAGTTGAATATTGAGGAGTTCCATAGTAAATGAATGAATGAATGCGTAAACAAAATTTCATGTCCCTGCTATTTACCGCTGAGGAGATTTCTCGTACGGAGCCGATCCTCGCAACAGCATCAGGTTACGTTTGATGATTAACATGCATTGTCATCAGTTCTGGACCAGCATGCAAAATTTCAGCTCAATCGGATACCGGGAAGTGGGTCAAATTGAACTTCAAAGATTTGTTAACATACAAGTGAAACTAAATAAAAGCTTTTAAAATACATACATACATTCATATGTATCACGTCTTTATCCCTTACGGGGTAGACAGAGCCAACAGTCTTGAAAAGACTGATAGGCCACGTTCAACTGTTTGGCTTAATGATAGAATTAAGATTCAAATAGTGACGGGTTGCTAGCCCATCGCCTAAAAGAAGAATCCCAAGTTTATAAGCCTATCCCTTAGTCGCCTTTTACGACATCCATGGGAACGAGATGGAGTGGTCCTATTCTTTTTTTTATTGGTGCCGGGAACTACACGGCATTTTAAAATACAAGTTTTACTAAATAAAAAAAAACTAAATTTCCCCCCCATATATGTCATTAAGGTTTTCATTTGCGATCCACAGGCGGCATCTACCGGCCGAAAATCGAATTACGCAAACACGTGGTGGCAGGGAAAGCAAAAAAGAGTGGCCGACCCACATCGCCACGATCTTTGTGTTCAGAAATAGACGAGCTGAAATAGTGTACAGGGCGTACGACAGAATTAGACTGACTTTTGTTGCGGTCGCCGGTGGCGCCGGAGTTTGCGCGCTGGTTGCCAGGGCAATCGATCTCGCATACCTTGGTATGATTGAGTTTTTACATACATACATTAAATTACGCCTCTTTCCTGGAAGGCTAGGAAGAGACTACCTCTTTCCACTTGCCACAATCTCTGCATACTTCCTTCGCTTCGTCATTCATAACTCTCTTCATGCAAGCTCGGCGGTTTCGGGTACTTTTGACCTGACCTTTTAGCAAGACGTCCTTAATTGGGTTTTTCTTTCACAAAATATTGACCTAGAACCTGCTAGAGATACAGAGAAAGGTGACGAGTATCTTACACGTTATACACTAGTATGTCTCGTACATATACATATATACATATGGTCACGTCTATATCCCTTGTGGGGTTGACATAGCCAACAGTCTTAAAAAGACTGATAGGCCACCTTCAGCTGTTTGGCTTAATGATAGAATTGAGATTCAAATAGTGACAGGTTGCTAGCCCATCGCCTATAAAAAGCATCCCAAATTTGTAAGCCTATCCCTTAGTCGCCTTTTACGACATCCATGGAAAAAGATGAAGTGAGTCCTATTTTTTTTTTGTATTGGTGCCGGGAACCACACGGCACATGTCTCGTACCAAAAACAAAATCTACCAAAAGACATTCTTACATACTCGTATCATGGAGTAGATATATTAGCAGAGTCGACCCTTCGTGACGTGGTAGAAGCCAAAGAAGAGGAATAATCTTTTCGTTTTCTAAATATGTATAAGAGGACACGCCAACTGATTGACATTATATTATCGGCAGTTGTACGAGTAGTGGTCTTATTAATGTTTTTTTTATAAGCTTACTATTTTCAAATCGGTTACCAAGGAATTAACAAAAAGTTATTTTTATAAATTAAATTTTTCATTTAGATTTTTTTCAATTAACAAAGCTGTAAGTAACGATCAAACCTGCTAGGCCGACTTTAAGATTATTTATCTCTTTTAAAAATACCTTTAACCTTTTTTCTTAATAGGTATCATTCATGTGTCGATTCTTGCGTTTGGAATGTTCGGACTAGTTAGATCATCGGTGTCAAATAATTTCTCAATTCTTTTACTGACACGAGAATGTCGAAAAACAACATTAAGTATCAATTGTTTGTAATATTGTTTGTTTAAAAACTACACGGCCTCAATAAATCGTTGGCTTCCGCGACGCCTACATCGTTCGTACAAATATAAAATATACCAGGGAACAGACACCATGATAATTTTATGTAATCAATGAGATTGTGTGATTGCCGTGTGGTTCCCGGCAGCAATAGAAAAAAGAATAGGACTACTCCATCTCTTCCCCACGGATGTCGAAAAAGGCGACTAAGGGGTAGGCTTATAAATCTATATTTGAATCTTAATTCTATCAAAAAGCCAAACAGCTGAACGTGGCTTTTCAGTCTTTTCAAGGCTGTTGGGTCTGTCAACCCCGTAAGGCACATAGACGTGATGATATGTATGTATCTATGTAATCAGTTTGTAAAGAATGAAATCAAAATTACGTCTCAAATTTTGGTCTTCATTCGAAGATACATTTTAAAACAAGCCTTGCCTCGGTTTCACAATAAGGGTGTTTGTAATTTTAAAGTTACAATTCCCTAAAATGAATTATCACAGCTAACAAAAATTAAAACCAATAGAACTAATGATATTAATATCTTTATGCTCGAAATGATGAGGCATTTGAATCACCTGCAGATTAGGGTAATATGCAATGTTGTACAGCTCAAAATATGACCCAAATGTTTTACTGTATCAGATGACAATCAAACATCATTGATTGATGCGCATGCTAAACCCAAATCATTAACACATTTTTTGTATGTATGTTTGTAACGCGATAACTTTCGAACCGTTGTTGGTCAGATTTTGATGAAATTTAAAATGTAATCTGTCAGTAGAATTTTTAAGATCGTGAGGCAATAAAATCGGTTGAGTAGGATGCAACCAGGACTAAAGCCAGGAGGATGGATGGACATACATACATATGGTCACGTCCATATCCCTTGCGGGGTAGACAGAGCCAACAGTCTCGAAAAGACTGAATGGCCACGTTCAGCTATTTGGCTTAATGATAGAATTGAGATTCAAATAGTGACAGGTTGCTAGCCCATCGCCTAAAAAGGAATCCCAAGTTTGTAAGCCTGGATGTAGGATGAAGTAAGGATGGATGGACTTACGTATAATTAATAGAATATCGTAATGCTTAACAAAGTGGACTTGGCTCCAGTGGGAGTTTACAAAAGTCCTTCCCTAACAGAAAGTTACATCGTATTTGACCTTTATTAGTTCATCAATTCGACTAAATTAGTAATCAAACTGTTTTATAGTCACTAGAAGCTGTAGCACTATGTACCGGTTAAAATATTGGATAAACCACAGCGTTATAGGTTTTAACTATTTCTACTATATACATACATACATATAGTCACGTCTACATCCCTTGCGGGGTATACAGAGCCAACAGTCTACTAAATTGTGCATTTATTTCTAGGCCACTATTTGTTGTTTTCATTCATTCACTTAAGAGAAAATTAACATTCAGTAGAGGGTTTGGGTCAGCTAAAAGTGAATTTTCAACCTGACTTCATTTCCAAGGAAGTCATTCTCAGTCAGGTCTGGTTAACTGACCTGACATTACTCAGCCTTAGTAACACAATCCACCTCACAACCGACTTTTGCCAAATCTATTCTTAATAAAAGTATTTCACGAACAAATTTAAATCTTATTACTTCAATGGCAAACTCTAAATTCGTTCCTCATAGTCATGTACAATATTTCAGATGATTTTAATCTCTGTCATCTTTTGCTTTAGGTTTACTATTGATTGTGTTCTCAATCGAATTATCTTTATCGTCACTTCATAATAGATCGATTGTAATTGAATGTCACACAGTCTAGATTAGGGAGAGAATATTCTGGACTCACCTGCGGATATAAACTTATGTTGATAGCAACATGACTTACATTTGGCATAAACTCAATAAAAACAAAAATCATTCGAGAAAGTTGTTCTATTTCGATCACGATATCAACATTAAGTTCTTATTTGATAACATTTGTAACATTTTTTTAATTATCTACAGGAATAACTATAATGTCAATTCTATCATTAAGCCGAGCAGCTGGGTGTGGCCTATCTGTTTTTTTAAGACAGTTGGCTCCGTCTACCCCGCAGGGGATATAGACGTGACTATTTATATGTATGTATGTAAAATGAACTCAAAGAATTTTCCATACTTTCATTTAATTTGATCAGTTTCTTTCCGTGCAAGTGGTTTGGATTGAATCGTTATAAAACAGATTATTTTAACATCTCTCAGGTGTATTTAGCATCCTAATTAATGCGAAAATACCCAGCAGATGAGTCAAACAAACACCAAACGAGTGAAGGTTGTTTATGAATGGTCTACGTCACTCTGGAGTTGCTCCAGTTGGATGTCTTTCAAAGGGAAGGCTATTTATAACGCAGATGATGAGACCCTTTAAGTTGGTATCGAGAGCTTTGATGAATTGAGATTTATTTAGGTTGTGGTAAAGGTAAAGCTGTTATATACAATATTTAATTTTCGATTCTCCTAAACATGTCCATAAATAAATAAAGATCTCGGATCTCATCAATGATGGAGGTTATGAAACACAGAAAGGATTACGATATGCACAAATAGTGACAGGCTTCTTTCCTTTTATCTTTTATATTTCTCTTACCCAGTTAAAATCTTTAAATAGTTTGGCTGATTGTAGAAATAGTTAAATTTAAAATTATCTTGTATCAAGTTTTGAAACATATATTGCAGCTAGTCCTTGCTCGCGGCTTAATTGTATCCTTTCTCCTTTCGTATTGATTCCTTCTCTCTCTCATCTTTTCTCTTCATGTTTAAATCTTTATAACTTTATGAGTTAAATTCTTTTTTTTTTTCAATTTGTCCGATTTGCGACATCTTCAGTTTAAAGATTCCTATCATTTGTGTTAGCCTTATCTATATGTTATCCTACTTGTCATTGTGTGCCATGTGGTTCCCGGCAGCAATATTTAAAGAATATGACCACTCCATCTCTTTCCTATGGATGTCATATAAGGCGACTAAGGGATAGGCTTATAAACTTGGGTGCCTTCTTTAAGGCGATGGGCTGGCAACCTGTCACTATTTGAATCTCAATTCTATCATAAAGCCAAATAGCTGAACGTGGTCTAAACAAGACTGTTGGCTCTGTCTACCCCGCAAGGGATATAGTCGTGATTATATGTATGTATGTTTTATTAAACACCTTAATGCTCTTTACCAATTTGTAAAATCGTTTTCCTCGCACCTCCTCCGGACGTATGTTTGGTATCTTTGGCTGACATGTTATGTATTATCGAGGTTGTAATATCTCATTCTTCAGTAATATCTACAAATTTATTGTCAGTTGAAAGCTTGGGTGATGACGTGTGTAGAATTATTGTTTGTTCTATAAACTAGCAGCTAGAATGTTATTTTAGGGTAACTAGCCTGCGTCATTCACTTGTATTATATAAATCTGTTCAGGAATACTGAAAGATTGAGTAGTCATTATCTTTTTTCATTATATAAAAAGTATAAGAACTGTTTGACGTAAAAGGTAAAATTTATGCAGTCGTCCGGTAGTTTGACTTTTTGTCGGAAGTTGTTCTTGGAAATATTAGGAAGGAATTGTATACTAAAACACGTTTTCTTATTTAGAAGTTATTTTCTTATCTATTCTAGGTTAAGCTTTAGTAAATTAAGCACGTAGTATAACAGTTTCAAATCTTTTACCATAACTTTTTTTGTCATAATTGAGCGGTTTCTGTGGCGCAGCGGTAGTACGCTCTTGTCTGTGACACCGGAGGTCCCGGGTTCGAATCCCGGCCAGGGCATGAAGAAAAAAGAACTTTTTCTGACTGGCCTGGGTCTTGGATGTTTCTCTATATAAGTATTTATTTAAAATATAATATCGTTGAGTTAGTATCTCGTAACACAAGTCTCGAACTTACTTCGAGGCTAACTCAATCTGCGTAAAAAAATAAAATAAAAAAATTAACAGTTCACTCCAGTGGTGTAATAACCCTATTTCAGGGTTATTATTTTTATACATACTACGCCTCTGTCTTCCGTTCTTCTCCAACGACTAATGTTTATTGATCTGAAATTGCTGAAAGCAAAATATATATAACAAAACCCATCTCCCGCTTTACACGAAAGCGGCCAGGCAAGTGAGTCAGCGGCGTGTGCGCAGCTATAATTACACTTTCTACGTCACGAACGTCACGACAAACAGACACGCATTCTTGACCAAATCCGAACTGACCTATATTTAGCACAGCAAACCTGAATTAGGTAAGTGTGTGAACTCATTAAGTAAGATCAGCAAGAGTTCTTGAAATTCTGGAATTGTCGCAAAATTCCTTATCTATTTTTTTATTTATTATTATTTTTGTATTTTATTTGAGATCAACAAGTACCAGAGTTCTTGAAATTCTGGAATTGTCGCAAAATGCCTTATTTTTTATTATTTTTCTATTTTATTTTTCGTGAGTTAGCCTCGAAGTAACTTCGAAACTTGTGTTACGAGATACTAACTCAATGATACTATGTAATGAAAAACATATGTAAGAAGTACTACTAAGTACCGCTCCTTCAAAACAGACTGTTATCCTTTCCTGACAGATGTCCTTTACATTTAACTGTATTTTGATTTTATGCATATCTCTAACAGCAGTCATAACATTCTTGCCTCCTCTTGGGATTCTTCTTGTAGCTGGTGGGCTAGCAACCTGTCACTATTTGAATCTTAATTTCATCATTAAACCATACAAATGAACGCGACCTATCAGTCTTTTCAAGACCATTAGCTCTGTCTACCACGCTAGGTATATAGACGTGATTGTTAGTACTTTTTAATTTTTGTTTTTTATTCTTGCATCAAAAGATAGCCAATTAAGGGTCGAACTATTGAGATTATGCAAAACTCTGCGTTTATATCTCAAGGCATTTTCTGGGTTCCCAATTGTAGTGCACACAAAGTTTCTTTCTTAACAATCTTCATAAAATTCGTTAAATACTTGATACCACATGTCACAGAAGCATAAATCGTCATTGTCTTTCCAGTCACTATCATGGTCCCTGAAATTCATTAAGGACACAATCTTTCTCCGTCGATTCCGGTCGGAAGTAATCCTCACTCGCTCGTACAACCAGAAGAGAGATGAAGACCACTTGGACCATTGTACATCCATACATATGATCACGTCTTTATCCCTTACGGGGTAGACAGAGCCAACAGTCTTGAAAAGACTGATAGGCCACGTTCAGCTGTTTGGCTTAATAATAGAATTGAGATTCAAATAGAGACGGGTTGCTAGCCAATTGCCTAAAAGAAGAATCCCAAGTTTAGAAGCCTTTCCCTTAGTCGCCTTTTACGACATCTTTGGACCATTGTGTTTGTTATTATAATATTTTTTCTTAGTTATTACCTTCAATTACCAATTTATAGGTGTACCGAGTTCAGAAGTCTTTAAAGGTGATGCAATTATTATTGTAATGTTTTCAATCAGTTCAGGTGGGGATTTTCCGCGGATATCTTTCTGTGTTGGGAGCGCAATGAGTTGTGTGCTAAGTCCAGACCTTGGACCACTTAGGTACTGTCATATTGTCTTGCATCAGATTTCCTGAGTATTGCAATATGTTGCAATGTTGAAGACTGCAGAATTTTGGCACGACATAATAAATTTGAATAATCAAAAAATGTGACAAGCATTAACAAAAATGTCGCACAATGATGAATAAACAATTGTCATTTTAAAATAAGGGTTAAAAAACAGTAAACGCGTGTTAGCTTAATACATTGCTTTTGAAAAAATCTATAGTCGCATTCTACCAAACCGGATATATTCATATGAACTCCTGAGTTGTTAACGATATTGAAGTTAAGTTGTCTGTAAATAATATTCACAGGAAGAGATAGATTAAGTCTATTCTTGTAACTCGAATGATATTCAATTTACAGAGCTATTAATATTACTGTTACTACACAGAATATTTCAGATAGTGTCGTAATGTTTTTTTGTTACTGAGTTTTAACAAAATCTAGGCCTATTTTATGCTAAACAATTAACTAGCTGTATTAAAACTACTCTTTGCCTTTTTTTGGTCCTATACTATATAAGTTATTAAAGTTATGTTAATTAATGAAGATTGATCGAGTGATTTAACTGTGAAGAGGTGACAAACATAGTTAGTTTTGCATTTTATTTTATTACGTTCAGCTAAATAGCTGAACGTAATAAATCATTAAGCCAAATGGCTTAATGATAGAATTGAGGTTCAAATCGGTTGCCAGCCCATCGCCTAGAAAAGTATCCCAAGTTTGTAAGCCTATCCCTTAGTCGCCTTTTACGTCATCCATGGGAAAGAGATGGAGTGGTCCTATTCTTTTTTGTATTGGTGCCGGGAACCACACGGCACTCTCTTTATTTTATTAGTTGGGATAATACTCGTTAATGCATAATTTATACTCAGTAAATAACACACGTACCGAAACATAAATCTTCATTATGAATCGAGTTAAATTATGTGATTTCAAAATGAACACGATAACATTTAGCAAATACTAGGCTACATTGATGATTGATGATACGGAATGAAAATAAATCGAAATGAAAAAAATTGATAACAATCCGGCTTTTCAAAAAAATATTCTATGATAACTGATCCAAAGGAGTTTAAGATCAGGTATTAGAATTTTGTTAGTTAACGGAAATTCTAGAAAAAAAGTTAGCCTATGTTATTTCCGAAGGTATGTATATGAAGGAAGGAAGGTCTTATATATAGATATATATCTATGCCCAATATGATTAAAATCAATTCAATAGATTTTAAGTTTTTTATTTCCAAACAAAAATACGTTTATTTTTAAACTACAAGTAAGTATTATAGTATTGTTGTGTGTCATATAACATTCTGATTCTTACATCTATCTTTAGTCTTTTACGGTTTTTCTATATTCTTCACAGATATTCCTTCAAAATGTAAATTGTGATAAACAAATAGTTGCTATAAATATCCCGGGACCATCTGATTCACGTGTGCGGATCGTAAAATAGAGATATTTGGAGCGTCGTCGGCCACCGCTCGGCTTGCGACAAACGATGACATAACGTGTTTGTTGGATCTCAATGTGTTTTTCTATAAGTTTTGTTATATACATACATACATATGGTCACGTCTATATCCCTTGCGGGGTAGACAGAGCCAACAGTCTTGAAAAGACTGAACTGACGTGAAAATGTATATGTATGTTTAGTGAGGGATTAATTAAAATATCTCATTAAAAGTGAAATCCTATGATAATTTATTGAATCTTATTCAATGCAAATAGGTCACATCAAAAAAATATAAAGATTAACAACCCACCCTTAAGAGTTTCCGGTGCAAAGGTGCCCAGAACACTTGCTGCATTACCGCGCTGGATAGCTACGGTCATTCTTTGCACCAAAAACGAGCCAGTCATTGAAAAAGGTATGTGGCGACATCTCTACGCCACTCGTCACAACATCCAATCTCACAACAACTGTCAATCATCGCGAAGAAATTGACGCGCTCAACCAATAGTAGCGAAGAAACTAAATCGCGATTTCAAAGACTTCACGGATTGTAGCTATATATACAACCTCCGACACAACATCGTCGGAGCCGCGGTTCCCTAGACATAACACCTAGCCTGGCGGAAGATCTTCCCTTTGGTGGCGGTCGAGCCGAATCATCGCTCCCGCTACAGGTATTTCAAAATACTATATTTAATGCCAAAGCAATTTATTACACTCGCACTAATAACTCAATAGGTGACAATGATCCCTAATCTGTAACACTGTTCAACTCGTTTATTTTTGTTACCCGTGTCGATCTACATCTGCGTGGCTGAAACATGACTAATATTTTATGAAGAGGACTTCGTGATAATCTGTAGAGTTAATTTATACGGCCTCTGTGGCGCAGCGGTAATACATTTGTCTGACAGAATGCATGAAATCAAAGAGATGGAGTGTTCCTATTTTTTTTTTGTATTGGTACCGGGAACCACAAGTTCTCATTGTAATACTACTTCTTTTATTCATATAACTATCAATTCAAACAAGTCAACTGGCATAGCCTTATTATTGATAGATTTGACGGCCTCTGTGACACCGGAGGTCCCGGGTTCGAATCCCGGTTAGGGTATGATGAGAAAGGAACTTTTTCTGATTGGCCTGGGTCTTGGATGTTTGTCTATATAAGTATTCATTATAAAATATAGTATCGTTGAGTTAGTATCTCGTAACACAAGTCTCGAACTTACTTCGTGGCTAACTCAATCTGTGTAATTTGTCCCGTATATTTTTATATATATCAAACTAAATTGGCTTGTCCTACACGCATCATATAGTCACGGCTTTGCTAAACTTAGTTTAGGTTTGGATCGACCATTTGTGCAGACTTGAAGCTGGTCGATGGAGCTGATGGCGACGAAGAGCTGGAAAGAGATTACTCTTTAAGGCTTACTGGCAGATTAATAACCCGCTGGTCCGAAGACATAAAAAATCATTCCAGGACAACATAGATTAGAGAAACCTTTGATAGAGATAGATGGAAGATATTGAAAAGGCATACGCCGAACTGTGGACCAAAATACGCTGATGAAGAAGAAGATACGTAATTTGAGTCCAAAAGTTGGAAGTGATAAAAGATCCAGATGTATGGCTTATTTGTGTGTTTCATATCAGCAATGTAATTAAAATATGCAACATTATTAAAATCTTTTATGATGAAGACAGAGCCAATGGTCACAAGAATCATGGCTACATTTAGCTGAATTAATAAAAGATAATATTATTCAAGTTGCTAGGCCGTCGTCTGAAAGAAGAATCCTAAAATTCCATTTTTAGTAAGATTAAGTCCTAATTGT
Organism: Amyelois transitella; assembly: GCF_032362555.1. Taxonomy (NCBI): domain Eukaryota; kingdom Metazoa; phylum Arthropoda; class Insecta; order Lepidoptera; family Pyralidae; genus Amyelois; species Amyelois transitella. The sequence continues at coordinate 10,140,147 of NC_083516.1, read as the reverse complement.
GTTCCTACATATATTTTTTTGCCCCGTATTACGTTTTTCTTGTTAGTTAGTTAGATTTGTTTGTTCTTACGCTTTTGTACTCTTGTATTTTGAAAGCGGTAGATTTAATTTTTATCTCTTCTCCTCTCAATGTATCCTCTACCTAATGGCGTGCGTCACCTGCACTGCAATTCATTAGCATCTTGCCAACGACTGCAATATGGGTTCAGGGCTTTTAGAGAGCAATTAAGGGTCTCGTGAACGGGCTAAGAGTCTGGTGGACCAGATAGATAGATAGATGGAAAAAACTCTTTATTGCACTATAAGAGTAAAACATACATACATACATATGGTCACGACTATATCCCTTGCGTGGTCTTATTAGCCAACAGTCTTGAAAAGACTGAATGGCCACGAATCAGAAACATTTTATCAGGACGCAGTAAGGATGCAGAAGGTAAAAAATAATACTCCAAAAAAGATCTTAAAAGGTGTTACTTTGGGACGGCACATATAATATTATAAAGCTGAAGAGTTTGTTTGTTTGTTTGAACGCGCTAATCTCAGGAACTACTGGTTCGAATTGAAAAAATATTTTTGTGTTGAATAGAACATTTATCGAGGAATGCTTTAGGCTATATAACATCACGCTGCAACTAGAAGAAGCAAAGAAATCATGAAAAATAAGAAAAATACGGGGGGAAAATTATTCACCCGTGAGGTCTTCAATGATGCCCAAAATAACTATTCCACGCGGAGGAAGTCGCGGGCACAGCTAGTGATATATAAAAAACTTAATGCTGCAATAATTTAATATATAATAATAATAAAGAATTTACCAATACCAAATATGACAGTTGTCTATAATGAAGAGATAACTAATAAAAATTATTCTTCACGTTCCATTCTCTGCAATTCTTCATATATTCCTCGTGTTTGGCTGATCTGCTATTGATCACGATAGTGGCTTCCTTGGTCTTCGGGATCTTGATCGTGGGCCTGATGACTGTAGACCAGATCTTGCCGCACATAGCCATGACGCTGATAACAGACAGACCGAGGAGAAAACCCTGGGAATAAGACAATCATCAGTTTCTATTCGGGAAAAAAATCGTAGAAAGACTATAGTTGTATTAATATTGCTTTATTCCATGTGGTCCCCGGCACTACTAGAAAAAAGAATAGGACCACTCCATCTCTTTCGTGGATAGTTTCAAGGATGTCGTTAAAGGCGACTAAGGGCTTGTTAACTTGGGATGCGTCTTACACGATGGGCTATCAACCGGCCACTATTTGAATGTCAATTTAATCATAAACACAGCTGAACGTGGCCCTATCAGTCTTTTCAAGACTGTTGGCTCTGTCTACCCCGCAAGGGATATAGACGTAATTATATGTATGTATTCTTTTAAAATACCTACTCTCTGCTCTTAAACGTAAGGTATGAACTGTAACGTTGATACATACAAACACGTCTGTATCCTTTGCGGGCTAGACAGAGCCAACAGTCTTCAAGACTGAAAGGCGGTGTAACGTTGATATAATATGTATTTGTACTCACAACGCTTCCTCCTAGATCCGAAAGAAAAAGGTTCCAGTCGTAATTATATCGCTCTTCGTACACGGAAACAAGCATGCCATTGAAGTATATGTAGAGCTGGGAATTAATTATTATCTTATACATATATAAAATTCTGGTGTCACAATGTTCGTTCCCATACTCCTCCGAAACGTCTTGAGCGATTCTCATGAAATTTTGTGAGCATATTGTGAGTAGGTCAGAGAATCGGCCAACATCTATTTTTCATACCCCCTAGTGATAAGGGTTGGCCACACTTAACATTATCTTTTTAACTAGAAACGTTTGCCGGGACAGCTAGTAGTCATTTATAAGGTTACATGTTTTAGCTGTAAGGCTCATAATATCTGACTTATAATTTTTCTCCCTTTTGGTACCAACTTAGAAATTTGTAAGAGCTTAAAAACAATCTAGATCATAAAGATAATAAACGTCATACATACATACATATAATCACGTCTATATCCCTTGCGAGGTAGACAGAGCCAACAGTCTTGAAAAGACTGATAGGCCACGTTCAGCTGTTTGGCTTTATGATGGAATTGAGAGTCAAATAGTGACAGGTTGCTAGCCCATCGCCTTAAAGAAGAATCCCAAGTTTATAAGCCTATCCCTTAGTCGCCTTTTACGACATCCATGGAAACGAGATGGAGTGGTCCTATTCTTTTTTGTATTGGTGCCGGGAACCACACGGCACAAACGTCACGCTAAGAAAACTACAAGGTAATTTCATACATACATAATTGTAGCGGGAGCGATGATTCGGCTCGACCGCCAAAAGAGGGAAGATCTTCCGCCAGGCTAGGTGTTATGCCTGGGGAACCGCGCGACAGACGATGTTGTGTCGGAGGTTGTATTTATGCTCCAATCCAAGTAATCTTTTGAAACCGCGATTTAGATTCTTCGCTGCTATTGGTTGAGCGCGTCAATTTCTTCGCGTTGATTGACAGTAATTGTTTGATTGAATGTTGTGACGAGTGGCGTAGAGATGTCGCCACATAATCTTACTGGTAGGCGCTATTTGAGCTTGCTTGCACCACATTAAGCCTCATTTTCATTGAGGTCAAAACCAATAAAATATAATATACCAACAAAAATTACAAGGAAAACTGTTCCCGAGTTTAAAGTTCGCGACGAACTACATGTATTGCAAAGATCGGTAGGTAGGTACATAAGAAAAATTGCATCATCATCACTACATAGTATAAAACAAAGTCGCTATTTTAGTCTGTTTGTGTGTATGCTTAAATCTTTAAAATTACGCAACGGATTTTGATGCGGTTTATGTAACAGGTAGAAGGATTCAAGAGTAAGGTTTTTATGTAAGTATAATAACATCTATTATATAATGGAGAAATACTTATTTTGCACCCGTGCGAAGCCGGGGCGGGTCGCTAGTTTTAATTTAAAAAAAAACATCTTACGTTGGTCTGCAAATTAGTGCCAGTGCTAATAGCCCATGTCCGTTTAGCAGTGTCCCAGGAGTAGAAGGTCTGGCGGTCTGTGATGAAGGCATTGTACAGGTACGAGCGGCAGAATCGAGGACATGATGAGCAGTTGTGGTTCACGTACGTACTGGGAATGGAAAGGACTTTTTTAAGTGTGTGTGTGTTTCTTCTGTGGCGCAGCGGTAGTACGCTTGTCTGTGACACCGGAGGTCCCGGGTTCGAATCCCGGTCAGGGCATGATGAGAAAAGAACTTTTCTGATTGGCCTGGGTCTTGGATGTTTATCTATATAAGTATTTATTATAAAATATATTGTTGAGTTAGTATCTCGTAACACAAGTCTCGAACTTACTTCGAGGCTAACTCAATATGTGTAATTTGTCCCGTATATATTTATCATATTGAATTTATATATATATTTATTTATTTAAAGAAGGTATGAAGGTGTCGTGTGGTTCCCGGCACTAATAAGTAAAAGGGCCGCTCTATATCGTTTCCATGGTTGTCGTTGATAGCTAAGGGATAGACTTATAAACTTGGGATTCTTCTTTTAGGCGATGGGCTAGCAACCTGTCACTATTTGAATCTCAATTCTATCATTAAGCCAAACAGCTGAACGTGGCCTATCAGTATTTTCAAGACCGTTGGCTCTGTCAACTCTCATGGGATATAGCTGTGATTATATGTATGTATGTCTTTATAATTGGCGAAACAGATTTATTACTTAGAAATAACCTTTGAATAAACTAGATGTTCGTAGAGAACTTAGACCTTGCGAACACTATAATACCTATATATTATTTAAATTAATGTGAAAATCCTAATCTGCTCCACGAACGTAAAAATTCTATTAGCAGATCGCGGGAAAAACTATCGCTATCCTATTTCAAGTCATAATAAAAAGCAAAACAGCAATACGTTTTCACGCGACAAAAACGGCGTCGCGCGTGAAATGCTAAGGGTCTTACCCAGTAAAATCGACGATTGAACTTGTAAATAACACATTAGAGTATTAATTACGATATTCTTCTACCTGGTATATGTACATACATACATAAAATCACGCCTTTTTCCCGGAGGGGTAGGCAGAGACTACCTCTTTCCACTTGCCACGATCTCTGCATACTTCCTTCGCTTCATCCACATTTATACCTAGTATAAGCTGATATCAGACTCCTCATGCCAGAATAATTTCTGCAATGAGGCAGGTTGCTCTTCATCCAAGGTCCAGAGCATCCAGCCTGGCTGCTCACCAGATCCCAGACATATTGGGCAGTACACTGAAATTAAAAAAAACTATATCTTTATCCCAGATCCGTGGAATTGACCAATGAAAACAGATGGACTAAGCAAATATGTATAACAAGGAATATGTGAGTGGCATGGTTGGAGTAAAAAGGCATTGAGGTATGTACCTTTATCAAATCGGGGACTTCCTGGGGTCAAAGGTGAGGTGAACAATACTCTTAACCGCCGAGCTCACACAAAGGGAGTTATGAATGAAGATGAAACGAGATGTGCCGTGTGGTTCCCGGCACCAATACAACAAATAATAGGACCACTCCATCTCTTTTCCATGGATGTCATAAAAGGCGACTAAGGGATAGGCTTAATAACTTGGGATAATTTTTAGGCGATGGGTAAGCAACCTGTTACTATTTGAATATCAATTCTATTACTAAGCCAAATAGCTGAACGTGGCCATTCAGTCTTTTCAAGACTGTTGGCTCTGTCTACCCCGCAAGGGATATAGACGTGACCATATGTATGTATGTATGTATAAAACGAAAAGGGTATGCAGGGATAATGGCAAGTAGAAAGATGTAGTATCTGCCTATTCCTCCGGGAAAAAGGCAAGATTTGATTTGTTTATCCATCTTGTGTTTCGACCGGCGGCCATTTTGCGTAGATTTGGGGTAGATCATTATATGCGCCTGATTAAATATTTTCCACTTCAAAAATAGGGCAGGTATATATTGCCTTCACTTTTAACGCAGGCGTAAGTTAGTCTACTAGACTAAGCGATGGCATGGCTACGCGGGTCCTCACGTGTATCGTCAGCCCCCCTTAAAATAGGGGGTGAGTAACACAGAACATAACGGTACTGTAGCGGGAGCGATGATTCGCCTCGACCGCCACCAAAGGGAAGATCTTCCGCCAGGCTAGGTGTGATGCCTGGGGAACCGCGGCTCCGACGATGTTGTGTCGGAGGTTGTATATATGCCCGTGAAATTTATCCCTTGAGAGGTAGAAAGAGCCAACAGTCTTAAAAAGGCTAATAGGCCACATTCAGCTGTTTGGTTTAAAGACAGAATTGAGATTCAAATAGTGACAGGTTGCCAGCCCGTCGCCTAAAAGAAGAATCCCAAGTTTATAAGCCTATCCCTTAGTCGCCTCTTACGACATCCATGGGAAAGAGATGGAGTGGTCCTATTCTTTTTTTCTAATAGTGCCGGGAACCACACGGCTTTTCTTGATCTTAGAATATAGGTTTGAAGTCTTGATATCAGTCTGCTGTTACCTACCTCATTAGCACTGTAGTTCTCACTGTTCGTGCAAGGGTCATCTTCTTTTCCTATCTTGACGTACTGGTCCACCTTCAGCTTGACGTCGATGGTGTCTCCAGTGTTCACGTAGAAATAGTCCACATGACCACCGTTATACACGTCTACTTCTAGAAGGAAAAGAATAATTCTTTAGATCTAAAGTTCTAAAGTGTTTGAATGAAGAACTGGTGTGTAAGATGAGGTAAAAGACTGTAAATATATTCATTTATAACATGCCATATGGTTCCCGGCACCAAAAAAAGAATAGGAGAGAATAGAATAAAAAAAAGGATAGAAACACTCCATCTCTTTGGATAGGCTTGTAAACTTGATATTCCTCTTTTGGGCGATGGGCTAGCAACCTGTAACTATTTGAATCTCAATTTTATCATTAAGCCAAACAGCTTAATATAGCCTATCAGACTTTTCAAGACTATTGGCTCTGTCTTCCCCGCAAGAGTGATATGATTATAATGTATAATCTCATCTTGCCACCAGGCAGATTGAAATCAAACGCACTCAAATCATTATAAAAAAGCCCTAAGTCACCTTTTACGACATCCATAGGAAAGAGATTGACTGGTCCTATGCTATGTATATATTTATTTATTTATTTATCTGTCTGTAATGGTAGATGTAAGAAAGTTAATACATAAATAAATAAAAAATAAATAAATATGTCCTAGTGTTATTTCTATTTCCATACACTTACCTGTTTATTTAAAGTAATGTAACTTACCAAAGTATATTTACCTGTAAACGGCTCCCTGTTATAATGCACGTGGACATGGTACCCCGGGGGGTAGGTGCTGGTGGAAGTGGCCACGTCCTGGGCGGAATGCTTCAGGGTGATGGAGTATCCTGACGTCCTGGTGGCTCTGGTGCTGACGACCTTCGGCGAGAGGGTGTAGCAGCGACCGTGCATGAAGCCCAGCGTTGAATTTATAGCTACATCTTGAAATAGAATAAATAAAGTCTTTTCATTGTAAAACCCAATTTTAATACTTACTACATAGAAATCTCTAGACATACATACATCACGTCTGTATATAGTATCGTTGAGTTAGTATCTCGTAACAAAAGTCTCGAACTTACTTCGAGGCTAACTCAATCTGTGTAATTTGTCCCGTATATAAAAAAAAGTGTTCAGTCAAGAACCAAACGGCTTACTCACTCTCCATTCTGCCTTCCAAGCCGTATTGCACGAAGATGTCACTCTCATTGAACGTGACGTCTTCCCAGAGCTGGTGGAGGCTGGTCTGAGAGAAGTTGAAGGCCAGCCAGGTGGAAGTGTAGCGGGGGTGGGCGTATAGTCCATATTCCTGAAACATTTTATATCTATATTATGGCGTGCCGTGTGGTTCCCGGCACCAATACAAAAAAGAATAGGACCACTCCATCTCTTTCCCATGGATATCGTAAAAGGCGACTAGGGGATAGGCTTCCAAACTTGGGATTCTTTTTTAGGCGATGGGCTAGCAACCTGTCACTATTTGAAACTCAATTCTATCTTAAAGCCAAATAGCTGAACGTGGCCTATCAGGCTTTACAAGACTGTTGGCTCTGTCTACCCCGCAAGGGATATAGACGTGATTATATGTATGTATGATTATATGTATGTACGTCCTGGTAAAGGGTCAGGTCAAAAGTACCCGAAACCGCCGAGCTTGTATGAAGAGAGTTATAATGTGGATGAAGCGAAGGAAGTATGCAGAGATCGTGGCAAGTGGAAAAAGGTAGTCTCTGCCTACCCCTCCGGGAAAGAGGCGTGATTTTATGTATGTATGTATGTATGAAATTAAAAAGATCTTTCAGCACCTCCAGCTTATCATACTTGTAAGGCGGCTCCTTACAAAATGTCACGCTGGGGTACAGGAGTGTTTTGTTGAAGTCGAAATGCGTGTACGTCGTTATTGGTTTGTTCGTCAGCTTCCGAATGCTTGCTGTTATCTGAAAAAAAAAAATTGTTTATTGTAACTGTAGCGGGAGCGATGATTCGGCTTGACCGCCACCAAAGGGAAGATCTTCCGCCAGGCTAGGTGTTATGCCTGGAGAACCGCGGCTCCGACGATGTTGTGTCGGAGGTGGTATATATAGCTCCAATCCGTGAAATCACTGAAATCGCGATTTAGTTACTTCGCTGCTATTGGTTGAGCGCGTCAATTTCTTCGCGATGATTGGCAGTTGTTGTGAGATTGGATGTTGTGACGAGTGGCGTAGAGATGTCGCCACATAATATTTTACGGCCTCTGTGGCGCAGCGGTAGTACGCTTGTCTGTGTTACCGGAGGTCCCAGGTTCGAATCCCGGCCAGGACATGATGAGAAAAGAACTTTTTCTGATTGGCCTGGGTCATGGATGTTTATCTATATACGAGTAAGTACCTATTCATTATAAAATATAGTATCGTTGAGTTAGTATCTCGTAATACAAGTCTCAAACTTACTTCGAGGCTAACTCAATCTATGTAATCTGTCCCGTATATATTTATCTGCCGTGCCGTACGGTTCCCGGCACCACCATCATTCCATTTCCATGAATGTCGTAAAAGGCGACTAAAGGATAATGATCTTTTGATCCTTCTTACAGGCGATGAACTAGTAACCTGTCACTCTTTGAATCTCAATTCTATCATGCAGCTGAACGTGGCCTGGCAGTATTTAAAGTCTGCCGGCTCTGTCTACCTCGCAAGGGATATAGACGTGATTATATGGATGGATAGATGAAGTTCTTACCTGCTGTACCACCACGCCGAGGCATACGGCCACAATAAGTGTTTTCATCAAATTGGGACCTCGGATGCAACTCTCACACTTAGCTTTTATCGTGGATAACACATCTTCATCCGTCTTGGGCTATAAAAACGAAGATATTATAAGTTGCTTTGTCTATCGCGTTGGTTTTTATGACTGTAATGATAGGATAAGTTTTGATGAAATAAATAAATAAATATTACGATTAGGTGCTTATAACTTGTTTCTAAGAACTAACTACTTTTTGAGTACCTAATTCTACTTCTACCTCCTGGCTTTAGTCCCGGTTGCATCCTCACCATACTGGAGACTACCGATTCAAGCATTGCTCTTATAATACCTAACGGGTCTTAGTTTTTTTTTTGACGGCCTCTGTGGCGCAGCTGTAGTACGCTTGTCTGTGACATCGGAGGTCCCGGGTTCGAATCCCGGCCAGGGCAGGGAATGATGAGAAAATAACTTTTTCTGATTGGCCTGGGTCTTGGATGTCTATCTATATAAGTATTTATCATAAAATATTTTTTATACATATACTATTTTGTATAAGATATTTAACTGTATGTTTTCAAAATAAAATAAAATGAAGTATTTTTAATCAAACTCTTACCTTATCCACTATAACATCTGCCATTATTGAGAACCAATAAAAAAAAGAAACTATTTAATTTTCATTTTCACTTTTAGTATCTACAAAACCTCTGTACTTGCACGACTCCAAAATTATGTGTCTAATATGAGAAACCTCGCATGAATTGGCTAAGGTAACTTTCCTAACGAGTAATATAATTTTTTACTAACTTTTGATCCCATAAATATTTTTTTTTGCCAATATCTTTATAAACCGCCGAGCTTGCATGAAGAGAGTTATGAATGTGGATGAAGCGAAGGAAGTATGCAGAGATCGTGGCAAGTGGAAAGAGGTAGTCTCTGCCTACCCCTCCGGGAAAGAGGAATGATTTTATGTATGTATAGTATGTATGTATCTTTCAAGTGCCGTGTGGTTCCCGGTACCAATATAAATAAATTAGGATCATTCCATCTCTTTCCCATTGATGTCGCAAATATTGACTAAAAAAAGGCTTAAAAACTTGCGATTCTTTTATTTGACAATGGGCAAGCAACTTGTCACTATTTGAATCTAAATTCTATCATTAAGCCAAACAGCTGAACGTGGCTTATCAGTATTTTTAAGACTGTTGGCTCTGTCTACCCCGCAAGGGATATAGGTGTGATTATATGTATGTATGTTTTAATACTTACTCTATCTAAATCTGTATTAATATGGGTAAAAGTTTGTTCAACGCGTTATTCGATGTTTATTAAAATGTCATAATGGGAAATTTATGTACAGGTTATTAATTTAATCAGTTAGTCTAATTAAGTCCCTTAGTCGCCTTTTACGACATCCATGAGAAAAAGATGGAGTGGCCCCATTCTTTTTTCTAATGGTGCCGGGAACCACACGGCATAAGTATTAAAAGTAAATATAAATTCATAAGAAAAAGTTAACTTAGCCAACTGATCAGTAATTTGGTTGTTCATATTAATTTATACTTGCCATAATTTATTGCCACGTTTATGAAGAGCTCAATTTTATCATATATTGAAGTTTATTGCTCACTGTGACCACTATAGCACTCGACCATACTAAATGACATTGTGTCAGTTTATTACAGAGTCCACCCAGGTTAAGACCTCAGTCTTTGAATCTGTCCCTTGATTGACTTTAGACTTAAAAAGAACATAGTGACTGTTCTGTAGAAAAGCATGGTGTAGTAGCATACATTATGCTTTTCTTCGCTATTATAAATTACACTAAATTATTTCCTTTGTCTTGTTTTACTATATCTACGATGTAAATATTTATTTTAGTCGGGCCCGAATCATCGCTTTTTTGGATAAAGATCCAATAAAGAGGTAATAATAAGATGGGAAGGCCTAGACGAACGTATCTTGATCAAATTAAGGACGTCCTGGCATAGGGTCAGGTCAAGAGTACCCGAAACCGCCAAGCTTGCACGAAGAGAGTTATGAATGTGGATGAAGCGAAGGAAGTATGCAGAGACCGTGACAAGTGGAAAGATGTAGTCTCTACCTTCCCCTCCGGGAAAAAGGCGTGATTTTATGTATGTATGTATGTAAAAAAGATTTTTTTAAGCTTGCAGCATTTAATTAACATAAAATATATTTACAAAGAAATACTTAATGTACAGTGGGCTACATATAAAAAGTTACATCCTTCGCACTACCTTTGTGTTTTTTTATATGTAGCTCACTGTATGTTAGCTAGAATAGCTTAAATAATATTATCACTTTTAAGGCACAAACATCTATGTAAGTACATAATAACTTAACCTCACAGAAATAATTGTTAAAATTAGTATTTTAATTCAACTGAAACACTTCAAATGATTCATAGATCACAATAAATAATAGTTCGGTAACATATAAGTACCTATATCTAAAAAGTTACAAATTTGATGAAATGCGACTAACATAAAAACAAAGAAAAAACAGATGTAGGGTAGGACGTCAATTACGAGATAATTTAAGACCGCGAATGAGTTGTTTAAATGCATAAAAGTGTTTAAGAACATAAAAAACAAAAAAAAACTAAAAACATAAAAAAAATCACGAGGATCTCATAAAATTGGTACAAATATTTAAAGGGCCACTGTAATGTATGTTAAACAATGTTAAATGATTATGTTTCAGTGTTTTCTTATATATTTTTGATATAAAACAAAGTACCTTAAGGTTTATTATATAACGTTTTTGAAATCAGATTTTTATACGTAGAAAGGTTTCATATTGGAATTGTGAATTGCTTATAACTAGCTAAAATAATAATGAAATAAATTATAAATAAAAAATGACACGAAACTGTTAATTATAAAAACTTCACAATATCAGATTCTGTAAAAATCAAATAAAAGAATTAAGTTTTTCTATTTGGTTATACAGATAATGACTGAAAAATTTGTGTAATCCTTTACAAAGCCTTTACATCGTTTTGTTTTTATTTATTTAATCGTATAATGCATTTAACAGCAAGCATGCAAAAAGCTAGCAACAGGCTAGCAACAAGTTACTTAGTAAAATTGGACATATTTAACAGAGATATTTTTAACATAAACGCATCAATTCTTTTTTTGGGCTCCTCTCCAGACAGGTGTGAACGCAGCCGATACTTACGCCAAGAGGACAAAACATAACACAACATATAATTACGTCTATATCCCCAGCGGGGTAGACAGAGCCAACAGTCATCAATAAACTGAAAGGCCACGTTCAGCTGTTTGGCTTAATGATAGATGCCAAGAGGATGATGATTATGATTGACGATGAAAGAAAAGTATCCTAACAAGTGGATCCTCTGGAAAATATTTTTTGTCTACATCACAAAAAATATCATCATACCAAGATTAATGTTACATACATATTTAATAAAAATCGTGATTTTGATCAGAATCAATTTCGAACTGCTCTTTAAAAAGTCAATTCTTTATAAAATACGATTAATTCTTTAAAAAAAAACATCAACCAAATACCTAATCACTCACACAAAAATCAATTATATCAAAAAGTTGATATTTAAAGGAATAAAGAAATCAGAACTTGAATTTTAAAAAATTTTAGATCAAAAATTGGTTGCTAAATTACAAGTTTGCCCTATTATTTCATTATAATCTACTTAGAAGCAATAACACCAATAAAACAACTAATGATAGCTAGTACAACTAAAGACAGAGGAGTTCTAACGCTTGCAGAGTTTGGCTTGAGCTTAGTGGTGAGTTTATTCGTAACATTTTTAATTTTATTCACAAATTTATCCAAAATATCTGTCCTAGGTGTAACGTCACACGCAGTGTGGCTTATTGCTTCCAAAACTGGAGCAGAGAAAACCCTAAAGTTAACCTCATTTGCATCCAATTTGGAATACATCCAAATTGGCATTTTGTTTGAAAGAATCCAAAGGTTATCGTTATAGTCGACTTTAATATCGGTTGGATAAACCATCGTTTCGTTGTTCATGTAAATCCTGCCTTGGTTTTTCATTACATATTCTTTGTTTGAAGTCTTCCAGCAGGCCACAGCGTCTAAATTCACGAGGGAGTAAAACAGAACACCGGTATTGGGGTCGACGAAAGAAACACTCGATTGAGCGTTCGGTCCTCTGTTACCCAATAACTTGAACGCTTCAAAATTGCTATCAGCTACGGATGTGTTCCTTAAATATTCAGTTGATACGGAAAACTCGTTGAAACTGGCCATCGGGTGGAAGTACAAGGTGCTGAAGCCGTCAGGGTTGGGGCCGGAGATACCCATGCCGAAAATGGCGTCGGTCCATGTGAATGTGAGGTTCCTGACCGTGAAATTGCAGGCTAACGGGTCAGGGTTGAAGAAGTGGTGGGAGATTCTCCAAGATTCGTTTTTCTCCCACGAGTATACAACTATTCCCGCCTTGCCTACGTCGCCGGCGTATGCGTAAGTTTTGGAACAATCTGTGTCTTCTACAGCGATGTTTGCAAATCCAGAGTCTTCCTTAACTTGGTCATCGGGAATGGTATATTTCCTGAGAAGATTGTCTGTTTTCAGGTCGTAGACGATGATCGCTGGAAGATACTTGGTAATGTTAGATTCAAGATTCCCAATTTTGCCATTGTCAAGAACCCACAATCTGCCGCAGCGGTCAGCCCTGATTCGGAATGGTGATATAATTTCGGAAGGTTTTCCGTCAAGGCCGGTGGAGTGCGCTGCCCAGCTTGGATATGGCATGAGTTTTGGAGAAGTCGAATTATCTGGAATGAGAGAAAATTCAGTGATTAGATATTTGTCATGATGTAGGTACCAAAGCACATTTCTAATGAATTAAAGAACTAATAACTGCTCCAACTTTAATTAAAAAATACAACGAAATAAATCCAAAAGTGAAAAGTATAGTTTTATTCTGTTATACATTCAAACTTATTTGGGGGTCTAATTCCAGAATCGATGCATTAATAATTCGTACATAAAAACTTCCCAAAGCATCTCGCGCGGGATAGACATAGCCAACAATCTTGACAACACTGATAGGCCACGTTCGGCTGTTTGGCTTAATGATAGAAATGAGATTCAAATAGTGAGGTTGTTAGCCCATCGCCTAAGAAGAATCCCAAGTTTAAAAGCCTATCCCTAAGTCGCCTTTTGCGACATCCATGGTAAAGAGTGGTCCTATTATTTCTATCTGTGCCAAGAACCACACGGCTTCACTATTTTCATTTAAATTTATAAGCCTTAAAACTCTAAAAAGAAGATCATAAGTTCGCTCGATTTCGCTTCGTTCGTTCGACGGCCTCTGTGGCGCAGCGGTAGTACGCTTGTCTGTGACATCGGGGGTTCCGGGTTCGAATCCCGGCCAGGGCATGATGAGGAAAGAACTTTTTCTGATTGACGTGGGTCTTGGATTTTTATCTATATAAGTATTTATTATAAAATATAGTATCGTTGAGTTAGTATCACGTAGGTAACACAAGTCTCGAACTTACTTCGTGGCTAACTCGATCAGTGTAATTTGTCCCGTATATATTTATTTATTATTATTTATTCCGTTTGCCATTGCACCTGACATAAGGTCAGCAGCCGTTGAACCCAAGACCTTGGAGGCCTGACATTGTCTCCGAGGTCCCGCTCGGACGTCCGCTATATTGTGTAATGAAGGTAACGTGGTCATAAGTAGATTTCCTTGGGTATGATTGATTTGTATTCTAATTGGCTAAGATAAGGTCTGATGTAGATACGTTATTTTTCTTTGAAAGTGAAAATGTATTTGAACTTGACTTAGCATCTTCTTCAGTAATATAAGTATGATGATTTTCATTAATATATATTTATACTAGCTGTCCCGGCAAACGTTGTTTTGCCAAAATTATTTATATAATTTTTAAGTAATTTGTAGTTAAAAAAAAATTAAGTGTGGACAACCCTTAACACTTAGGGGTATGAAAAATAGATGTTAGCCGATTCTCAGACCTACTGAATATGCATGCAAAATTTGGTTAAAATCGGTAAAGCCGTTTCGGAGGAGTACGGAGACAAACATTGTGACACGACAATTTTATATATAAGAAGATATATATATATATTTTTATTTTCGTACCGTGACTTCATCCTTTTACTACGTTTTGATTATCTTCAAATACTCTTAAATTTGTACCCTTAAAATTAACTATCAATATAATATAAATTATTTAATTTTGTTTTTATTTAGTATCCCTTTTTATAACTTCAATTAATTAATATTTCTTTCGTAGGATAACGGATAACACAGTTACGAAAGTCTGCTTGATAAATGACGTCACTACGACTTGATAAAAAATAATTAAAGACATACTGAATCACAAACATATGCCTATTTATATGGCCTCTTTCATTTAAGAAAAAAAAATAAAAGTACCTAATAGGTTAGAAATAATTTTATACCTACACATACATACATAAAATCACGCCTTTTTCCCGGAGGGGTAGCCAGAAACAACATCTTTCAAAAAAGTTTCACTTAGCCAATTTATATTAAGATATATGCATAAATGAGTCAGATTTTGTGTTTCACTAACTTCTATTTGGAACAAGCAAGTCTGTGAACTACGCACGTATTGAATTATTTATCACCTTTGAGCTAGAGCCTCAAACATTTTAACGTGTTGCAATAATTTACATTTAGACAAAAATTCTAAAAATAGTCAGGAGGGGTCGACGCTCCAATTTTTTTGTCTTCAAATATTTCCTGAGAGAACTGGTAAAAAAAAAATAGAAATTTTTTAACTGACCGAAGTATGTACTTGAAAAAAATTGACAGAAAATCGATTTATGAGATCGATATGCCAAAAATGCTATTTTTAGAATTTTGTCCGCATGTTTTTATCTCATCACGCGCAAATCATCCTTCCTATTTGAATGCAGTATTTTCAGATGTACGAGTATTAGGTTTGGTTCAACTTAAAAAATGTTAAGTATATGTACTTAAAAAATTGCCCCTCCACGCTCTAACGGGCAATACAGGGCTTTTATGCATTGATATTGTCATTTAACTTTTACTTTTCTATTAAAGTAATCGTTGACTTAATATTCCAAAACAAGTCTACAAACAAAAGATATCCACTAAAATGTTTATGCATCGGAATATACACAAAAGTACAATTTCCGAAATCAAACATGGCTCTCACGCGATTCAACATCATCCACAACACGACATTCATGAAGGTAAATATTAGTGAATCAGCTAAGTAGGTAACCAAAGGTTTATTTCTGTGGGAATTTAGAGAAACACAATAAAAATAGGAGAATAGGTGTTGGGCTACAAACCTGTCACTATTTGAATCTCAATTCTATCATTAAGCCAAACAGCTGAATGAGGCCTATCAGTCTTTAAAAATGTTGGCTTTGTTTACCTCTAATGGGATATAGATGTGACTATATGTATGTATGAACAATAAAAATATAACTCATAAAGCAGTACAAGTTGTTACATATTTTTTTTAATCTACTTGAAAATTTTATTATTTTAAAGTAGGTAAGTCTTAAACACAAAATTAAAAAATATATATATTTCCTTACTCTAGATGAGTATGCTAATTCCCCTTGACATCCTCGGGAGAGTAATGGTCCTGTTTTTTAATACCAAGTAACACACAGAATTGAAATAAACTCACCGTTAATATTAATATAGTTCAAACTAGCCGGCACTCCATTCCTCCACCTCGGCACAGTTATGAACAGTTTCTCCTGATAAATCTCCAGGCCCATAGGAATGTTGTTAACCGGTATAAAAGTCCTCGCCGCTATGGCCTGATCCCTGGCTTCTGGAGTCGGGAACTGGTAGTCCAGCTGCTTCCATTCGAACCGGATGTTCAGCTGGTCCATGCAGAAGATGGTTGACGCCAAATGGAAGACGATGAGGCTCGCGAAGACCCTCATTTTGAAGCTGGAATTATAGAAGTTAAGTTTTAGTAAAGGAATTATAAAGATGATGATATGATAGAGATAATGAACCGTGTGGTTCGCGGCACTAATACAAAAAGAAAAGGACCACTGCAATTCTTGCCCATGCATGTCGTAAAAGGCGACTAGGGGAGGGGCTTATAAAATTGGGTTTCTCTTTTAAGGCGATGGGCTAGCAACCTGTCATTATTCTATCATTTAGCCAAACATCTATTGGTATTTTCGAAACTGTTGGCTCTGTCTACCCCGCAAGGGATATAGACGTAATTAGATGTATGTTTGTACGAATTCATTTATTATATTTGTTACTAAAAACAAATTAATACGATATCTATCCCTTATCCCAATTTATAAATGCGTGTACACCATTGACACACACTCCCGTGGTTCGAACCCGGGACCTTGTGGCTTGGAAGCATTACCACGACCCCTTAATAATATGATCCTAGTTAACCTTTATACAAGCAAAATATGAATAGTCAGTTGTTTTTTTAATGATTTTTATTATTGCGTATTTTCAAATTAACCTACAAATAAAAATTTTAGCTTCGCAACGCCCGCGCAGATATGCATCGCTGCAGTTGTTTTAATTGAAATTATAATTAACTCAATACCTCGACACGTTTAACCTTTATTCTGTAGGTTACAAGTTTTCTACTGAAAATATTAAAAAAAAATATTAAGGTATAAAAGAAAACTAACTTTAGGTCAGTTCTCAGCTAGATGGTATGAAAGTTCTTTATAATGGTGTAAGGGT
Organism: Amyelois transitella; assembly: GCF_032362555.1. NCBI lineage: Eukaryota > Metazoa > Arthropoda > Insecta > Lepidoptera > Pyralidae > Amyelois > Amyelois transitella. The sequence goes on along the minus strand of NC_083516.1, from coordinate 10,123,104 downwards.
GTACCGAGAGAGGATTTCCCAAAATTAACATACACACATATAATCACGTCTACATCCCTTGCGGGGTAGACAGAGCCAACAATCTTGAAAAGACTGATAAGCCACGTTCAGGTGTTTGGCTTAATGATAGAATTGAGATTCAAATAGTGACAGGTTGCTAGACCATCGCCTAAAAGAAGAATCCCAAAAATTAATACCGAAATTTTTCCTTTTATGCGGGTGAAACCGCAGACAAATACCAGTAAACGTTTACATACAAAATGGAAAGGCAGGCCTTGACCACGGTCAGCGCAAAAATTTGATTGTAGTCATAAACAGACCTCGAACTTTACTTCCTCATAAAGTTATACTTTGGTAGATATACGATTATGTAAATGAATGAGCGATCCACGTTTATATAAATATAGAGGCCGCCCGCGACTTCGTCCGCATGGAAACCCTATCAATCCCGCGGGAACTCTGGGATAAAAAGTAGCCTATGTGTTATTCTGGGTCTTCAGCTACCTACATACCAAATTTCATGGTAATCGGTTCAGTAGTTTTTGCGTGAAAGAGTAACAAACATCCATACATCCATACAAACTTTCGCCTTTATAATAGTAGTAGGATTTTACCGACTTTGATAACACCTGTTTTTTGTTATAACTAGAAATAGACCAGCGCGGCTAGTACGGAGCGCGCGATGCCGTTTTTATCGCGCGATCAACTGTCGTTGACCGGTTAAAGTCATAATAAATAGCGAAGTTATTCTTGGACTTCACCTACCTACATACCAAATTTCATCGTAATCGGTTCAGTAATTTTTGCGTGAGAGAGTAACAAACATCCATACTCACAAACTTTCGCATTTATAATATTAGTAGGATTTAGTGTCCATTGGTAATGCGTATTGACTTTTTCGCATAAACCGGTTCGAATGGAAATAGAAATAATATAATATAAATATAATAAATACTTATAAATATACACAGGACAAATTACACAGATTGAGTTAGCCTTGAAGTAAGTTCGAAACTTGTCTCACGAGATACAAACTCAACGATAGGTACTATATTTAATAATAAATACTTTTATAAATAAAAATCCAAGACCCAGGCCAATCAGAGAAAATTCTTTTCTCATCATGCCCTGGCCGGGATTCAAACCCGGGACCTCCGGTGTCACAAACACACTACCGCTGCGCCACAGACGCCGTCAAATGAAATATGAATGCAGGTCTAAAATCATAAAACTGCAGAGGTCATTGCCTTAAATAATAATAGTAATTAAGGCAAGTTCTACACATTATCGATTAGACAAACGTATTTTGTGGTCGTGTGGTACCCGGCAATTTAGAAAAGGATGACTCCTTTCCTATGAATGCCGTAAAAAGCGACTAGTGGAAAAGCTAATAAAGTTGGGATTCTTCTCGTAGGCGATGGGCTAGCGACCTGTCACCATTTGACATATTAGTATAGTATATGTCACTATTTTCAATTCCATATTTGGCCAAACAGCTGAACGTGGGCTTTCAGTCTTTGCGAGACTGTTGGCTCTGTCTGTCCCGTAAGGGATAAAGCCGTGATTATACGTACCTATGTAAATATGTCGTCATATTTATATATTTATATCATCGGGTGTCGCCCTCTAAGTCTTAATTATTAATTTTTAATCAAAACGCTCGCTTTGCAGACTGTGTGTATTGAGCTTTATTTATAAGGTTAGGACTATAAAATTATGCTTACAAACTAGGTTATCTGAGAATACTATAATCAACGGTGCTGCTGAGCGGGGCAAGAGTGATTTATTTCAATAAATACCAAATTCTATTTCTATTTATTTAGGTAAACCTTTTAGGTCTTTCAAGACTGTTAGCGTTTTACGCGACTATTTCGTTTCTCATCATGCCTTCACCGGGATTCGAACCCGGGACCCAATGGGTCCCAGAGGTGACAGTGTGTGCGCTTGACACTACCGCTGCGCTACAGAGGCCGTCTTTTAGGTCTTATGGTATTTGCCTACGCCCCCAGGAAAGTGGTATATGACCATTTGAATGTACATATGTATGTCAACTTGGAAAAGCTATAAATCAACCGTGTCCTCGCTTTGCATAGAACATAATATACAATACGTCATATTATGCAATATTTCCACAATATGGCAACAAGGCTGAATTTGCATGGATTTTTCCATAATTCCTTGCGTATCCTACTTAATATTATAAATGCGGAAGTTTGTGAGTACGTCAGGATGTCAGTATGGATGTTTGTTGTTCTTTCACGCAAAAACTACAGAACCGATTACGATGAAATTTGGTATGTAGGTAGCTGAAGACCCAGAATAACAAATAGACTTTTTATCCCAGAGTTCCCGCGGTTTGATTCCACAGAACGAAGTCGCGGGCGGCCTCTAGTTATAACATAAAATAAAACTTTATTTATGACAAGTAAGGTCATGAAGGCTTTAGAGATAGAAGTGTTATGATTTAAAGTTTACCGCGAACTTAGGCATCGCTAGAACTTTATTCTCTTTCGGGGTATACAGAGCTGAAAAATAATTTATTATACATTTATTTTGATGCTCCAAGATCTTAAAAATTATTTTGACAAATCCTACGTAACTTTTCAGTTACAAAATGAAACCAGCAATACGAAAGTTATCGCGTTAGAAATATCCATACATACATGCAAAAAATGTAATTTTTCCTCAAAGTTTGTTGGTAAGTAGTTGAAGTAAAAGGACCATGTTTTGGCAAAGCTTAGTGTATTTTTTTTAATTATTGCCATCCGACCTACGAACCCAGGACTCCTTCCCCTAAAGTGATGTTGACCTTGCCTAAATCCAAGAGCATGATAATGTGTTAAATTTGTCCTTTCAAGATTTTAATTGATTTATTTAGGAACACCAACAGGTTAAATGATCACATTCTAAAAATACACTCACAAAATTAAATTCAAGCATGCAACCCAATTACAGAATGGCACAACTTTTGCAAAAATAAATTAAGAATCACCCGATTTTTATTTTACTCGTAGGTAATACAATCATCGGAAGATGTGCTTCTCGTGGGAATTTCCCAAAAACCCCTTACATAGCTGAGGTTTGCGACCTTATAACAAAGGTATAAGATATATATGATATATATCATACAACTTATGTTAATTTATGTATTTTGAGTGGTTTTAGTCGTTGCTAAATGTGAGTCATTAATTACTATTGTGTACTTATTTAGATTCCCACGTCAGCGCAACTTTTTAATAGGCATTTTTATAATTTAACTTAAATCGCTATTTATTTAGTTAATATGGCCGTGTGGTTGCCGGCACCAATAAAAAAGAGATTAGGACCACTCCTTCTCTTTCCTAACTAAAGACTAAGGGATAAGCTTAACTTGGGATTCTTCTTTTAGGCGATAGGCTGGCTACCAGTCACAGCTGAACGTTGCCTATCAGTCTTTTCAAGACTTTTGGCTCTTTCTACCCCGCAAGGGATACAGACGTGACTATATGTATGTATGTTTAGTTAATACAAAGCCTTGCTGATAATTATAAATACAATTTTAATGGAACCTATGTACCTATTTACAGTTTATTTCTAGATTTGTCGTAAGTATATAATTGACAAGGAAACAGAACAATCGCAGGATTACGGCATCTAGCGTTTCTACCGGCGATTACGACTCCTGCGCACGTCACCTTAGCACGTGACAATCATTTGGATTTAATTACCAGTCGATTACCTAACAGTGTCACGGATTACAGAGAGGATGCATGGATCATTGAATTTCCGAAAATCTTTTCTACAAAAACTTTCTTCTGCGTTTTGTTGTCTTCTTTCTTACGGTGAAATTTGGTATGTAGGTAGCTGAAGACCCAGAATAACATGTAGGCTACTTTTTATCTAGGAGTTTCCGCGGGATTGATAGGGTTTCCATGCGGACGAAGTCGCGGGCGGCCTCTAGTAGGTTTTATTTTATAGCGTATGTATGGCGCGTATGTTAAATTCTTCTTTTAGGCGATGAGCTAGCAACCTATCACTATTTGAATCTCAATTCTATCATTAAGCTAAACAGCTGAACATGGCCTATTGGTCTTTCCGAAACTGTTGGCTCTGTCTACCCCGCAAGGGATATAGACGTGCTTATATGCATGTATATTATAGTCAAATAATACTATACATACATACTGCATTTCTATATCGGGGTAGACAGAGCCAAGTCTTAAAAGACTGAAAGGCCACGCTCAGCTGGTTTCTAGGCCATCGCCGAGTACCTAATCCAAAGTTTAGTCCAATAATGCTACCATACCAACATACTTCCATCTATCCAATCGCGTTCATATAATTGAGCAGTAGGATTAGAAGCTAAAAAAGGTCAGACTAGGCCCAGACTCACTCACCCACGAGGCAAAAATTCCGATTAGGACGAGCGAAGGTGAACGACATTCATACCTACATTTTAAATTGACGGACTGACTAACCCAATATCGGAAATTAATTATCTAATTGGTTTTCTTGAAGCAGTAGATGTTATAGTCATCTTATGTACAAATATCTTCGTCACACACGACACGTCGTTATCACTTACGCGGTAGACATACATACATAAAGTCACGTCTATATCCCTTGCGGGGTAGACAGGGCCAACAGTCTTGAAAAGTCTGAAATGGCCACATTCAGCTGTCAGCACGATGATAAAATAGATTCAAATTATTAGTCGCTTTTTTCATCCACGGGAAAGAAATGGAGTGATGCTATTCTTTTTTTTTTTTATTGATACCGGGAACCAAACTTGTTATAATATTGATATTATTTGATACAATATTGAAATTCGAAGGCCATGTTTAGTTGGAAAACTTAGTGATAGAATTGAGATCCAGCTACCCCGGAACATAGCACGTAAGTCGGCGTTTTTATCCCGAAAAAAAAACTATTGCTGTCCCTTTTCACTTCATAATAAAAAAGCGAAACGGCGATAGCTTTCGCACTATTAAAACGAAGTCGCGCGTGCCATGATTCTGAGCTAAATGAAGACTTTAAACCTTATTTGCATTTATAAGTAGCACATATTATATATATCGTATCTTGATCAAATTAAGGACGTCTTGGCAAAGGGTCAGGTCAAGAGTACCCGAAACCGCCGAGCTTGCATGAAAAGAGTTATGAATGTGGATGAAGCGAAGGAAGTACGCAGAGATCGTGGCAAGTGGAAAGATGTAGTCTCTGCCTACCCCTCTGGGAAAGAGGCGTGATTTTATGTATGTATATTATACTAGCTGTGCCCGCGACTTCGTCCGCGTGGAATAGTTATTTTGGGCATCATATTTATTTTTGCAAACATCCTCCTCAGGCGGTCAGGCGGTCACACGTATTAGAAAGAACGCTGGTTCGCCGTATTAAATGTTTCGCTGCAAATTGCTTATAACGACTATATCTCACAACCTATTCGTCTGATTTATATACTGTAAATGGCAATTTTAGTCTACATGAAAAGCCGAAAGTAATAAACGTATTTATTTGGATAAGGATTAATACTGAATTAAAGAAAATTGGTTTCAAAATAACTTATGTTTTTAATGAAAAATAATCTTAAAAAATGAACATAAAAGTGGTTATTGTTAGTAAACCTTAAGAGATAGATATATGCTCTCGCGGACTTTTTTGTGGCAAAAAATGAGTACTTCACATCTTTAGTACATTGTTTTACTATATCTTTGTTGGTTTGCGCAGCGTTCGCGTGGAAAGCTCGCAGATGGCCGACTCATTCAACTTTCACCTGCATTGTTGACGTTTCCCGTAGGAAATCCGGGATAAAATGTAGCCTATAGCCTTCCTCGATAAATAGACTATCTAACAGTGAAATAATTATTCAAATCGGTTCAGTAGTTTCTGAGATTAGCGCGTTTAAACAAACAAAACAAACTCTTCAGCTTTATAATATTAGTAATATAATAGTATAGATCAGTATAGATATACCCCGTGTTTTCAGGAAACTTCTTAAAAAATAAAAACAAATTATAAAATTTATTATAAAGGAAGAAGAAGATATAATCTTTCTTCCACCTGGTGCATATCCCAGGTCTTCCTGACCTGGAGAGGTTATAATTGTTTTTGGAATACCCACGTACGAATCGAAGGGGCAATTGTCTATTCATGGATACATTTCTTCGAGATGGGCGCGCCACCAGTCAGCCCTGACATTAATGAGAGTCATGACACTAGATTGAAGATATATATGTGATGAATATAAATTACTAGCTGTACCCGCGAGTTCGTCCGCGTGAAATAGTTATTTTGGGCGTCATTAAAGCCCCCAAGGATGAATAATTTACCCAGTTTTTTTTTTCACATTTTTGCATTTTTTCTTTGCTCCTTATAGTTGCAGCGTGATGTTATATAGCCTAAAGCCTTCCTCGAGAAATGGTCTATTCGACGCAAAAAGAATTTTTCAATTCGAACCTGTAGCTACTGAGATTAGCGCGTTTAAACAAACATACTCTTCATTGCCGTGTGGTTCCCGGCACCATTACAAAAGAATAGGACCACTCCATCTCTTTCCCACGGATGTCGTAAGAGCCGACTAAGGGATAGACTTGGGATTCCTCTTTAATGTAAATCCCTGCCAATCTAAGGTCTGCCGCGCCGATGGATGCATGGCTAGGGGCGAGCCTAGTCTCGAGCGTGCCACTTCCGCCATGGGGTTGGGCGACCCCCAGGTAATGGCTAGCCTTACCCTGGCATGCGGGGCTCTGCTGGGGCGGACAAAATTTTTCCCTAGCGTCTCGTGGGAATCGCATTATGAACCTTAAAAAGCATATAAATGGCGGCGATGGTGTCCGCACCCCATCACGTCTCGTTCCCGGCGGGAGCGGTATGCGGTCTGCTGAAAGCCGCTTTGCGACGATGAATGTAAGAGGAGGAATGAAGGATAAGATTGAGGAAGTATGCCAGATGATGGATGAAAGACGTTTGGATGTGTTGTGCGTGAATGAAACGAAGCGGAAAGGATGCGACGCGACGCAGCACGGCCCTTACACGGCGTATTGGTCTGGAATTTCCAGTACCAGCCGAGGCTGTCAAGGGGTCGGTCTAATTCTTTCTGCACGAATGGCTGAGTGCGTGAATGAGTATGAGTGTGTCAGCCCTCGTCTTCTATGGATTAGACTGAAAGTTGGAATCACTCGGTTCTTCGTTCTAGGTGTTTATGCACCTTGGGATGTGGGTTCGAGGGGTACAACATCAGCAAAAAGCGAAAACGAGGAGTCCTGGAATAGTGTAAGAGAAGTATTGAAAGTTACCAAGCCAAATGAGAAGATTATTATGTTAGGTGATTTTAATGGATGGGTGGGTGTAAAGCGTGATGGATATGAAAAGGTGCTTGGTGCGTTTGGTGACGAAAAGGTGAATGATAATGGAAGAAGTGTATTAGAAATTTGTCTAGAGTGGGATCTTTTTGTGTCGAACTCAATGTTTCAACATAAAGAGATCCACACCTACACAAGAGTGGAAGGTATTTTAAAAAGTATGATAGACTTTGTGATTGTAGATGAAAGATTGAAGAACAAAGTGCTGGATACCCGTGCATATCGCGGTGCTGGCATTGACTCGGACCATTTACTGGTGATATCCCGGATAAGGGGTATCTTCAATCGCTGGCGGCACAGGGTAAGGGAGCAAACCAGCGCTTTGGAAAGAGTAAAAGTAGAAAATTTGCAAGATATGGATGTAGGTAAGAAGTATATTAATAGACTGAAGGATGAATTTGAAGATTTAGATGAAATGAGCGATATTGAAGATGGATGGAAGGAACTTAAAGAAAGAATTGTGAAAGTAGCTGTTGAAGTGTGTGGTGTAAGTAGAAGAAGGAAAGGAAAAAATCACAAAAATGCGTGGATGAGTAAAGATGTGCAAGAACTTGTGCGATTAAAGAAGAAAGCATGGCTGGATTTGTTAGCAGCAAAAGCTAACTTAAGAATGCAAGAGGTTATAGATGAAGATGTGAATGAAGCACGTAAGGAATATAAGAAAATGAAAGATTTGGTTAAGAAAGCTGTGATTAGAAAGAAAGAAGAGTATAAAGAGGATTTTGATAAAAGGCTATCAGAAGACTTTCAGTCAAATCTGAAAGTATTCTGGAAATCCGTAAGGTCAGCCCGAGGAAATACTATAACCAGAGAGCTGACTAGGATCAGATGCCAGGATGGTAGCGTTGTGAAAGGAGAAGAATGTGTACTAAAGATATGGAAGGACTATTTTGAAAGTTTATTTGAAAAAAAGGAAGGAAATAAGAAAGATTTCTGCTATAGCGAAGAAAAAGAGAATGAGATGGAAGGCGAAATTGAAATGTTCGAAATTGTGGAAGCACTTAAGAGTATGAGAGCGGGAAAGGCTGCTGGGTGTGATAGAGTGTCGGTCGAGATGCTTAAAGCAGGAAAAGGCGTAGTAGCTAGTCAGTTGTACTGCCTTTTCAATTTGTGTTGGAGAAGCGGCCGAGTACCAAAAGATTGGTGTAAGGCTGTTATCGTGCCACTTTACAAAGGAAAAGGGTCACAGCTGGACTGCAAAAATTATCGTGGTATAAGCCTGCTTAGCGTCGTCGGCAAATTGTATGCTAAGGTATTGATTAATAGAGTCAGGAATGAAACTGATGACAAAATATGGGATGCTCAAGCGGGATTTCGAAAGGGAATGGGATGTACTGATCAGGTCTTTTCCTTGCGGTGCATAGCCGAAAAGTTTTTGGCCAAGAGTCAAAAAGTCTATTGCACATTCGTAGATCTGGAAAAGGCCTATGACAGAGTTGAGAGGAATGAATTGTGGTCAGCACTTTCTATGCATGGGGTGAGCAGTCTCTTAATACGAGCACTGAAATCCTTATATGAGGATTCGAGTGCTTGTGTCAGGATAAACGGAGCGCACACTGAGTGGTTTAAGATTGAGAAAGGCGTTAGGCAAGGATGTGTTGCGTCACCGTGGCTGTTCAACCTATTTATGGATAGCTGTTTGACAGATTTGAAAGAGTCTAAAAGTGGATTAAGGATGAATGAGTTACTCGTCAAATGTCTGCTCTATGCCGACGATCAGGTTATACTGGCGTCATCAGCGGAGGAGTTACAGGAGATGGTAAACTGTATGCATGAAGGTTTAAAAGAGAAAGGAATGAAAGTGAACGTAAGTAAAACTAAAACACTGGTTTTTGAAATGGAGAAAGAAATGACAGCATGTAATATTTTGATTGGAGGAGAAAAAGTGGAGCAAGTGAAAGAGTTTGTATATCTAGGATCAAAGTTTACATCAGATGGCAAGTATGATAGTGATATTGAAAGGAGAGTGAACGCGGGGAACATGGTGAATGGAGCTTTGCATGCCTTTATGAGCAGTCAGAAACTATCCAAAAAGGCTCGACTGGCTGTGCACAGGGGCGTGTTGGTCCCGACATTAATGTATGGGAGTGAAAGTTGGGTATGGCAAAAGAAGCATGAAAGCAGAATAAATGCAGTGGAAATGAGAGCGTTAAGGAGTATGATGGGTGTGAAATTGAGTGACAGGATAAGGAACAGCGTGATAAGGGAATGTTGTGATGTGAAAGAAGATGTAGTTACAGGAATAGAAAAGGGTATGTTAAGATGGTTCGGTCATGTGGAGAGGATGAATGAAAGCAGGTTGACTAAGCAGATATACAAGGAGAGTGTGGAGGGAAAGGTCGGAGTGGGAAGACCTAGACGAACGTATCTTGATCAAATTAAGGACGTCCTGGTAAAGGGTCAGGTCAAAAGTACCCGAAACCGCCGAGCTTGTATGAAGAGAGTTATGAATGTGGACGAAGCGAAAGAAGTATGCAGAGATCGTGGCAAGTGGAAAGAGGTAGTCTCTGCCTACCCCTCCGGGAAAGAGGCGTGATTTTATGTATGTATGTATGTATGTATACTCTTCATCTTTATAATATAAGTATAGATAAAAAATTTGTCAAAAAGAAATAAGTCTTGTAGTAGATTTTTTGAACGAGCTTGTCGTTCAAAAATCTATCCCTCTCTATTATTAATAATTTGATGTAGTTTTCCCAGAGTTTTTCGATAGCATTAGCACACATTTATTCTGATTTCTTTCTGTATAAGAACCAAAGATAAAGGATTAAGCTTTCGCTTATGCAGAAGACATATGTATATAATAAAAAAATGTGTTTTCATATTTGTTGAACAACCAAGTTACTACGTAAGTGAGAAAAAAATATTTAGATCATTCCATAAATAGATATTACTCATACAATTCCATACATGATACCTACCTACACGACACCTTTAAAAACACACACAATTAAAAACTGAAATGAGCAATAAATTACCTGAAACAAAATGTATGAGTCACACACACACATTCAGACTTCCATACAATTGTAAATTGAATAAGGCAGCTACTGTATGAAAACAAACAACGCCTGCGCATATAATATTTTGGAAATAATAATAATGTTAACAGCAATGAAGGAATGTGACCTAGCTCGAATTACAGGTGAATAAAATAGTTCTTTCAATATTTGTATCTCAATTCTGTACATACATACATACATATAGAATTGAGATTCAAATAGTGACAGGTTGCCAAAGACATTCATGAAAATGAGATGGAGTGGTCCTATTATTTTTTCTATTGGAACCACACGGAACTCGAGTGTTACCTATATTTCAAGTTTTCTTTATTCCTGAAGTTTCCTTTCGTTTTTCCTGAATATTCTTAAACTAGCTGTGCCCGCGACTTCGTCCGCGTGGAATAGTTATTTTGCGCATCATTGAAGCCCTCAAGGATGAATAATTTCCCCCGTTTTTTTCACATTTTCCATTATTTCTTCGCTCCTAATAGTTGCAGCGTGATGTTATATAGCCTAAAGCCTTCCTCGATAAATGGTCTATTCAACTCAAAAAGATTTTTTCAATACGAACCGGTAGTTCCTGAGGTTAGCGCGTTCAAACAAACAAACAAACTCTACAGCTTTATATAATGTATAGAAGATTATTATACGAATACGTCGTAACTTAAAATCGTCCATTCCGCCATTATCCTGTCCAGGACTGAAGTTCCCCTAAATTTGGGTGTGACTCACAATACTGAATCGATTTGTGAGTCAGAATACCAAAAAACCATACATTTTTAAACGGTTGGAATCCGTGATTGGTCAAAGCCTGTAATGATAGTTTGTAAGCTTTTACATATTTGTAAGATGAGCCCTAAGGTGATGCATGCAAGCTTACCCTACAAATTATACACGTAATCAAGGCACATACATACATATTGTCACGTCTATATCCCTTGCGGGGTGCACAGAGCCAACAGTCTTGAAAAGACTGAATGGCCACGTTCAGCTATTTGGCTTTATGATAGAATTGAGATTCAAATAGTGACAGGTTGCTAGCCCATCGCCTAAAAAAAGAATCCCAATTTTGTAAGCCTATCCCTTAGTCGCCTTTAACAACATCCATGGGAAAGAGATGGAGTGGTCCTATTCTTTTTTCATTGGTGCCGGGAACCACACGGCACCAAGGCACATACAGACATATCTTTGATAGCAGATATTAATTCTGCGCTAACCCAAGGCCAGGTCGACAGCCGTCTACTTTGTTCATGCTCTGCTAATTACAAGCATGCGCGAATTTTATTTCATTAGCAATGTCTAAAATATTGGGTTTTATTGCAGTTAGTTGAAAAATTTTTGCGTTGCATTATACTACTATTAGCTGTTGCCCGCGAATTCGTTCGGAATTAAAGTCTTTGTGGCATTTATGAAAAGTACACGACGTCATTCTCCAGACTGTTCTTCTTGTTCTTAGTCCACGCAAATAATAAACCTCGCAAGCCACGCCTCTCTTCCTTGCAGCGTCATGTTTTGCTTATCATGCGGCGCGGGTGAATTTTATATTGTTATATTTAAATTGTATATTGTTATATTTATATAATTAAAACTTTCTAAAAGGCTTAGTTCTGCAGCATACGCTATTCGTCGTATTAGGCATTTGACGGATGTGGCAACTGCTAAGCTAGTATATTTTAGTTATTTTCATAGTTTAATGTCATATGGTCTACTGCTTTGGGGATCAGCAGCAGACATACAAACTATTTTCATTTTACAAAAAAGGGCAATTCGATATATCTACGGTCTTAAACAAAGAGATTCCCTTAGAGATTTTTTCAAAAACCTAAATATTTTAACTTTGCCCTCCCAATACATATTCGATAACATCATGCATGTTAGGAAAAACTTAGACTCTTTCAAAAAAGTAGGTGAATGTACTAGTAGATCACTGCGGAACAATTACAAGTTGTCGATCCCAGCACATCGGCTGGCTAAGGTAGGGAAATCATTTCTGATTAATTGTATAAGATTTCATAATAAATTACCAAAAAGTGTTCTTGAAATGAATGATAGAAAATTCAAACAGTATATTAAAGTTGAGCTTTGTAGGAAAGCCTATTACAGCACGGATGATTATATTAATGATAAACATGTGTGGCCCGAGCTGGACATAATGGCCTCTTAAATACTTGTGTATTTTTGACATGATCTTGACATAATTTGTAAAGTATGTACATATTTTATTTTATATTTATTTTATTTGACGAAATATTCGTATTGACATAATCAGTTCTACATTCATACATGTTTTTTAATGTAGACAATGTGCATTCGTCCACGATTTAGATTTAAGAGATCTATATTTGTAAATTGACGTCCTATGAAAATGCTGCAGTGTAGTTTGTTCCGCCGCTTCTTCTACACATGCGCTTTGGAAGCGGTAGTAGTTATAATTAGATTTAAGTTATGTGACGTCAATAAGTGATACCTTGTATCCAATTTTGAAAATAAATCTATTCTATTCTATTCTATTGTTATATTTTCTAAGATGTTCATTGGACCGGAGGGCTAGAAATTTTCGGGCTCAGAGAATCGGCATTGCCATTCAAATTGGCAATGCTGCCAGCCTTCTGGGCACACTCCCGCATGTTGATGCTGTGCAGGGACTATACAATTTGTAAATTAAATTTGTTTTTAATCATCTTTTTTTCATTATTTTGAACATATATTCTTGGCCTACCCCTCCGGAAAATAGGCGTGATTTTATAAACATAAAACCTTATCAATGTTTGACTTAAAGTAATTAATCTCATGGTAGTATAAGTATTTAGATAGTACCTACTAGTAAATTAATAGAATGTTTCAAACTATTGTTTCTATTATGTTGTCAGCGTATCTGGAACTAACCGGATTTAACCGGCTCAGTCCTTGTAGATTTTGTATAGAAAATAAGGTACATTTACTGCATATAATTTTTTTTTCTTTTATTTAAAATGCACTTTGGAAATTTTCGTTACGAGCTTGTCTTCAGAGATAAGGATTCTTAATAAGAAACATAACTTATTTCTTAACATAAAACCTGGTTTAATAATACTTACACATAAGCGCCGTGTGGTTCCCGGCACCAATAGATAAAGGAATAGGACCACTCCATCTCTTTCCCATGGATGTCGTAAAAGGCAATTAAGGCAGAAGCTTGAGAAGTCTTGGGATTCTTCTTGTAGGCGATGGGCTAACAACCTGAATATCTATCTATCTATACTAACTACTTACTATCTGAATCTCGATCTTCTATCTGAGTCTTTCAGTCTTTTCAAAACTGTTGGACCTGTCTACCCCGCAAAGGGACTTTAATAATAAAGTACATATACATATAAATGTATGTATAACACGATATAAATAATTAATAAATCACGCACATATTTTTGCGTACCTACTTTTATATGTCACAAGTCTCGTGATGAAAAATGGTCACATGATTTCGTAGTACCTACATAAGTATAGCAATAATATTTAGCTTTCAATTTACAAGTTTGCTTGTAAACAAAGAACAGGTTATGGATTCAGTATTTTTATTTATTTCTAACCGACTTCAAAAACGGAGGAGGTACACAATAGTAACATATTTTTTTAATGAATATTTCAATGAGCAGATTTCTGTGTAAACTAATGAACGTCGTACATAAATTACGTCTTTATCCCTTGCGGGGAAGACAGAGTTAACAGTCTTGACAAGACTCGATTCCCAGGATCAGTTGAATCGCTTAAATGATGATGATGAATGATGGAATAGGTAGGTTGAGATAGTAACGGTTGCTAGCCCATCGTTTAAAATTAAAGAATATCAAGTCTTAGAAGCCTTTTATGCCTTAGAATTTTGAACGAAAGGTATCTACAAATTTGCATTATAAGAAATAATAAAGGTGATACTCAATTTCTGTTTTATAAAAGTGGAAAATATTAAACGTCATCATGAGTATCAAAGTACTTAATTATAAGTATGAACGCACTGAATTATTTTCTGCTTATCCCAAAGCAGTTTTTTTTGTATATTTTCTGTTTATCTACAAAATAATCAAGAGCCCAATTTAATTATAACGTGACTGTATGTATTTGTGTATGTATTAAATATACATACACAAATACATACAGTCACGTCTATATCCCTTGCGGAGTAGACAGAGCCAACAGTCTTGGAATAACTGATAGGCCACGTTCAGCTGTTTCGCTTAATGACGGAACAATTAATTTAATAACTTACAAATAATCCATTTATATTCCAGTGCGGGAACTCATGAAGTGAGAAATGTATTCATTTCGAAATTTCTAGCTCTACGAATGGAAATATTGGAATACTATGCAAAGAGGTTATGGTACCAGATGATTAAATACCAACATAAAATATTTGCCGTGTGGTTCCCGGCACCAATAGAAAAAAAGAATAGGACCATTCCATCTCTCCATAGATGTCGTAAAAGGGGACTAAGGGATACGCTTACAAACTTGGGATTCTTTTTTAGGCGATGGGTTAGCAACCTGTCACTATTTGAATCTCAATTCTATTATTAAGCCGAACAGCTGAACTTGTCCTATCAATCTTTATCTGTTGGCTCTGTCTACCCCGCAAGGGACGTGATTATACGAATGTATGGATTCTCTTATCGCCATTCATTATAATGACGAAGAAATTATTTTATTGAAAACGCTAAGCGATCGTTCCATTTCGACGTCAATACTTTGAGGAATTTTCCGACGAACAACCAATGTGTTTACAAATTCAACACCTGAATATTATGATAAGTTATTAGTAGTCAATGTTGGTTAATGTAATTATGAATATGTGACTTTACCCGATACGATGCAATACGTTAATGTTAAAAATATATAGGTATAATTGGGCCGTGTGGTTCCCGGCACTAATACAAAAAAGAATGGGACCACTCCATCTCTTTAATTTAAGGCGAATAAGGGATTGTTATAAGCCCACCTCTATTGGAAAGGAATAGTCACACTCCATCTCTTTCCCATGGATGCCGTAAAAGTCGACTAAGGGATTGGCTTATAAACTTGGGATTCTTTTTTTTTTGGCGACGGGCTAGCAACCTGTCACTATTTAACTAATCAGACGATATAAAACTCTGCAAATATTACATCTAAACCAGCAGTCTGCATGAGCTATGTAGTATACTCGTACAATTCAAGAATGTGAATCGAATCGTCCTTAACGGTCGTTCAAGATTACATCAAATCAAGCCTCTACACCTGAGTTAAACCTAAGTTAATGTGATTTTGTTACTTTTATTTTTACTGCCGACATATTGACGAAAAGGCTTCTTTGACGGCCTCTGTGGCGCAGCGGTAGTGCGCTTGTCTGTGACACCGGGGGACCCGGGTTCGAATCCCGGCAAAGGCATGATGAGAAAAGAACTTGGATGTTTATCTATATAAGTATTTATTATAAAATATAGTATCGTTTAGTTAGTATCTCGTAACACAAGTCTTGAACTTAATAAACACGAGGCTAACTCAATCAGTGTAATTTGTCCCGTGTATATTAATATTTATTAAGTTTTACAACCGACCTGTAAAACAGATGTTTCTCATTTCGACTGTACCTACTCTCAGTACGATAGTTGTAAGACATAAATAAATGAATGTGACTGTGCTTCCACCTACACATAGTAGGTACTTTTTCAAAGTATATCCCTTGATGGTAGGCAGAGCCAACAGTCTTGATAAGACTGATAGGCCACGTTCAGCTGTTTGGCTTAATGATAGAATTCAGATTCAAATAGTGACAGGTCGCTATCCCATCGTCTAAAAGAAGAATCCGAAGTTTATAACCATATCCCTTAGTCGCCTTTGACGACGTCCATGGGAACCAGATGGAATGGTCGAATTCTTTCTTTTATTGGTGCCGGCAACCACACGACACCAATAGGAATTTAATTATGTTGAAAACGGACTGGCCTTGGTTATGTATGTATTTATTTAAATTTTCATTAAGGGTGTGAAAAATACAGTCATTGGTCATCATAAATAGATCAAAAATCGATAGCATTTTTACTTTTGCATACATACATACATAAACTCACGCCTCTTTCCCGGAGGGGTAGGCAGAGACTACCTCTTTCCACTTGCCACGATCCCTGCATACTTCCTTTGCTTCATCCACATTCATAACTCTCTTCATGCAAGCTTTTTACTTTTAAATGCCTAAAATACCTTCAATACCTTTATCCAAACCTTAATCGTTTAGGTAATGCACTAATAAATTTAAGTCTATGATTTCTGGGCCCTAGAGCCTGCTATCCCGACAGTGATCGGAACAAAATCCTAAGAAATAATTTTTATTCTTATGTCCAGCTAAGAACCTACTTTTAACATTATGAACGCTTCAAGTAAATTTGATAAATGCGCCCACGACGTGAAGCCTTTTTTGCCTATTTTAATCAAACAGAAGAAAAAGAGAGGAGTTAATGACGCTCCATATAGTTCCACCGACAAGAGTTAGCTCTTAAATTTAAGAAGAAAATAGAAGAATTTCGGGGAACTGTTTCGATTCCCTAACAATTTTTGTGGTTTGAAAATGATTAATGATTTTTTTATAATTATAAAATATCGTTTATTTCTTCAATTAACAAAGATTGAACACGGTTTCTTAATGCTAGTACTCAGCTAAGTTAGCATGTTACATCAATCCTTGAGGAGAGGCTAGTTCCTGAAATAGGGTCTTGGGAACCTGTGCTACAGGTAGCTACTCCTCCCCCTCAGATATAAGTACCTATATGCTAGTATTGGTGTCTCGTGCAAGTTTCCGATTGACGCCGTTAATTTGTCTATACCGTTCAGAAGGTTAATGTCGTAAAATAAAATAACTGACAAGGTTTTCGGGAATACAGACCTAATACATACGAAATCGCGGACAAAAACTGGTATTCAAAAAACACATCACACGCATGTGAAGTCGAAGCCTTAGTAAAAACAAAATAGAAATGAGAATACTCGCAGTGTTGACTCAGTGAGATCGATTTGTTTAAGAGACAGCGTCATTTTCTCAACTTTACTACACGTTAGAAACCATTTCACGTCGCTTAATGTAGGGAAATCTTTATTTGTTACTTTGAAATTCTGTTTTATCTTTTTTTTTTTGCGTATTCACAATTGCCACCAGCCACTCACATACCCAGGGGGACCCAGGGACCCAAAAAAAATAATTAATTAGAGTTGTAAAGTAAAATAGGCTTATAAAATTGCGATCCTTTTTTTTAAGCGATGGGCTAACAATCTGTCACTATTTGGATCTCAATTCCATCATTAAGCCGAGCAGCTGAACGTGACCATTCAGTCTTTTCGGGATTACTGCTCTGTCTACCCCGTAAGGGATATAGACGTGACTATATGTATGTAATTTGTAACGATATGAAAATAAACAATCGTATCTTTTAAAATTTAATGTCCCTATAGGTCCATGAACTTTGAAACAATGAATTACAAATTTAGTGGTGCCGGGAACCACACGGCACCACTAAAAAGAATAAGAACACTCCATCTCTTTCTCATGGATGTCGTAAAAAGCGACTAAGGGATAGGCTTACAAACTTGGGAATCTTTTTTAGGCGATGGGTTAGCAACCTGTCACTACTTGAATCTCAGTTCTATCATTAAGCTAAATAGCTGAACGTGGTCATTCAGTCTTTTCAAGACTGTTGGCTCTGTCTACCCCGCAAGGGATATAGACGTGACCTTATGTATGTATGTACAAATTCATATAGATTATTTAAATTTTCTGACCTTCGTCGTATCATACAACACAAGCAGTAGTTACCTGCCTGTGTGGCATCAGTACGTCAAAACAACACCCCATTTTCGCGTCAGGGATTAAAAATACAATAGCGATAGTGTTTAGAATAACAAATAGTCATGAATTCCACACGTAACTTGACGTTATACAATGTACAATTGCCTTATTCATGCGGCACACTAAACTATGATACATATATTTATGCCAATGTTTGTCAAAATGTTACGATTGGAATTCTCTGAAAAGCCATATTACAGAATATAACACGGCCTTTGTGGCGCAGCGGTAGTGCGCTTGTCTGTGACACCGGAGGTCACGGGTTCGAATCTCGGCCAGGGCATGATGGGAAACGAACTTTTCCTGATTGGCCTGGGTCTCGGATTGTTTTTTTATAAGTATTTATTATAAAATATCGTAGCGTTGGGTTAGTATCTCGTAACACAAGTCTCGTACTTACTTCGAGGCTAACTCAATCTGCGTAATCTGTCCCGTACATGTTTATTTATTTATTATTATTAATAAAAGCATAGATTTTCGTTACGTAGGTACGTATAAATGGGAATCTTCTATGTTGGTCTGATTACTACGATTAAAACCGTTTGGTTGTCTCCTCGCGCGCATATTGAAAAAGTAGTAAATTGGGATTCTTTTTTTAGAGATCAATGCCGTAAAAGTTTACTAGAAAATTGACATATATGCAGCTTTCATGATTTAATTGCTAAGCTTACGGAAGTGAGACGGGAGTAGCTTCGCAAAAAATCTAACTTACACAATCCAGAATCATGTTTAATAGCCGCACCTTGGATTCTTCTCCAGAGAAGTAAGAACATGATCGGGAGGAAGAAGAAAAAGTTATAAATTAAAACATTAATTAAAGTTAACATTCCTTGTAAAATTAAATAGCTAAGTACCTACTTACTCATTATTTTTAATATTTAAAGACAAAGAAGGTACTTGTCCGTTTGTTGGTCATTAAAATTTTTCGTCATTGTATTGCATATCTAAATACCTAATTAAGTATTATTTTAAATGGTATCAGTGCAATTAACCGTATTAAGTCATTTCTATTTGAACAAATGTTGCGGACAAATATAATTTAGACTAACTGCTACTATTATCTCAGGTCCTTGGGAATTTCAAATCGTTTCTTTTTATCAAATTTAACAGAAACATATTTTGATAAATACACAAAAATTATCATTAACCACTGGAACATTTTGTAATAAATTAATTAATAATTTAAGAAATTGTCTTAAATTATTAATAAATCTATTATATATACCTACCCGTGGGTCATTATTTTCATACTTACGCAATTTCTTAGAAAACTAAGTAAATAATATCATTGTAATAATGGTTACCAATATTAAAACCTTAAAATAATAAAAAAAAACTAGAACGGACATAAAAAGGTCCTTTAACAGGTTTTAAACAAAAAGTTGAGGAACACTGAATGATTGGAATTAGAATTTTTTATTTTATTTTTATAATTTAACATGGGCTAAGTACTTTTTTTTTGTTTGAAATTTTGAAATATATTTTCATCTTAATTATTATGTCATTATTATTAGTATAGTTTAATTATATATTTATTTTCTCATCTATAATTTTATGTAGTTATTTTTTTGGTGCAATACATTTGCTTTAATATTACAATGAATTTTATTTATAAAATTCATTAATTTATTACCTGAATTTTCCTCAAGGTTCAAACGCGAGATCAAATGCAATAAATCGTTCCTAAACGAATAAGTCTACCAAAGCCGTAGAACATCGAATAAATTACTTCTTAATTAATTTCACGTATTAATTTCTTAAAATCACACCAAAGTCACTAATCCAATTCATCACAGCGGTGACCAAAGTGAAAATTAGAAACATTTTAAAACGAGCAATTAGATACAAATTTGAATTGTATAATCTGTGTTATTTGTTTTTAAAAATAAAAAAGACACTGACCTTCAAAAACGCTCCGAATGCTGGCTGGAAATAACACTAAATAAAGTTTAATACATTTAACAATTCCACACAACGGACGCTTCGTGAGTCTCAATGTAAACTGAGGGTTTCATTCGAGGTTCCGTCTAACCGGCTTTTTCTCAACATCTCAACTAGACAGGTCTTTGTCTGTCCTGCTCTACTGTATACCGTTAGAATGAGATAAACAATGCGTAGTACAAAATTGCAAGTCGCGAGTAAATTGTTTCATAGTAATACAGGTCGTAAGCTGCTGTGACCACACCTTTGTTTTTTCTAAGGATTTGTTATATAACTAACTGGTTTGAGAGCACTAGATTACTGGTTGTAATATCACAGAATATGTCCAAAAAAGTTCGGTCTCATCTCAGACATCCACGACCTTAAAAACTTTGTTTTTATTTTATCAGCATTTATGATGTCATTAAAATGGTTGGTTATGCACGATGGCTTTGGAACCAAAGTTATAACAGCCGTGTGGTTCCCGGCACCAATACAAAAAAGAATAGGACCACTCCATCTCTCTCACATGGATGTCCTATTCTTTTTTTTATTGGTGCCGGAAACCACACGGCACACACACACACCCTATATATCCCTTATATTATATACATAACAGAATGGTAATATTATATACTTGGTATAACAATTCAATATGCAAGCCATTAGTATTGTTACCGACACTAAGAAAAAACAAATTAACTATCTCTCTTCAAAAGACCTTAAAAGTTTGACCTTAATCTCAGTCGATTTAAGGTCAAGAACTACACGTACACACTGCTAGGCCTACACCAAAGAATTGGCTCTGGAATTTAGGTACTTATTCTTCTTCTTTCTCCTGACTATAGTCCTGGTTGCATCCTTGAATTAGTATCTCGTAACACTAGTCTCGAACTTACTTCGAGGCTTACTCGATCAGTGTAATTTGTCCCATATATATTTATAGATACACATACATATGGTCACGTCTACATCCCTTGCGGGGTAAACAGAGCCAACAGTCTTGAAAAGACTGAATGGCCACGTTCAGCTATTTGGCTTAATGAGAAAATTGAGATTCAAATAGTGACAGGTTGCTAGCCCAACGCCTAAAAAAGAATCCCAAGTTCATAAGCCTATCCCTTAATCGCTTTTTACTACATCCATGGGAAAGCGATGGAGTGGTCCTATTCTTTTTTGTATTGGTGCCGGGAACCACACGGCTTCGCAGGCTTTGCAGGTTTACCCACGATGTATTCCCTCACCGTAAGAGCAACGGTTAGTATGATATCATGTTTTAAGTTTAGTAGTTTACTAACATATGCCCCCTAGAATGACATATTTTATTGAAAAGAATCAATGATTGAATCATCGACACAACGCATTAAAAAAGTTTCAATTAGCTAATGCTGTAGTCTTAAAGCTAAATGCACATAACTTCGACAATAGTCATTGAAACATGGTCGAGGAAGTTTTTGAACATGTGCTTTTATGAGCATATGATCTAGGTACATAATAATCTTGTCTTTATCTCTTACGGGGTAAACAGAGTCAACAGTCTTGAAAAGACTGATAAACGTGGTCTCCATATATATTTGTACGAAGAGACACCCTACACCGCTTATATCGACAATTACTAGTAGCGACTCCACGCTGTGCTCTCTTGACCCCGTTGACCTTGAGGTCACCGCAGAATTATCGCCAATTATAGAGTCATGACCAAAATGATCTATATTGAGGAAGTGACCAACCGCTGATCTATTTTTGTCCTACAGGTGAGCGTCTGAGCGTCTGGGTGATAATGGCCATCATTATTTTATTAACATACATACATATAGTCACGTCTATATCCATTGCGGGGTTGACAGAGGCTTGAAAGTACTGAAAGGCCACGTTCAGCTGTTTGGCTTTATGATGGAATTGAGATTCAAATAGCGACAGGTTGCTAGCCCGTCGCGTATAAAAAGAATCTTAAGTTTATAAGAGTAAAAGGCAAGGAAAGATTGAAGAAGAAGGAAATAAGAAATATGGATTGGTCCTATTCTATAGTGCCGGAAACCACACGGCACTTTTATTTACCTTTTATTTTAAAAAAACTGACTTGGTATGATTTAACTCTAGAGGCCGCCCGCGACTTCATCCGCATGGAAACCCTATCAATCCCGCGGAAACTCCGGGATAAACAGTTGCCTATTTGTTATTCTGGGTCTTCAGCTACCTACATACCAAATTCCAACCTAATCGGTTCTGAAGTTTTTGCGTGAAAGAGTTACAAACATCCATACTGACATCCTGACATACAAACTTTCGCATTTATAATATTAGTAGGATATATACGTTTGTTGTTTAAAGTAGTAGTAAGTATGGGCTAAAGCAATTAAATTAAAAAAAATTATAAAAAAACAGATTAGGTATTTTAACTGGTTCAGAAATCCTAAATGATTTACCTACGTAGTAAGTAACTAACTTAGTCTTCCCAACCATCTTTTTTTTTTAAGCCGGCAAAGACATTGTACAGTCAGTGACATCCTCTTTAAAATACCCGAAAATAGTAGTTAGGTACCTGTAACACTGACAGTATTACGTAAAAAATCAGATACCAACAGACGTCCTGCTAACTATGTCAAGGCGTGTCTTGTTAAAATGCTAATTGGGTTTACACACTGACACGTCTGCCTAGAATTCTTCTATTTTATTAGGTAGTTTCCATCATCTCCCACTTTTCGCTTTAAACAGGTTTTAATACTTTCTTTCTGGTCTGATAGCGAAGATATAACATAGTGCCAACTGCAGATTGTGAAAATCCATCAAGGGAATGACAAATACCCTTAGGATTCTTCTTTTTGACGATGGGCTAGCAACCTGTCACTATTTGAATATCAAATAGCTGAACGTGACCTTTCAGTCTTTTGAAGACTGTTTGCACTCTCTACCCTGTAAGGAATAAAGACGTAATAATATAATATACCTACGAAAGTAGGTTTTTACACAAAACAAATCCCGTCTGACTTCCGCAACTTGTTCAAGGTTTCATCCGGTTGCATGTAAAAGTCAATTTTACAATTATTTTTAATTTTCCCCCATTAAAGATTTTTAGGTGCTGAAATACAAGTAAACATATTGGATATTGGACCATGTTTTAGAGTGTCAGAAGTGGAATCGGTAAGGTGCCCTGGTTAAATGCGTGATGCGCAATAAGGCACAGATTCGTATCCCACTTCGGCCAAATACATATGAATATTTTCAAAGTTCTGACACTGACATCAGTTTGAATACTAAACGAAAAAAGCCTTGGGAAAACATCGTGAGGAAACCTGCACATTCAGGAGTCTAGTCTGTGTGACCATGCGATCCATAGTTTCTACAAAAGTTGCGGAGGTCAGATGGGAGTCGCTTCGTGTAAAAATCTGACTCACCTAATCCATGTTTCATGGGCAAAGGTACCCCGGGCTCCTCTTCAGAGTGGTGAGGATGTAACCTGGACTTTAGCCAGGAGGAAGAAGAATCTTGACATGTCTTCTAAAAAAAAATTACATTTAAAGTGTGGTAAGTAAAAAAATAATTTAATAAAACACACAGAAATTTCTTTTTTCATTTCGCATTTTCGTCTCATGGATATAAACTTGTACCTTATGTCCATGAGACGAAACAACAAACAACTGTCAAAGTGGCGCTAGTATACCTTATACCCACAAAAAAAACAGATTTTATAAGGTACCTAGTGAAAAGTTTTCTTTAATTCATTTGCAAAACAACACTTTGTGCAGTTCTTTTTCGACAAAATAGGTTCTAAGTTCCGTCGTGAACATATAACTTAAAACTTTTATAAAAATGATTCACAAGTTTTGCCTTGTTTCCTCGCATGAAAGCTCCACCTATTCATTCAGTTCATCTTTAAATTCTTAAACTTGCCTAGAAGAATACACCATAAACAATGGTCAAACACACACAAAAACGATATAATAATCGCAAACATCGCATCGCAAACTTCAAAACAAATCACAAGGGAACAAGCTTTAAGAGCGCTATCTAGGTTTATCTGTCACCGCTCACCGGCGACCCCAATTGATAGATTTGTTAATTTGGCAAAATTGATTGAATTACAGATAGTTTTAATAAACCACCGATATACTTTAAAGGAATTAGGCGTTATATTTTATGTATGTTCGTATCGATAAACTTAATGTATAGATAACTATTGAAACAACACTAACACCCATCCATTTTTGATTTTGACATTGACATTTATTAGAACATTTTAATAGGATAGGACTGATTATCTGGTAGTCTGGTAACCAGAGGCTTTAAGAAATTTGGAAAATTAAGAATGTTTTTATTTCGGATATTGTTGGCTAAAATTGTATTTAATAATAAAACAACCGCGTGTTACACATATTGAATTAAATACCAGTGACATTATTTAATATATTTGTTTACAAAACTGAGAAATGTCCGTTCGCGCAATCATAACTATTATCATTACTTCTTTATCTGTTACCAGTGGTTTTACTTCGAATTCGTGTAATTTTAATGCTAAATTGAAACAAACGTTATTAAACGAAGGGTTCCACAGGTAATTACGTTAATGATTTAAAGCATTTATTACCGCATTTAGATTTAATTTTAAGTAGGTACGCCTTTTCGGCTTTGATCATAAACATTTAATAGCGTATTAGTCTTCAATCCTATTTTTACATAAATGCAATATGCCTAGAATTTCTGGAACTGAGACTACACCTTGTCTTGGTCCTCCGTATGGCAACTGAATCCAGAAACCTGGCTGACAGAGATTTCATTAGTGATGAGTCCACCTTTGTACCATTTCTGTCTCTTTTGTGCTGTTTTGTATGTTTTATAGCGCAATAAAGAGTTTATCGATATATGTAGACTTGGTTACAAGTTGTGTTGACATCAGTAAGCAATACCTTGCATCCTACTTTTAAGATAAATTGATTTCTATCTCATTGGTCACCAGTTTGTGAAAAAATTTAACCTAAACTACTATGTGCTGTGTACTATTTCTTATATAATTGTGTAAATTTCAAACAAACAAACTTTCAGAAACATCACATACGGCATTGTGTTTGAAAGTGATAATGACGGAGACAGGTGGTTGTACGAAGATTGTACTGTGAGCTTGGAGCAAGTTTTGCCATCCGGTGTCTTCGTCAACCCTGATGAGTTAGGAGAGTTCCAGAGAACACACAAAGTATGTTGTTAATAACTTTTCAATAAATGGAAATCATTAACTTAACTATAAAATTACAGGAGGTCATCTCGTAAAGTCACAGAGAAGAGTGAGAGACATAGATATAGCAAACTTTACAAAAGTGACATATTTAAGGTGCCAAATTTAAATATTTGTCACAACTCCTTAGAAAATATCATAAAATTCTGTAGCTCTAAGCATACATACATATAATCAAGTCTATATCCCTTGCAGGGTAGACAGGGCTGACAGGCTTGAGAGGAATTAAAGGTCACATTCAGCTGTATGAGTCAATTATGGAAACCATATTCAAACAGTATCAGGTGGCTAGTCCAATGCCTATAAGAAGAAATACAAATTAATTAGCCTTTTCCTTAGTTGCCTCTTACAAAAATCAAACTGGTCCTAAACTTGTAATGTTACGTATTTTGTTTTATTGGTATGATAATCAAAATTCCTTCATGCTTTATAAGTGTTAAAAATTTTCCAACATCTCATTTTCAGTTGAACGCGATACCAAGAGGTCGGGTCAACATTGAACTGCCCGCTTCCCAATCGCGGCCCAGCGTGGTATACCTGATGGGGACGGTGGTACAGAGCAAGGTGACTTTGTGGCTACCAGTACACGCGAGGTATCACCATGCTGTGTCTGGAGGGGGGTGAGTGGTGTTCTCAGCTAATCCTATCATGTTATCCAATCCTACTACTATTACTACTATTATAAAGGCGAAAGTTTGTATGGATGTTTGTTACTCTTTCACGCAAAAACTACTGAACCGATTACCATGAAATTTGGTATGTAGGTAGCTGAAGACCCAGAATAACACATAGGCTACTTTTTATCCCAGAGTTCCCGCGGGATTGATAGGGTTTCCATGCGGACGAAGTCGCGGGCGGCCTCTAGTTATGTTATAAATGTGATATTTTGTGAGTATGTATGTATGTTTGTTACTCTTTCACGCAAAAACTACTGAACCGATTACGATGAACTTTGGTATGTAGGTAGCTGAAGACTCAGAAGAACATATAGACCTCATTTTTGTCCCGGAGTTCCCGCGGTTTTGATTCCACGCGGACGAAGTCGCGGGCGGGCTCTTAGTATAAAAATAAGTGAGTCACCGCTTAACATAAAATGAAATAAATCACATACATGTAAGTTGTTATTAAACATGATTATGATTTGAGTAACCATGGCATGAGTTAAGCTTTTACTATTCCCTTCTTTTTTTTCCTATTATTTTTTCTATTGGAGCCGGGAACCACACGGCACCAATAGAATAAATAATAGGCCCTCTCCATCTCTCTCCCATGGTTGTTGTAAAAGGCGCCTAAGGGGTAGGCTTATAAACTTGGGATTCTTCTTTTAGGCGATGAGCAACCTGTCACTATTTGAATCTCAATTCTATCATTAAGCCAAATAGCTGAACGTGACCATTCAGTCTTTTCAAGACTGTTGGCTCTGCCTACCCCGCAAAGGATATAGACGTGACCATATGTATGTATGTATGTAATATTGGTAGATGGTCGTTTATGAAGACTGGAGAACAAATACATACATACATATAATCACGTCTATATCCCTTGCGTGGTAAACAGAGCCAACAGTCTACAGGCCACGTTCAGCTTTTTGGCTAAAAAAAACAAATAACTAAACAAAATAATTCCTCCTTTTCAAGTAACGCCCGAAACTGGATAGAACCGCCGCGGCTGTTCCTCCGGTGTACAGACCGGCGTCTCGAACTCTGCAACAGGAAGTTAACTACCTCATCATTCTTATGCAATGGAAGTTCTAAGGAGAAGTGCAGTTGGATGAAAGTACCTTTTATTGCGGTGAGCGACTGACGTTAATTAATTGTTTACATGTACTAACATAATGATAGTCACGTCTTTATCCCTTGCGGAGTAGATAGAGCGAACAGTCTTGTAAATATTGACGGGCCACGTACATCTCAATGTTGGAATCGAGATTCAAATAGTGACAGGTTGCTAGCCCAGCGCCTATAAGAAGAATATAAATATATACAGGACAAATTACATAGATTGAGTTAGCCTCGAAGTAAGTTCGAGACTTGTGTTACGAGATGCTAAATCAACGATACTATATTTTATAATAAACTAGCGACCCGCCCCGGCTTCGCACGGGTGCAAAATTCGGAAAAATTATACATGAAAACCTTCCTCTTGAATCACTCTACCTGTTACAAAAAACCGCATCAAAATCCGTTGCGTAATTTTGAAGATTTAAGCATACAGACAAACAGACTAAAATAGCGACTTTGTTTTATACTATGTAGTGATACTTATGTAGATAAACATCCAAGACCCAGGCCAATCAGAGAAAGTTCGTTTCTCATCATACTCTGGCCGGAATTCGAACCCGGGACCTCCGGTGACACAGACAAGCGCACTACCGCTGCGCCACAGAGGCCGTCTCAAGTTCATTAACCTCTTCCTTAATCACCTTTTACGACATCCATGGGAACGAGATGGAGTGATCCCATACTTTTTTTTTTTATTGGTGCCGGGAACCACACGGCACTCCTATTGTAGGAGGCGCTAAATTTGCGCGGACCGAGCTGCGTGTAAATGCTAGTTTTTAATAAACATATCACATATAATCACGTCTATATCCCGTGCGGGGTAGACAGAGCCAACAGTCTTGAAAAGACTGATAGGCCACATTCAGCTATTTGGGTTAATGATAGAATTTAGGTTCAAATAGTGACAGGTTGCTAGCCCATCGCCTAAAAGAAGAATCCCAAGTTTATAAACCCACCCCTTAGTCGCCTTTTACGACATCCATGGGAAAGAGAGATGGAGTGGTCCTATTCTTTTTTCTGTTGGTGCCGGGAACCACACGGCACTTTTTAATAAACTTTATTTATTTTTCAGTTGACAAACACTCTCATATGGGACGTTCCTGTTGGTAACACCAACCATTACTACCTGGTCGCACTGGGGACCACCCTGGTGATTGTAGTGGGCTCTCTCCATCTCATGTCCACCATACACGAGTACAAAGTGCGAGCGAGAAGGAAGCTAACCTGAAAACTTGTTATGTGACATTGTTTTTTTTTATTTATTTGTTGAGTTTTGTTTGTGAAGACTGAATAATGGTCGTTGTAAGCTTATAGCGTGAACAGTGCGAGCAGGAAAGGTGATAACCTAAAAATTTGTTCATTCGCATTCAGTATTCTGTTTATAATTTTTTTTTTTTAATTCCTAATGTGTCATTTCTAACGTCACTTAATAATTGTCATATCTTTTAGTTTCATAACATTGGTAGTTGTCAAATATTTTTAAAAAACTAGTTTGCTTTATTTAGTTTAAGCTTCCAAAGCGTTAGTGCAGAAGAAGAGGTCATAAACTGCATTATCTTTAACAACGTGAACTTCACAATAATCCAAACATCGAATTAGTAATGTGAGGTCATATTTTCTGTGATGTTTTTGTATTTGTTATAGGTTATATTTACTTTTTATTCCTAAAAAAAACATTGGTGCCGTGTGTTTCCCGGCACCAATACAAAAAAGAATAGGACCACTCCGTCTCTTTCCCATGGATGTCGTAAAAGGCGACTAAGGGATAGGCTTACAAACTTGGGATTCTTTTTTAGGCGATGGGCCAGCAACCTGTCACTATTTGAATCTCAATTCTATCATTAAGCCCAATAGCTGAACGTGGCCATTCAGTCTTTTCAAGACTGTTGGCTCTGTCTACCCCGCAAGGGATATAGACGTGACCATATGTAGGTATGTATGTGTGTAAAAAAACATTGGTTGTGTTGCCTTGACACATGTTAACCTGTTACCCGGGTGTGAAGTGTGAACAAGACAGAAGAGAAATATTTTTTTTTGCACTTAGTTAAATTTACAAAGATTCCCTGTTAACATTATAAGCACCTATATAATGTTGACCAGCTCCCGAACTATGGCACGCGACGCCGTTTTTTATCGCTGTTTCATACATACATTTATAATCACGTCTATATCCCTTGCGGGGTAGACAGAGCCGACAGTCTCAAAAAGACTGATAGGCCACGTTCAGCTAAAATTTGGCTTAATGATAGAATTGAGATTCAAATAGTGACAGGTTGCTAGCCTGTCGCCTAAATGAAGAATCTCAAGTTAATAAACCTATCCCTTAGTCGCCTTTTACGACATCCACGGAAAAGAGATGGAGTGATCCTATTCTTTTTTCCATTGGTGTCTAGAACCACGCGGCACATCG
This sequence comes from Amyelois transitella, assembly GCF_032362555.1. Lineage (NCBI taxonomy): Eukaryota > Metazoa > Arthropoda > Insecta > Lepidoptera > Pyralidae > Amyelois > Amyelois transitella. Next base: position 10,093,584 of record NC_083516.1, on the reverse strand, counting down.
CTGTTTCGCTTTTTATTATGGCGTCAAACGAGAGAGCGATAGTTTTTCGCGCGATAATAACGACGTCGCGCGTTCCATTCTACGGAGGCTGAAACAAAATGCCAATTAAGTGTCATCGTATGCCATTTTAAGCTGAGAAGTATGAAAAATATGAGCGATAACGACTAATAGGCTAATAATAATCTTAAATTCAAATAATAATTGCGAAGGAAGTATGCAAAGATCGTGGCAATTGGAAAGAGGTAGTCTCTGCCTACCCCTCCGGGAAAGAGGCGTGATGTTATGTATGTATGTAATTCAAATAACATGTTTTTTTTTTATATTTGTTGTTTTTCTTCTGTGATGTTGTGTATTATGTATTTAATATAAGAATAGGAATTTATTCATGAACAAGATAATTGTACAATTAAATATGTTTAATTTACCAAACAAATCAAGTTATTAGACTTATCAACTTTGTATATCGTAACTTATTTTGCATGTTTTAAATATTTAGGACCTTTTTATAGACATCTGCAACATTTTCAACCTGGATTATTTCCTTTTTTTAATAATAATTAACAGTCTAATAGGTAAACCGCTTTGATTAAATTATTTTTGCAACACTATGCCTTAGTCTTAGATTGATATTAAAATTCCAAATTTTTTTTGTGTTATATATTTTTTAATAATTTGAGGTTGCATGATGAATGTTTATGAATAGTGGATAAAGCGAAAGAAGTATGCAGGGATTGAAAGTTGTAGTCTCTGCCTACCTCTCTGGGAGAACGGCGTAATATTGTACATATTTACCTTATTTCATAGAAAATTGTATGCGCGTATGCACTTCTGTACTTCTATTAAGCTATACTATAATATATAATATTATGTTCTTTGTTTTATTAAAATTAAAATTGTACTTCCATTTATAATGCCAATTCAGAAATAAATACTATATACTACCTTATTTGTTTAATGTATTCGTAATAGTTACCTACATTGGTACAAATTTCGAAATTGCGAACTATGTATTTCTTGTCCAATCATTAATTTTAATTTTGACAGCTCTTTTAGTTTTGCCACTATTACCCTTGCGATTTCTTACGAAAGTCTATTTAAAAAACACATACATACATACACATAATCACGTCTACATCCCCTGCGGGTTAGACAGAGCCAACAGTCTTGAAAATACTGATAGGCCACGTTCAGCTGTTTGGCTTACTGATTTAATTGAGATTCGTATAAAGTGACAGGTTGCTAGCCCGTCGCCCAAAAGAAGAATATCAAGTTTATAAGCCTATCCCTTAGTCGCCTTTTACGACATCCATGTGAAAGAGATGGAGTGGTCTTATTCTTTTTTCTATTGGGGCCGGGAACCACACGGCACTATTTGTTTAAAAACTAAGAACGTTTTATCGATTTAAAAATAATATAATTTTGAAAATAACATAGGTATTAAAGATATCATTACCTTTTTATCCTACTACTATTATAAAGGCGAAAGTTTGTATGGATGTATGGATGTTTGTTACTCTTTCACGCAAAAACTACTGAACCGATTACCATGAAATTTGGTATGTAGGTAGCTGAAGACCCAGAATAACACATAGGCTACTTTTTATCCCAGAGTTCCCGCGGGATTGATAGGGTTTCCATGCGGACGAAGTCGCGGGCGGCCTCTAGTTTCAAATATACTTTGAATTTTAGTATCAATGTTTATTGCATGTACTTAGATATAAGTCAATCTTTACATTTTTTTTAATTGACTCAATAATTAATTTAAAAAAGTAGTTAGATAAATGTGATTATAAAATCAGATTTTTTTAACGCCGTATTTATTATTATACTAGAGGCCGCCCGCGACTTCGTCCGCATGGAAACCCTATCAATCCCGCGGGAACTCTGGGATAAAAAGTAGCCTATGTGTTATTCTGGGTCTTCAGCTACCTACATACCAAATTTCATGGTAATCGGTTCAGTAGTTTTTGCGTGAAAGAGTAACAAACATCCATACAAACTTTCGCCTTTATAATAGTAGTAGGATGTTGATTTAAATTCCATATATGCATTATTTGAAAGATACCAAAAACTAGGAACATTGATTTAATCAAGCTAGTTTTGAAGGGTAATCCGACAAAAACTAAAGGTGTTCCACTTAGACCACGGTACTGAGTATATCAGAACCTACATAATTGATTGTAATAGCCCATTCTTCTCTTGTAACGGGAAGTAGGTACATAACTACTCGTCGAAATCAAATCAGTGACCCGCAGACTTGGGGTGTTTAATTAACTAGGAATCGTCAATACAATTAGCATTCAAAGAGCCAATATACAAACTAACCTACGGACGTATAGGAGAGCATAGGATTAGTGTACAAAAAAAATCCCTATGTTGTTAACATACATACATATGGTCGCGTCTAAATCCCTTGCGGGGTAGACAGAGCCAACAGTCTTGAAAAGACTGAATGGCCACGTTCAGCTATTTGGCTCAATGATAGAATTGAGATTCAACTAGTGACAGGTTGCTAGCCCATCGCCTAAAAAAGAATCCCAACTTTGTCAGCCTATCCCTTAGTCGCCTTTTACGACATCCATGGGAAAGAGATGGAGTGGTCCTATTCTTTTTTGTATTGGTGCCGGGAACCACACGGCATTAACTAAGAATCGTCAATACAATTAGCATTCAAAGAGCCAATATACAAACTAACCTACGAACGTATAGCAGAGCATAGGATTAGTGTACAAAAAAAATCCCTATGTTGTTAACATACATACATATGGTCACGTCTAAATCCCTTGCGGGGTAGACAGAGCCAACAGTGTTGAAAAGACTGAATGGCCACGTTCAGCTATTTGGCTCAATGATAGAATTGAGATTCAACGGCCTCTGTGGCTCAGCGGTAGTACGCTTGTCTGTGACACCGGAGGTCCCGGGTTCGAATCCCGGTCAGGGCATGATGAGAAAAGAACTTTTTCTGATTGTCCTGGGTCTTGGATGTTTATCTATATAAGTATTTATTATAAAATATAGTATCGTTGAGTTAGTATCTCGTAACACAAGTTTCGAACTTACTTCGAGGCTAACTCAATCAGTGTAATTTGTCCCGTATATATATATTTATTTATTTATTTATTTAACTAGTGACAGGTTGCTAGCCCAACGCCTAAAAAAGATTCCCAACTTGGTCAGCCTATCCCTTAGTCGCCTTTTACGACATCCATGGGTAAGAGATGGAGTGGTCCTATTCTTTTTTGGATTGGTGCCGGGAACCACACGGCACTGCCGGGAACCACATGTTGTTAACTGAATTTGATTTAACTGTAAAGATTCTGAATGTTTTTATTTATTTATTTAAACTTTATGCACGTAAAATGTACAACAGGTGGACTTAATGCCACAAGGCATTCTCTGCCAGTAGAACCTTTGGACCGAACTGAGATGGATGTACGGGTGCGATAACTGTAAAATAAAAAAATATATAAATAATGTTTCCAAAACCTTTTCCTTGTATACACATATAATCAAGTTTATAGCCCTTATATACATATACTTAATCAAGTTCATATCCCTTGCGGGGTAGACAGAGTCAACTGTCTTGAAAGTACACATATAATCAAGTTTATGTCCCTTGCGGGGTAGACAGAGTTAACTTGAAAGGACTGATAGGCCACGTTGAGCCGCTTGGCGTAATGATAGAATTGAGATTCAAATAGTGACAGGTTGCTAGCCCATCGCCTAAAAGAAGAATTAAAAGAGTGTCAGGGAACTTTTACGGCGAACGAAGTTACGGGCAATAGCAGCAGTAGTTTTATAAAAAAGACGAAAAGAGAAGAATTTTCGAATCAGGTATGTACCGTTTACAATTTTTTTATGAAATCAGAATAGGACTTACCTAGTAATCCACCTTTTAGAGCTGTAGAGAATGGAAAAATAGACAGTGTAGATGAGCCATGTCAAGCCTCAAAATTGTACGATACCAAAATTTCATCGAAATCGATTCAGTGGTATAGGCATTTAAGCGTAACAGACGGAAAGTGCCGTGTGGCTCCCGGCACCAATACAAAAAAGAATAGGACCACTCCATCTCTTTCCCATGGATGCCGTAAAAGGCGACTAAGGGTTACTAACTTGGGATTCTTTTTTAGACGATGGCCTGTCACTATTTGAATCTCAATTCTATCGTTAAATTAAATAGCTGAACGTGGCCATTCAGTCTTTTCAAGACTGTCTCTGGCTCTATCTACCCCGCAAGGGATATAGACATGACCATATGTATGTATGTAGTAAGTTTCACATTTATAATAGGTACTTATTAGTAATAATACTTATTAGTAAGGAAGTAAGGATTAATTGCTGTTTTAAAATAAGATTTGAAAATAATTTCAAAATGTCCTTCATAACATTTAACCTGAAGGTTTAGCAAGCGAGGCAATTGTGATCTGTCACGGCCAGGGCTCGGGGTCATGGAGACTCCGCCCCGCCCACGCATCTAAATAATGTTTTGGTTTGAGTGTCGACTATGCATATCTACATTAATATCAGAATAGGAGCTGTAAGTTTGTATGTAGAGGAGAATCTGCGAGTGTAATAAATCTGCCAAATAGCTGAACGTGGCCTACAGTCTTTTCAAGACTGTTGGCTCTGTCTACCCCGCAAGGGATATAGTCGTGACCATATGTATGTAGGAACTGTAAGTTTGTACGTAGAGGAGAATCGATTCGAGTGTAATAAATCTGCCAAATAGCTGAACTTGGCCCATCAGTCTTTTCAAGACTGTTGGCTCTGTCTACCCCACAAGGGATATAGACGTGACCATATGTAATAAATCTATATGAAAAAATATAGTACTGAAAGAGAAAGTGTAAGTTTTTGTGTAGAAGGGAATCTTTGAAAAAAATATTGGACGTAAGCTTTATGATATTGAAACGAGTGAAGCCGCGAGAAGAAACTAGTAATAGATAAAATTTGCAATGAATACTATTAATTAATTATAACTGAAGCTGTAACCTAACAATACTATTTTTTTCTATATCTTAAAATTTGTAATTTTTTTTTAATTTCATTGTAAAATACTGAAAGACGCTGTGCCTACGTTGTGCTTTGTTCCTGGCGTAAATAAATATAACTACCTACGCTTTAGCGTTAATTTTAGAAGATAGGTAAATAAGTAGGTATGTAGGTACTTTTCATTTTTTTTTGTATGCCATACGAGAAATAAATAAATAAATTAATTAATTCATACTAGGTACTTCGCAGAAATCAACTTTTAACCCCAGCTAACGGGTCTTCGCTGTCGTGCGATTTTTGGGATATAAAGTAGCATATTGTTATTTCAACCTCTGTAGCACGGCACACCCGATGCGGTTTTTATCGCGCGAAAAACTATCGCTGTCCCGTTCCACGTCATAGTAAACAGCGAAACAGTGATAGTTTAACGCGCGATGGAAACGACGTCGCGCTTTTCCGTGCTACGGAGGTTGTATTCTATCCGTCTTCAATACATATCACACATCCTTACAAAATTTCTCAAGTAGATTGGCAACAAAAATTATAATATCTTCCACAAAAAATTTCCTAAAGGCAATAAGGGTGCCTTCTGAAAAATTTTGAGGAAAATATTTTTTTTTTTTTTACCGGAAGAACGGCGGCCGGAAGTGAGAGCTGACCGGGGGCGTGCCGGGACGTTCGTCGTGGACGCGCGCCCCACAGATATGGATTTAAGATTAACGGGGCCACGTAAACGCGGGCCCGGGGCCCGGGGCGCGGGGCGCGGGGGCCATGTTTACATGTGGAATAGGGCTGCGCGTGACCGGAATTTGTGAGGAAATTATACTAGTTTGTAGGAAATATAAAGGTTTTAAATGTAACTTTTCATGTTGATTAAGGGAGGTAAGCGAATTAAAATGTCGGATTTTTTTGTAAGTGAATGTCGAATACGGACAGGGTAAGAGCAATTTTATAGTAGGTGCTCTTTGTTAGTTAACTGATGTTATTCTTAGCACATGATATGTCTAGTAGGTAGGTATTATTTTCAGATACTGCCTACAAAAGTACATTAGTAGGTACCGGATAAATAATTAATTACCGACTTGTTTCTGTAGTCATATTTTTTCAGTCAAGAAGGACGGTAAAGTTTTTCTTTAAAATGTATAAATCAGATTAATGTTGTCAGTAAGAAATATTTCCTACAAAATAATCGACTACTGGTTCATCGAACTCGAATTACGTTTTATATACGTTGCTCCGTATTAGTATAGGAAGAGGCGACCCTAGCGGCGGGTGCAGGCGCGGGTGCAGCGGGCGGCGATCGATACGGGGCGGGCTCGGGCGGGGCGCGGCGGCTGCCTTCAGTCCGCCTCGGGGCCGCGTCCGCGCGGTCGTCGCCAGCTCGCTGTCCGCTGCGGCCGGAGTGTCTCCGCGACACCGGGCGCCCGGCGGCGGCGGCGAGCCTCGCGCCGCCCGCCCCCGCGCTCATGCCGCGACGCGACGCAGCCACAGCGCCGCCCCTCTGCAACTCAAAACAAAAACCGCCCGCCGACACAGCCTGGCAGCTATCACCTGTCCCGCACCAGCGCCCGCGCCGAAACTCCGGCCCGTCTTTCTCTGGGCGAGGCAGCACGACGGCGAAGTGCAGGAGGTCCACTGCGAGGACTACGACTCTCGCAATCGCATCCGCATAGCGCGGACGCCCAGCGGCTGGCGCGTTATCCCGCACACGGAGATCTACAACTCGATTCGCGTACCGCCGCCTCCGAAGCGCCGGGAACGACGCCGCCGTCGGACGGGACGCTCGAGACGCCGGCGGTCCGACCGCTTCGAGCGCCAGTGCGAGCCCGTGCCCGCTTGGCTAGCTCCCGACCTGGAGTCCCATATCCCCTCGCACACGATCGCGGTCCCCCGCATGGTACAGCAGCCGCCGCCACCCGAGCCCACGCCGCTTGACAATCTGCTGGCAGTGGCGGAACTAGAATTCAATCAACAGCGCGGTGAAGAACTCGAACTGGAGCTCCAAGCGTCCTCTAACGGCCAGTACGCGTTCTTACCTGAAGAGCAAGTAGCCAGTGAAGTGATGTCCTTCGATCTTGGCGAACCGAAAACGGATGAGATGTTCTTTGAGCGCAAAACGCATGCACCGGAGCGAGCTGCTGAGGACGACGCATTCCAGAATGATATGGTTGTTCATAAAGATTTGTTTGATACTATAAGTGAGGCTCACTATCTACCGGAGCTTACAGGACCCCATGACGAAGCGTTATTGGAGTCTCTCGTAGAGAAAGGTTGTGAAGATAATCAGATATTGGGTCAGGCGCTCGATAAACTTGCGCACCTTGTTCATGGTTCGGGAGATTACGCTGAAGAAGAAGAAGACATGTTGCTGGGAGGTGCACCAGTTGCTGACATCATTGACCGGTTAGAACAATCTTTGGAATCACCCGGCCGCAGCAGCATAACCGCTGCACAGGGATTGCTTCATCTTCATCACATAGGAGATCACCTTCCACCTACAGAACATCAACAAGATGTAGATCAGGCATACATGAGTGATGAAGTGTTTGTTCCGGATGCACCTGTAGAATGTTCGCTGGAAACACTGGAAAATAGAACGGAAATGCAGGAAATAACAGAAATGACTGACGGTAACCATTTGGAATATGAACAGAATGCTGAAAAGAGGCTAGAGAGTGACGTCAATACCAATGACGCCGTGTTTACTGAATCAGTACCTGAGACACACATTAATAGCGAAGAAAAAACATTTGAGGAACAACAGCAGGAACCCTGTGAATCTGATCACAGTGATATATTGCCTAGTGTAACAAACAATCAAGAAATTTGTGCCGAAACTAGTGTCACAGTGCCCAAAGTGGAAGTAGAACCACCAGATAATACGGATGTAAATGAGAACAAATCAGCTGAAGAAGTCATGCCTATAAACTTTGTAAATGATAACTTGAACGAACTCGCCACCACCATGAATCTGGAACCAACTAACAATGAAGATATGGGGCCGACTGACTTGAGCATAAAACCTGTAACAAAACCTGCCACACCAGTTGTAGTGGCCAGTGTAGCAGAGACCACTAACGCTACAGAAGATAATTTGTCAGACAAAAGTGACGAGCAGCCTCGAGATTTGAGCGTGCACCGCCGGTTGCCTACCCCGCATGCGTCGCCGAGAAGGATAGATATACCACGAGCGCCGTCAAGAGAGTCAGACGCTATGCAGTCGCCTCAACCGAGCGGTATTCCCGCCGTGCCATCATCGCCAGAAATATTTACTATGCCACTTACAAAAAGCAAACAAACATTGTTTTTAGAAACTTTACTTTCTTCGCCTTCTCCGAAAATGTACACGTCTGAGGTGACGATTACAAAACAACAGTGCGAGCCTTTAAATCTTGGAAAACATAGAAAATCAGCGAGCCCGACAGTCTCCAGCTGTTCGGATGAAATGAGAAAGTTGAATAAGGAATTCGGAGAGCCTCAAGAGAAAAAAATAAAACGAGAATCCTCCGAAGATCTAGCAAAGATAAGCAAAGTTTTTAATAAATGCAATGATGATCAAATATCCGAATCCAAACAAAAGAAAGCTGATAAGCCGACTCATAAATCTACCGAGGAAGCTAGTCCTATTAAACAATTGCATGTTTTAAAAACAAGTCCAGATTTCAACATTCCAGATCCATTATTGATTCCAAAAGACAAATTAAATGATATATTAGAAGCTCCAGCTAAAGAAATACCAGCATTACTGATACAGCGGCCTGAATTGAGGCTGCCGCAAGCGTTTGCATATCCCGCAGTTTTACAAGACCCCGAAATACTAGTTGTATCATTACAGCAGTTGGAGAACATCATAGAAAACGATGCTAAAAATCATGTTGCGGTTCCTAAACCAAAGGAAACAAAACCTGCGCCCGTAAAAAGTACACCAAGTACTGAGCACTCGGCCCCTCAGCCCGACCAGACGACGAGCCAACCTAAACCTATTCCATCAATGGACGCGCTGGCCGGCGATATCGACGCGGCGACATCTGCCGCTCTCAATCAAATGTTATGGCTGCCATATCTCAGTCAGTTAGAAGCTATGGCCGCTTGCTCCCAAAATATGGATTTCTTAAAAGCTCTCAACTCCTCCGGATATACAGGTTCAAATTACCCCGATTTATCACAAATGTTCAACCCTTCTGCAAGATTTATGGGTCAAGCAGGCTTCCCCATGATGCCCCCTATGGATTACGATAACCGATTACAGTTTGCAATGTGGCAGGAAGCTATGAACCAAGCGAACGCGTCGCAAAGACAAAAACCTTCAGTGGAAGCCCAAATGAAAGATTTAGCGTCAAAATCTAGCGACGTGCAAAATCCATACGTGCATTCCACAAAGAACCATCAAAGCAAAACACATTCCGCGGCTCGCACTAGTCCCATAGCTCACAATTACAACAGCAATCAGCGCTCAATGGGCCACAATCCGTTTCTGCAAGGGATGTATCCGGGAATGAATCCTAACATACGCCCGAACATGCCGTTGCCGGGTCTTCAAATACCGTATTTCAATCCGAACATGATGAGTCAAAGGTCGCCGCGAACGGGTCAACAAAAGAGCCCTACGTCTCCGTATTACCCGAATAACAATTATTTGCAATCGGTGAAGCAATCAGAAGGTTCGAGTCAGCGGAGCGGCAGTTCAAGTTCTCAAGAGTCGCCGCGTCCGCGTATCAGTGTGAAATCGCTGCATAATCTTTTGGAGCCGACGGCGGCTGCTGCTTCTGGAGTTGGGTCTTCATCGCGCCGGTCGGGGTCTTCGGCAGCGCTGGGCCGACGGCGGGAGGAGCCCGAGGTGGGCAGCACCACGCCGCTGGGGGATCCGCCGCCGCACCTGCCTCCACATCCGCACGACCCGTCGACGTTCCATTTATGGCATCCGCTGTTTGGCAAGTAAGTACTCTTTGTTTATTTTCACCGCCAACCAGTGTAACGATAAATGTATCCTGCGAGATGAATTTCAATGTATTTTGTTTTGCAAAGGTGCCTAGAGGATTTTTATTTAAATGCCGCACGGTTAATTTTTCTAAAACGATATTAAAACAATGAAGTAAAAGATTAACGGACTTATTACCTAGGTATTTTATTCCTAATATAAAGCAGTAAATGTAGACTACCTATTTACATTAGCGGCGTTTGTCTACGATTAATTTTATAAACTAGCCGTAACTAATTACCCATCTTTACGTTGGCCAACGTTCTAACTTGCCAAATCATTTGGCACCTTTCGTTTGCAGTAAACATAGTACGTATACAATATTTCTATTGAAAATGGCGTCTTCTTCTTCTTATTCTATCTTCTCTTTAAATAAAATTCTCTCAAAAATTGCAAAATGTGAAAATCATAAAGTTTTGAGGTACTAATTCCCATGTTTTAGTACCTATTTTATTATTTATAATTCCATACTATTATAACCAACGTTGTTTGTCACATATTAAGTACTTATAACATATTATACCTATTCTATAAATTTTACATTCAATATTGGATACATAACAATAATCTGAGTTAGTTTATTTATACTACAATTTATTGGGTCAGACGGAACGCTTAGAGAAAATCGATAGTTTGAAATAGATACGGGTCACTTATTTGGATATCAGTCTATGGTAAGCCTGAAACAAATATATTCTACATACCCCCTCCTCTTTAGGTTTACAAAATTTATTTTTTAAAAGAATACATGTATTCGCTTATAGAGAAACATGTTATACGAGTACACACTAAATGTGAATCTCATAGTTACAGCTTTACCTAAAATGGAATATAATATACCGTATATGTTTGAATTTAGTTTTTATAAAAGTAGTAGGTACTAAATAATAGTCGCACCTAGTATGTAAATATATTTAACAAAATTTTATTTAAAAAAATTAATTCCTTGACTCTTTTAAATTTATTTTCTTATTTCAAAAAATAAAGTTATTATTCAAATTTTCTAATAATTTGCTTAATTCAGAAATAAATTAGAATAGCCGTTTTTGATTTATTGATACAATAACGCCTCGTTTTCAGAAGCAGGTAGCCTGAGCCGTGATTAACTTTATTTTTTAAATGTTAATAACATGCAAGTCATATGTTCCTTAAAGTTTAATGTTTACTAAAAGTAAGACTTTCTCAATAAACAAACAATAAAACCTCGATTAGGTACCTGTAATTCTGAAAAAATATTTGTTCTCTTTTTCTAATATTCTGAAACAAAACAAAATGATTAAATGCTCGCCTTTTAACAACAGTAGGTGTGCTGAGCTAAGTAGTAGGTACTTATTCATAATTGAGGAAAAATACAATACCTATGCAATTTACATAACATAATACTAACTTACCTACGTAGCGTACAATGAAAACTCCATGTTCAACACATGTATTTTTTTTAATTGATTTTTTTTAAATGCATGTTATTCACAAGTCACGATAACTATGATCATGCATGAAATAAGAGAAAATTTTGTATTTAAAACTCAAACAATTTTGTAAATAATATACCTACATACATATGGTCACGTCTATGTCCCTTGCGGGGTAGACAGAGCCAACAGTCTTGAAAAGACTGAATGGCCACGTTATTTGGCTTAATGATACAATTGAGATTCAAATAGTGACAGATTGCTAGCCCATCGCCTAAAAAAGAATCCCAAGTTTGTAAGCCTATCCCTTAGTCGCCTTTTACGACATCCATGGGAAAGAGATGCAGTGGTCCTAAGTATTCTTTTTTGTATTGGTGCCGGGAACCACACGGCACTAATAATATATGCTCTTTATAGAAAGATCAACGCACGTTCATATTCAATGTCAAAATAGTCAAAACGACGTTGTAAGATTAATATTGCAATTCAATGATTACGAATTTTTATAACGCAAAACCTTCGTTGTTATTTCAGTCGTAACGTCGCTGTTAGGAACTGATAAAAAATTGCTCTATCGCTTTTTTATTAGACTCAATTTCTCTATGTCTGTCACACACACATCTTTATCCTCAACGAGGAAGAAAAAACCAATTGTCATTAGGCGTGAAAGCGGTCATGTTTAGCTTGGATATTGCTAAGAAGCGTTTTCCAAAAAATTCAATTTTCAATTCGAAGAGAACCAACTAACACGTTTTGTTTATTCTTTCGTATCAGTACATACATAACAGGATAAAAAAAAATGAAACTCATGAATGATCACAGTTTTTTAGATATTTTAATCACATGATATTTTAACTGACTGTTTGGCACAATTATCGTAGTTTTATTTTCAAAATTGGATACAAGATTACTTATTGACTTAGCAACCATCTAATATGTGAAAATGAATTTTGGGTGTAAAAATGTAAAAGAAAAAACAATATTTCAACGAAATCGTTCGTGTCATTTTAGAAAACGCATGTACAATTATTTCTCGTTCAATGTGTAGGAAAGAATCTATTTATGGATTAATTATGAAATACAATCACGCGTGCCTAACTAAATACAAACTCGGCTTATTTAGGCTTAGTAGGTATCTTTACGTACACACGATTCGTCTTTGTAAATGTTTGCTGTCTAAGTTTGACGTCATATAGCGGGATATAACCACGATCACATTGGTCTAGTTCTTTAAATCATATATATATATATATATATATATATATATACAGGACAAATAACACATATTGAGTTAGCACCGGAGAGTGACACCGGAGGTCCCCGGGTTCGAATCCCGGCCAGGGCATGATGCGGAAATAACATTTTCTGATTGGCCTGTGTCTTGGATGCTTATCTATACTATAAGTATTTATTATAAAATAAAGTATCGTTGATATCTCGTAACACACGTCTCGAACTTACTTCGAGGCTAACTTAATGAAAGCTAATATACCTCGTATATATTTATTTATTTATTAAACTACTCGCCCCTCAGCTCACCATTCCACTCGACCAATGTACAACTTATCGAAGACCGACCTATCACGTCTCAATCGTGACTCTTCAGGCTATTATTTGGCCATTTCTTGACTTAAATTAGTTGTTATGGCAGTAAGAACTGACATATTCCAAATATCACGAGGTAGAATTACCGTTGTATTAATGCACAGTCCCAATTAAAAAATACATACATTTATTATCACGTCTATATACCTTGCGGGGTAGACAGAGCCAACAGTCTTGAAAATACTGATAGGCCACGTTTGGCTTGATGGTAGAATTGAGATTCAAATAGTGATATGTGGTTAGCCTTTCGCATAAAAGAAAAACCCAAGTTTATTAGCCTATTCCTTAGTCGCCTTTTACGACCTCCACTGAAAAGATATGGAATGGTGTTATTTTGTTTTTATTGGTGCCGGGAATAGAAGAAAATTATTTTATTGCGTGTAAATAAACTGTAATAGTTTCTTTAGATATTATGATTGAAAAATTAATGTCTACTTCAATGACTTGTTTGTAATTTAATAATTAATTTTGTATAAATAAAGTGATGATGATAATAGAGTAGAGATGTCATCCATCTCAATTATATCACTAAGCCTAAAAGCTGATCGTTGCCTTTTAGTTTTGAAAAGACTGTTGGCTCTTTCTACCTCGCAAGGGATATAGACGTGATTATATGTATGTTGCCATTATGACGCAAACTTGGGATTCTTTTTTAGGCGATAGGCTAGCAACCTGTCACTAGTTGAATCTCAATTCTATCGTTAAGCCAAATAACTGAACGTGGCCATTCAGTCTTTTCAAGACTGTTGGCTCTGTCTACCCCGCAAGGATATGGACGTGACCATATGTATGTATGTATGTTATATGTAGGTATACCCATCTAAATACTTATTTGAAAGCATTTGATTTTAAAATAGGTATTGGTATAACCAAACTACATAAGGAAATTGTCCAATAAATCAATAGCTTCATTCAAACAACGCAGAAAACCAGTCTTTTCTTGTATACTAGTCTATTCATATGAAGTTTACAGCGTAATAGTCACTTCACAATCGCCTCTATAGGATCTATTCTGTTTTGGAACCTCCTTTACAGAAACTAAGCGCTAAGCGTTTAGTATTCAGAGATCGTGGCAAGTGGAAAGATGTAGTCTGCCTGCCTACCCCTTTCGGGAAAGAGGCGTGATTTTATGTATGTATGTATGTATGTAAAATTAATACCTACATACATAAGGTCATGTCTATATCCCTTGCGGGGTAGACAGAGCCAGCAGTCTTCTTATGCACCGACGCTTTGGAAGCGGCAGTAAACTTAGTTTTAAGTAATTTATTTGCCGTCAACCAATGTTGTAAAACCAAAAGATATGACAATTATTAAGTGATATTAAAATGTCCCATAATAATGAATGAAAATTTTGTATTTTAATTCAAGTCTAGCTGTAGTTACATCTGTCAATTGCCGGATCTTTTTAAGGTTATTATGGAGTTTACTTTGCCGGATGCTGGATGCCATGGACAAAAAAAAAAAACGACATATACGGCGTTAAATTATAGCTTTGGTGGCGTAACACTCTGTTTAGGAATATTAAAAATAATATTAGCATTTAAATAAATCCTTACAAAATCCGGATGCAATTCAATTGTGAAATTTTCGCGTACCTTAACAAGAACAATACCGAAATGGATCCAAATTGCGAGGCTGATAAAACTGCTATAAACTAGTGAATTCCTTTGTTTGTACTAGAAGCCGCCAGCACGCGTGTTAATTAAAGGTGCTGTTAGATTGTTTTTTTTTTAATCGTTTAGAAAACGAGTTAGTTTATATAAGTTTTTTTCTCTCCTCACCGACCTCTTTCTAGTTAAAATTTTAGAAATTAAGCTTCACTTTTAATCCCACGCAAACTTCGCTAAATTTCTAAAAATTTTAACACGAAAGAGGTCGTCAAATATCGATTCTACCTATAAGCCAAAGCGATATAAACCGCGCGTCATTTATAAAAAAAATACGTAACTAAAAACAAACGTAAATACAATCTGATAAATCTGCTATCATAAATGCTTACCGGAAAAATAATTTTAATGGTGTTACGTTTGCGATATACCTAATGGCAACATTATGTAATGGTAGGATTAACTCTTCCTGATGCGCTGACGCAATTAGCTGGGGCCTTTTCACGGCTGACAAGGCATGTCTTATTTAGAACCTTACTCAATCAACTAGATATAAATCTCTATAAATTGTGCTGTGTGGTTCACGGCACCAATATAAAAAAAAGAATAGGACAACTCCATGTCGTTCCCATGGATGTCGTAAAAGGCGACTAAGGGATAGGCTTATAAACTTGGGATTCTTTTAGGCGATGGGCTAGCAACCTGTCACTATTAGAATCTCAATTCTATCATCGAGCCAAATAGCTGAACGTGGACATTCAGTCTTTTCAAGACTGTTGGCTCTGTCTACCCTGCAAGGGATATAGTCGTGACCATATGTATGTATCTATATATATCTTATTGTATTATTCCAATGTCTAAGTTTTATAACTGCTAAGTTTCGAGAAAATCCGTTCTATACTTTTTACATACTTACAAATTTTCACATATAATATTACTCGTACTAACTTTTACCGGCAACTCCGTCCGCGTGAATTCAACGCCATCTACAAAAAAAACGACGAAATTAGCAACGAATTGAACACCGCTTACAAAAGAATACACGTTTTAGCTAATCCCACGGGATCTTTTGTTTTTACCGGGATGACAATACATGTTTTTCTCCAGACTCATAATTATACGATACGATTTACGTGACATTTCAGTAAATTATTAATTCGGTAGATAACCCGTTAAGAGGTAACAAACAAATAAATTTACTTTCGTAATAAAATTTTATTAAGTTAGTTTAAGTTTATAATAAAAGTTGGAAATGGGATTAAGATAGGATTGCGTACTGACGCTTTAATATTTTTACATACATACATATGTACAAATGGTCACGTCTATATCCCTTCTGGGGTAAACAGAGCCAACAGTCTTGAAAAGACTGATAGGCCATGTTCAGCTATTTGGCTTAATGATAGAATTGAGATTCAAATAGTGACAGGTTGCTAGCTCATCGCCTTAAAAATCCGAAGTTTATAGAAGCATACATTCTGACAGAGCCTAGACATGCATTTCATTAAAAAGAATACCTATTGGAGAGCTGGACGTCCTGGTAAAGGGTCAGGTCAAAAGTACCCGAAACCGCCGAGCTTGCATGAAGAGAGTTATGAATGTGGATGAAGCGAAGGAAGTATGCAGAGATCGTGGCGAGTGGAAAGAGGTAGTCTCTGCCTACCCCTTCGGGAAAGAGGCGTGATTTTATTTATGTATGTATTGGACAGCTATTTATGAATGTACAGTCAACCACATATAAAATACCCCATCATGGGTCTCTATGCCGCAATAATAGAGGTGAATTTGAAGTGAATTTGGCTAGGGCGATGCGCTCATTCATTCATAAATGGTTATTAAAAATGATCCTCCATTTCCAGTTCAGCAAATAATACAAATGCTCCGAAAAGGAAATGTCTATTTCTGAAAACTCCGCGAATATTTTCCGGCTTTCGCTGTTATCATCGTGTTATCTTTGCATTCATAATATTTTATTATATCGGATACGGGTTTATATTTTACTGGCTGTGCCCGCGACTTCGTCCGCGTGGAATAGTTATTTTGGGCATCATTGAACTCCTCAAGGATGAATAGTTTTCCCCGTTATTTTGCCATTTTCCATTTTTCTTCGCTCCTAATAGATGCATATGCGTGATATTATATAGCCTAAAGCCTTTTTTTAAGCGATGGGCTAGCAACCTGTCACTATTTGAATCTCAATTCTAAGCTAATCTAAGCTAAGCTCTCAAGCTAATCGTGGCTTATATTTTAAGACTGTTGGCTCTGTCTACACGCAAAGGATATAGACGTGACTGTATGTATGAATGTATGTAGTTTTGTCACTACTAAGTCTGTTCACCGCGTAAGTAATAAATCGAAATATTAATGTATTGATTTCAGCAAAATGTTGATTTCTTGATTTGAAAGATTCTGTTTTACAACTAAGTAAACCAACGCATCGTATAAATATACGCGAAAAATTAAATCAATATAGGTACCCGAATGGGCTCTGAAAGCCCCAGGCAACTATATAAAGCGGCGTCCACACCGGGTCAACTGTAGAAATTGGAATTTTATGCCATCCTACTAATATTAGTGCCGTGTGGTTCCCAGCTTCAATACAAAAAAGAATAGGACCACTCCATCTCTTTCCCATGGATGTCGTAAAAGCCGACTAAGGGATAGGCTTACAAACTTGGGATTCTTTTTTAGGCGATGGGCTAGCAACTATTTGAATCCCAATTCTATCATTAAGCCAAATAGCTGAACGTGGCCATTCAGTCTTTTCAAGACTGTTGGCTCTGACTAGCCCACAAGGGTTATAGACGTGACCATATGTATATGTACTACTAATATTATAAATGCGAAAGTTTGTGAGTATGTCATATTTGTTACTCTTTCACGCAAAAACTACTGAACCGATTACGATGAAATTTGGTATGTATGTAGCTGAAGACCCAGAATAACATACAGGCTTTTTATCCCGGAGTTCCCGCGGGATTGATAGGGTTTCCATGCGGACGAAGTCGCGGGCGGCCTCTAGTATTATTATAAGCCGAAATGGGTTCCCCTGTAAAGGCTGTGGAGCTCAGACGGGAGTTGCTTCATGTAAAAACTTGACTTAGCTTATCAATGACTCTGTGCATCCAGGTCTTCACTCCAGAGTGGTGAGGATGTGACCGGGATCTCACGCCAAGTGGGGTAGTAACAGGAATGCCGCGTTGTACTTGAAATTATAAGAATGATTGTAGCGTAAAACTTGTTGGGGATGTCAATTTGGCGGCTTATTTGGCACAGTAATTCTGAACCAACAGGACCCGGGTTCTAACCCTGGTCAGATCAAGATGGAAAAGGGAATTTTTCTGATTAGCCTGTGTCTAGGATATGTATATCTTAAAGTAAGTTCAGTTCCGTATATATTTGTTTTATTTAATGCCCTTATGTGAGTCACATACATACATACATATGGTCACGTTTACATCCCTTGCAGGGTAGACAGAGCCAACAGTCTTGAAAAGACTGAATAGCCACGTTCAGCTATTTGGCTTAATGATAGAATTGAGATTCAAATAGTGAAAGGTTGCTAGCCCACCGCCTAAAAAAGAATCCCAAGTTTGTAAGCCTATCCCTTAGTCGCCATCCATGGGAAAGAGATGGAGCGGTCCTATTCTTTTTTGTATTGGTGCCGGGAACCACACGGCACTTTTGAGAGTCAGCGAGTATTATGCGTGGTGTGTACGCAGCTCAATATAACCCCTAGTCCAGCCGAAATAAAATCAATGTAGGTGCTCTTGAAGGCTGGCCATGACGTGCGTGATAGAGATAGCAATACAGCTTCCTTGCTGTGCGAGTGAGACAGCCTGCTGCCAATTTATCGGACAGTGGTTCAGGATTCAATATAAGGTGCCCTGTAATTAGGGGCAGAATTGCACTTGTAACTTTTATGGCGAAGATTAATTGGTATGATTGTACGTAAATTAATTATTTTTGAGATGGAAGAGAGGAAATTTGACTTTATTACCTATTTATTTATTGTTGAAATTCCGGTAGCTAATGGTGGGAATTTTGTTTCGATTTCAGTGTAGGAAAATATTTAGGTACTTACTTCAACTACTTACTATAGAAAATCACTTACATTCAGATATATGTATATGGTGCATAACCACTTTTACATATAAAAGTTAATTAAAGGCTAAGAAAGGTATTAAGGCCACTGAGT
Source organism: Amyelois transitella (assembly GCF_032362555.1). NCBI lineage: Eukaryota > Metazoa > Arthropoda > Insecta > Lepidoptera > Pyralidae > Amyelois > Amyelois transitella. Next base: position 10,074,786 of record NC_083516.1, on the reverse strand, counting down.
GTGCCTAGTATTTTCTTGTTGTGAGTACATTAATACCATACTCAATATTTGTAGGGCGAAATAAAAAAGCTCTCTAGCAAATGAATATTTAAACAAATGCATTAACTAATTGGAAATACGAATATTCCACAAAAAAGTGTACTTCGAAAAACGAATATAATCCGATAAAATATAAAACTTCATCGGATTACATCCAATTAGAGTGCGGATTAAATTTTTATCGACCAATCAGAGACAGCGCGAGTGACATGGGCCAATCAGGGCGATTGATGGCTCTGACGTCACCAGTTCGTAATAAGATACATACGAGTAAAGTAAACACTAGATTCTAGATGTCATAATAGAAATTATTTTGTCAAAGGCATCCACGGAAGGCTAGCGTCACTGCTCACACTGTCACTTTTGCCAAGTGGTACATTTTTAGACGTATATCGTACACAATTTTAATATGTGTATTTTTTGGCCAAATAAACAACTTCTTTCTTTCAATAGTCTTGATATCTTATTCCTACAAAAACCGATCACGCTTTGTACTGACTTGCCATTATTCATATTTATATAGATACATGATCTAACAAAAAGTGTATGTCTATATTTATTAAAGTCTGTGTGTGTAGTCATTACGAACAACTTATCCCATGAGATTTTTTTTAGAAATATTAAGGATACTAGGATAAATGTGACGCAGTAGTAAATTGCTTGCTTCTAAAGACTAGATCAAGTGATGAAATTCAGTTGTTAAAAAAAATATTTATCTTGTTCTGATCGGCCTGGGTCATAAAGATATGTTAATAAATGTATTTCTAACAAATACAGAACAGATGAGTTGTGTAGAACGACAAATAAGTCTCGTTTTAACGGCGGTTGTCAATCACAAAGCGACTGAAATAAATGACTAAATATTATTATTTAAGTAGGTAATTATGTCTTCAATTATATCTTGGAAATTTCCAGTATATTTCAAACGAGGCTTTCCCTAAGAACGTGAGATTACAACCATCTGTCACACGCCACGTTGATCCATTTTTGCCAACACAAAAGGAAATCCTTGATTGATGTTGATTTATTAACTTTGCCGTTTGTTAGAGAAAATGGGGTAATTGTGTAATTTCCGCTAAAACATAGAATAACTATGAGAAGTTGGAATACCTAGTCTCATAAACAATGGAGTAAATAAATCCTAACAAAGAGTTTTTATAGATTTAAGACCAATTGACGGCCTCTGTGGCGCAGCGGTAGTACGCTTGTATATGACACCGGAGGTCCCGGGTTCTAATCCCGGCCAGGGCATGATGAGAAAAGAACTTTTTCTGATTGGCCTGGCTCTTGGATGTTTATCTATATAAGTGTTTATTATAAAATATAGTATCGTTGAGTTAGTATCTCGTCACAAGTCTCGAACTTACTTCGAGGCTAACTCAATCAGTGTAATTTGTCCCGTATATATATATTTATTTATTTTATTATTTATTGATCGTTATAAAATAAAGACACCATTTTTGTGATTGTAAAACAACAGTCTTGTTCACAGCTAACAAGTCTCTTCTACACATACTCTATTTTTCATCACAATTTGAATTAAATTTTCACTACTTACCGATGGAAAATTATGACAGCGCAAGTCTCTTTCTAAATCTGGACATTCTTTGTCTATACGATCGATATTTACTTCAAAATTGGCCATGTTAAATATTCAGTGTTATGGACTACAGCAGCTACAATCAAAATAAACGTTTGTTATGTAGTTGCGATTACATTGATGATTGGCTTATTGTAGGTAATATATCGATAGTCTTATATTATTTAGTGTACTTTCGTTACGTTTCTTTTCGTACGTTCTACTGCTGAGCTGCTGTAGATAAGTTCCTTCTTTCAGACATCTTTACCCAATTACCGAAAATTGACTTTGGACGTTAATCTATAGTCTGCTTCCTGGCTATATAGTCCCGGTTGTACAATGAATTATCTATAAATTTTCGTTGACGCTTTCTTCCTCTTGACTTTAGTCCCGGTTGCATCCTCACCTCTCTAGAGAGGAGCCCGGGGTATGCCTTTGACCATGGATCCTGGATTGGGCGAATCAGGTTTTTACACGAAGCGACTCCTATCTGACCTCCGCATTCGATAATTAATTGTTATTTCGTATGACAACCGTCTGCCATATGTCCTTCGCTAGATAAATATTTAATCAGTCATTCACGACCCAGTTGGAACTAATTGTTTGTCGTAGGTCGTAGGTAAGCTGACGTGGTGGATCCTAATAGGCTGAACGTGGCCTGTTGAATTGATAGCTGTAACAGAAATTAAATATAATTTATGAAATGTGACTAACTGATAGGCTTATAAACTTGTGTTTCTTCTTTTAAGTAACGGGCTAGCAACCTGACACTATTTGAATCTCAATTCTATCATTAAGACAAACAGCTAAAAGTGAATATATGTAGATACACACATACAAACACGTCTATATCCCTTGCGGGGTAGATAGAGCCAACGGTGTCGAAAGACTGAAATGCCACTTTCAGCTGTATGACTTCATGATAGAATTTAGATTCAAATAGTAAAACTGGAATCCCAAGTTAATAAAGGCTTATATTACCTGTCCTGTTCCGTAGCACGTGTGGTACCTGTTGAAGTCGTAAAAGGCGACTAAGGGATAGGCATCTCTTAGTCGCCTTTTACGACATCAACAGGAACCACACGTGCTACGGAGGCTGTAATGCCTATATAAAAAAATGTCGTAATGCACTCTTAAGTAATTTGTGTAGATTTCTTAGCCGACACGGGTCAGAACTGAATCTAGAATGCTAATAGCCAAGACCGACGACCTACTTACTTCGCGCGGTAGGTAATTATGGTCGGCAAAACCAAAGTAACGATTTCCTTATGAATTGAATTGGACTGCACTTAGTATAGAGTACCTTTCAATCGATGCTTTATCATACAGGGTGATGTTTAATCTATACAATTCCATTTGACACGATTTCTGCATACTTCTTGTTTGTTTTGTAATATTCGTCCCACCTTTCCTTAGTCGTGTGGTTCCCGGCGCCAATAAAAAAAAGAATAGGACCACTCCATCTCGTTCTCATGGATGTCGTAAACTAATATGTACGAGTACATTACTTTGAAAATAGTCATTGGTTATGGCCGAGGTGGGATTTGAACCTGTGCCTTTCTGCGCATCACGCATTTTAACCGGGCACCTTACGGATTCGACCACTTACGCTCTCAGATAAATTGAAATTTCCTGAATCATATATATACTTAAAACTAGCTTTATCCCCCGGTTTCAGCAATGTTAAAAAAAAATTATATATATTTTTTTTAATATTAAATTAAATACGCTCTTAAATTCTTAAAATCCAAAAGATAATTAATAAACTATATTCCAACTAGTGAACATAGTATAATGTGAACGCTAACACAAAATGGGCAGACTGACCACGCCCAAAACTTGGTATGGTCGTATGAATCTACACTGTGGTCTCTCGCCTTTTCATAGTAAAATTCCAATACGCCCTTTTTACGTACGGGCGGCTATTATAACTGTTAACGTCTATATATTGAACAAGATTCTCTTTATGCACAAGCAACTTGTTCTTGAAGGTTAATCGTGCCGTGTGGTTCCCGGAATTTAAGAAACATTTAAGGATCACTCCATATCTTTCCCGTGGATGTCGTTAAAGGCGACTAAGGGATAGGCTAATTAAGTTGGTTTTCTTCTTTTTCGTTATGGGCTTACAACCTGTCACTATATGAATTCAATCATCATTTAAGTCATTACAGCTGAACATGGCCTACCAGTCTTTTCAAGACTGTTGGCTCTGTCTACCCCGCAATAGATTATACATATGTAAAATATCTCCACCTTAATTAATAGGAAGCGCTTTTATCCAGGATCTTAAACCTAAATTAAAAAAAGATATTAAATTCCAAACAAAAACATGGTTTTACAGTAAATAAACTTTTTTCTTATTTTTTGTGTTTTGTTTTTTTTTTAAATCACAAACTGTAATAAAAAAGAAATTAAGCGTAACACATTGTATGACAATAAATGAAAAGAAAATACAACATTACTTATTTGAAAATATAATTAAAATTATCATCGTGGCACACAATTTTTTTTAATAAAACTCGACCTGAAAATAATGAGATGCGGCAGAATTATTACTGTTATAAATTCAACCGTTAAAAACGCCAAGACTAAGTACTCTCAGCAAAAAATATCTTTTACGCGTAAGTACGTAAAACATATTTTTTGCGGGTATGCAACATTCTATGTAGGTACATACATATATACGTACATACAATTACGCCTGTTTCCCATTGGGGTAGGCAGAGACTATGGATTTCCACTTGCTACGATCCTCACAAACCTCTCCCGCTTCCTCCACACTCATTACTCTTTTCATGCATATACGACGGTTACGGGGGTACTCCTAACATCTCCATTTTTCAACATACATACATATGGTCACGTCTATATCCCTTGCGGGGTAGACAGAGCCAATAGTCTTGAAAAGACTGAATGGCCACGTTCAGCTATTTGGCTTAATGATAGTATTGAGATTCAAATAGTGACAGGTTGCTAGCCCATCGCCTATAAAGAATCCCAAGTTTGTAAGCGTATCCCTTAGTCGCCTTTTACGACATCCATGGGAAAGAGATGGAGTGGTCCTATTCTTTTTTGTATTGGTGCCGGGAACCACACGGCCCTTTTTCAAGACATTCGAAATTTGGTCCTTGAAAGTGCGACGAGGCCTGCCCTGTCCCACTTTTACAGTCAGCTCCGCCTTATAAATTCCTTTTAGAATAGAATAGAATAGATTTATTTTCAAAATTGGATACAAGGTATCACTTATTGACGTCACATAACTTAAATCTAATTATAACTACTACCGCTTCCAAAGCGCATGTGTAGAAGAAGCGGCGGAACAAACTACACTGCAGCATTTTCATCGGACGTCAATTTACAAATATAGATCTCTTACATCTAAATCGTGGACGGATGCACATTGTCTTTCATTAGTCTGTCTTCATCCATTCTCTCAACATGACGTGTATTTCACTCTCTCATTAAAGTGTTTCCAACTTCCGTAGCATGTAATGCGCGACGCTGAAAACTATCGCTGTTCTCTTTTACGTTATAATAAAAAGCGACACAGCGATAGTTTCTCGCGCTTTAAAAACGGCGTCGCGCTTGTCACGCTACGGGGATTGCATTTATGATTTTTTTTTGTACACTAAAGTATAGTAATAAATGTACAACTTGTAACGTTATTCCAAAATCTAAGTTATATTGCAATAATGAAAAATTTTATGAAAATCCGTTCAGTTGTTTTTGCGTGATAAAGTGACAAAAATACACACATCATTAAAATTTCGTTAAAATTTTACCTGTTTTTCCTTCTCATAATATCCAGATTGAAAAAAATAACAGTTCAGTTACTTACTTAGATAACATAACATAATCACTTCTATATCTTCTGCGGGGTAGACAGAGCCAAGACTGAAAGGCCACGTTCAGCTGTTTGGCTTAATGATAGAATTGGGATTCAAGATTCAAATAGTGACAGGTTGCTAGCCCATCGCTTAAAAGAGGAATCCCAATTATATGACCCTATCCCTCAGTCGCCTTTTACGACATACACGGCAAAGAGATGGAAAACGAAAATATAGAGTGGGTCTTTTATGGCAAAAACCACACAAGCTGAACGTGACCTCACAGGCTCTTCAATACTGTTGGCTCTGGTTACCCCGTTAGGTTATAAAGATTGTGATCGCATAATATAAAATCCTTAAAAAACAATAGTGACATACAAATCTGTGGGGACGTCAGTATGTTGGAAGCAAAAAAAAAAATCGGTAGTCGTGATCGGCCGACCGTTTCGAGGTCACAGGTTCAAATCCAAGGGTTCGTTCAACTCTTACACAATTTTTTATGCTTACTTAATGCTTACGATTATAAAATTTTTTTTAGTTTTTTTTTTCATAAGTCCGCAAATGTGGAGTAAGTGGTAACGGTATTCGCTTTGAATTGCGGTTAATTTTATTTAACATAGATCAATATTAGCCGTGTGGTTCCCGGCACCAATAGAAAAAAGAATAGGACCACTCCATCTCTTTCTCATGGGTGTCGTAAAAGGCGACTTAGGGATAAGCTTACAAACTTGGGATTCTTTTTTAGGCGATGGGCCAGCAACCTGTCACTATTTGAATCTCAATTCTATCATTAAGCCAAACAGCTGAACGTGGGCTATCAGTCTTTTCAAGACTGTTGGCTCTGTCTACCCCGCAAGGGATATAGACGTGACCATATGTATGTATGTAAAAGTGGGCCAGGGTTCACCTCGTCTAACTTTTAAGGAGGAAATTGCGAACGTCTTTTAAACGGGAGATCGAATAGGAGGAAAGTTAGGAATACCCATAATCGTCGAGTATGTATGAAATGAATGATGAGTATGGAGGAAGCGGGAGATAGGAATCTTTAGGGATCCACTTGCTGGAAATGCGTAGTCTCTGACTACCCCTGTGGGAAACAGGCGTGATGTTAATGTGTTACAGGCAGCCTAACAGTTCACCGACCATTTTTTGAATATAGTACAGTCAACTGCGCATCAAAGTATACATGCTCTATAACGTGGTAACAGAGGCAAAATTTGCAGTGATTGTGCAGGTTGATGTTGTGTTGACTGTACAAACAGACGGACAAAAGGTCTCATTCGCAACGTAATTGTGTGTATTCGTGTAACAGTTAGATGTCAACGGTGCACGGCCTATGACCGCCGTGACGCATCAATAAAGTCATCGTAATTGATAATTAAAGGAAATTAATTAATTGTACTTACAACGGTACTGTACCTTTCAGTACAGGCATCATCGGTCAGTTTCTAATTAATTATATGTGTGAATATGGATTTTATTTTAATAGTAAAAATATCCAACAGCCTCTGAAAAATGCTTCCGATCCATCTATACTAATATTATATAGCTGAAGAGTTTGTTTATTTGAACGCGCTAATCTCAGGAACTACTGGTTCGTTGATGAATTCTTTTTGCGTTGAATAGACCATTTATCGAGGAAGGTTTAAGGTTTAATATAACATTACGCTGCAACTGTGAGGAGCACAAAAATAATGGAATATGTGAAAAAGAAGGGATAATTACTTAGGAAGGAAGACTTCAATGATGCCCAAAATAACTATTCCACGCGGACGAAGTCGCGGGCACAGCTAGTTTAATAATAAAACAAATCCGCCTTGCAGCTTTGTTTTATGAATTTACATAATAATCACAGATATTATACCCTACTAACAGTATGTATATTTCTTTGTATGTAGATCTGCCTGTTCTTGCCATTGTGCTATGGAAAGTTCTTATCTTCCGCCAGATTTGATACTTTGATCCGCTTATATCCGCGGTTTTGTTAAAATGACATGACAATGACGAAGTTCCGAATACAATAAGCAATCATTGTTTGAAATGCAAATATTTCGCTTTGAATCCTTCAGTCTATTAATAGGCGGCCTTTATAAAGAAAATAACTCTATTTTTAACAAATCTATAACTACCTACCGAGTGGCACGCGCGTCGACATTTTTATCGCGCGATAAACTATCGCTGTCCCGTTTCACGTTATAATGAAAAGCGAAACAGCGATAGGTTTGTCGCGCGACAAAAAAGGCGTCGCGCGTGCCCTGCTAACCCTGCAGATGTTAATTAATTCCACTCCATTTTTATGATGATGATGATTGAAATTACTCAATAATTAATAAAATAATAATTACACACTGATACTAATAATAATATGTACCTACGTAGGTACATTTGAACTGATAACTTATACATTTTTGAGGAAACTACTTTTTGGGGATTTTGTTCTATTTTCTATCTATAAATTTAGGTACTTGAATTGTAAAGAGACTTTAGAGAGCAAAATTTATTGAGGATTTTATTAATTTTCTCATAAGCAAGGAAGACTTTTAAGACCTATTCTTGTCACCCGTCCCGTATACTACCGTCATATTTATTCTATCGATTTTGGATGAACTTTAGAAAAATTGGAGGGAAAATTTGGCCATTGTTACTGACAATGACATCCTGAGGCAACACCGTTGTTGTCATCTCACTTCAATAAAATAAAAATCCGTATGCAAACACGCAAAAATTAAAAAAAGAAAAAAAAATAGTTAATGATGCCGCTGACTTACACACTCTCCATTCACAACAAATTTGTAAATACCAAATGAAGAACAAGATAGTATAGTTACAAGGGAAAGTGACAAAAATCGCGTGACTGCATCGCATGCTACTCCGATGTTGCATAATGCGATTCACGAACTAACGCGCCCTTATTTTCCTACGTGGAGACTGCTGTATGTAAAATAGTTCATTGGTATTATTTTGCGTTATAAATCATTTTATGTGAAATTATGTTTGATATTAAAATTTTTAAAAAGCGATGAAGTCAGTTATTCGTTTTATAATAAACCCAATTAATTCTGCTACAATGTTTTTATGACTTTTGACTCTATTTACCCCGCTCTGTCTACCCCACAAAAGATATAGACGTGATTTTATATATGTATGTATTTCTACCAAAACTGTATCTACCATATTTCAATTTCAATTTTCACATCTTTTGTCCTTAATCTTTAAATCACATTTGGCATAACGAATTCAAATGATAATTGAATTTTCATTTCTATTACTTTTAAACACTTATCCTAAATTAATATTATAAATAAATGCGAGAGATTTCAGGGATATGTGTATGTTTATCACTATTAAACTGATTCTCATTAAACTTTGCAGTAACTTAGCTTAAATATTGTAATAACTTAAAAAGTAAAAATTCATACAGATTTGAGATGAATGAAGTTACGAGAAACAGCCAAACTAATACACTCTATAAACATGCTCTGTAGAAGCTAATTATACAAAAATAAGTCGTTAAAATCTGTCTAGTCTCGTTAAAGCTGATCAAAGGCGACTGTCGTCATGTCACGGAGACTAACAGGGAATGACATTTGGGGATTTAAAAATATCTCGGACTAGGGTAAAATTAATTTAAAAAAATTGTTGAAAAACTGATCTTCGAATTACAACTATACGAAGTCAACCAATGTTGTGAAACCAAAAGTTTTGATGATAAACGACAATTATTAAACAATATGAAGTATCCTATAATAATGAATAAAAATTAGGAATTTGAATTTATATACATACGCTCTACTCCTGGTTCAAATCCCGGTTGCATCCTCACCACTCTGGAGAGGAGCCCGGGGTATGCCTTTGACCATGGATCCTGGATTGGGTGAGTCAGGTTTTTACACGAAGCGACTCCCATTTGACCTCCGCAACCTAATGCGCTCTATTATAAATTTAAAAGAGTACACACACACACACATATAGTCACGTCTATATCCCTTGCGGCATAATCAGAGCCTAAAATCCCAAAATGACTGATAGGCCACGTTAGTGCCGTGTGTTTCCACCAATATAAAAAGAATAGAAACACTCCATCTCTTTCCCATTGATGTCGTAAAAGGCGACTAAGGGATAGGCTTATAAGCTTGGGATTCAATTTATAGGCGATGCGCTAGCAACCTGTCACTATTTGAATCTCAATTCTATTATTAAGCCAAACAACTGAACGTGGCCTATCAGTCTTTTTAATAGAAGTACTAGTTCTCATATTATTCTTCTTTTACTGTTCCCATGGGAGTTTCGTGGGAAATCCCCTCTACTACCCCTACCCACTAGAAATTTGAGATCACACACACACAATTTGAGATCAGACGTGATCAGTGTGAAATTGGCACCTGGTTACATTCATTCATATAGTCACGTCTATATCCCTTGCGGGGTAGACAGAGCCAAAAGTCTTGAAGAGACTGGTAGGCCACGTTCAGCTGGTTACTTATATACATATGTCATCTGTTTGTTATTTTCTGAAAGTTGACTGGTAGAGAATGATGATATTAGCATTAAATTCACCTATTTAATTTTAAACAAATATAAAATGTATTCAGATGGGCGTGAAAAATTTCAATGGATCTTATCCCTTATGACACTTTTAATCCGAAACCATGTTTAATTGTGTAAGCAACCTTCTTATATGTTATAAAAATATCAAAAAATAATTTTTATTGTGAAAATATATTCTTAATTTTTAACGTTGAATAATATAGACATTTTAAACTGATTATTTTTCTCCCCTCTATTCTCCTTTTATCTTCTCTAGTAATAACTAACTTTATAATAACTAATACTTCCTACAATTGTCTAAAATTTCCTACTAAATATTATAAAATATACTTACTTGTTTTGTTTCTATTCTAAGTTTGGATAATTGTGAAGTTGACGTTGTTGAAGAAAATGCCGCAGTGCAGTTTGTTACCGCTTCATCTGCACTGACGCTTTGGAAGCGGCAGTAAACTTAGTTTTAAGTAATTTAATTGACGTCAACCAATGATGTTAAACCATACGTTTTGACAATTATTAAGCGATATGAAGTATCCTATAATAATGAATAAAAATTTTTAATTTGAATTTGAATGAAAAACTAACAATTTTTTGTACTTTTTCAGTACTCAACATTAGAGGATAGGACGGTGAGTTCGTTGGCTTTTATACTTTCATCTCCTTAACTTTCATACTTAATACGTTTTTTCTTGTGTAAATACATATGTATGTAAATCTCGAAATTATGATTATTTTATTTTGCATAGATAGGTACTTAAATAAGTAAATGACGATGAAGTCAAAGAGGACCATAAAAAATGTGCGCGAGCAGTCAGCTATAGCAGACGTATCACGTCCCCATTCTTTACGGGGTAGACATAGTCAACGCTCACAAGAGTCGAAGGCTCGTTTAGCTGGATGTCTTAATGGAATTGATATTAAGATATAGTGACAGGTTGCTAGCCGTCTATACATACATAAATATAGACACGTCTATATCCCTTGCGGGGTAGACAGAACCAATAGTCTTGAAAAGACTGATAGACCACGTTCAGCTTTAGGCTTGATGATAGAATTGAAATTGAAATAGTGACAGGTTGCTAGCCCATCACCAATAAATATAATCCCAAGTTTTAAAGCCTATCCCTTAGCCGCCTTTAACGACATCCATGCAAAAGAGGAGGAGTTGTACCGGGAACCACACGGCACTAGCCGCCTATAAAAGTCAAAATATCCGAAAAAAAATTAAGTATTCTTTTTTTTGATTTTATAATAGGAACGCAGTTCGTTAGTTTGTGCAGCTGCGTTTGATTCAATTTCACGTCGTATTTGCTAGCGGCAAATGTTTTTGGCAAACTATAATTACATCACCTTTGTTTTTCCTACTTTTTCTGTCTTTATCGCACATTGAATTATTTATTTATTTTGCTTGGCAATTCTTAAAAACTTTTGCGCATTTTGTATGTGTTTTTTTAATATTTTATTTAAAAAACATACAAAATGCGCAAAATTTTTAAGAATTATGTTGAGTTCATCTGAACTAAACATGTTTAAAACATTGTCTGATCAGAGAATGTGTTCAAAGCCAAAAAATATTTATTTAGACAATTGAAATAGCTATAAATACTATTTGAGTCTCGATTCCATCATTGAGACCTGTACTATACTGTTGAACATAGCCTTTCAGTATTTTTAAAGATAGAGTAAAAAAAAACCAAAGGAAAAATTTTCATATAAATTAAGAGAAAAGATTCCATCTTCATTTTTTTACAGAAATCTTGCTCCGGAGCTGAAACTTTTCATATTTTAGATATTTCAATAACTCCAGAGTTATTTAATAAAGGCGACCCCTTTCGACTTCGGTATATTTCAAATGTAGAGGAGCAACATTTATTATTAACTTGGAGGGAAAACTTCATAATATTAACTTGCAACATGAGGAATACTTATTTAATTGTCTATTTAAATACATATAGTCGCGTAAGATCACAACATGAGAAATAAATGTTAAATACTTATTTAATTTTTTAAATACATATAGTCGCGTCCTTCTTTCTTGAGAAAATTCTGGAAGGCCACGTTCAGCTGTAGGGCATTGAGATTCAAATAGCGACAGGTTGCTAGCACATCGCCTAAAAGAAGAATCCCAAGTTTTATAAGTAGGTAAACCTCAATAAATGGCGTAAACAAAAGATAATTTTAAACAAGGGTGTGCATTATATTATCTCACACCTATTTTATGAAGAAAAATCATACATACATGGTCACGTCTATATCCCTTGTGGAGTAGACAGAGCCAACAGTCTTGAAAAGACTGATAGGCCACGCTCAGCTTTTTGGCTTAATGATAGAATTGAGATTCAAATAGTGACAGGTTGCTAGCCCGTCGTCGCCTAAAAAAAAGAATCCCTAGTTTGTATGCCTATCCCTTAGTCGCCTTTTACGACATCCATGGGAAATAGATGGAGTGGTCCTATACTTTTTTGTACTGGTGCCGGGAACCACACGGCACATGGCAAGTAAAATCAATCTGTTTTGAATATAAAACACGGCTTTTAACCGTTCAAACTCCTTTCAAATTGCGTGAAGAAATATTTTCTTTCTTTCATAATTTTTCTAATTTAAAAAACATTGTTTTGTCTAGCACAATAGCCAAGCCACAATGCAATGTAGTTAAGAAAGTTGCATTTCTATGCACATTTATGAAATGACTAAGTGTACATTTTTCCTTTTTTTTTTTAATTGTTTATTCCTTCTATCGATAAAACTGGCTGAAATATAATAATACGATGATTTTTTAAATGTGTATGTACCTAATGTATGAATTTAAAATGCCACCAACTAGCTATTAATGTTTTATTAAACGGAGGCTTATTGGGCCTTGTGTTCCTCACTATCATCTCATCTATCACATCACTTCTATAAATGTTAATATAATCAATACATACATACATACATATGATCACGTCTTTATCCCTTACGGAGTAGACAGAGCCAACAGTCTTGAAAAGACTGATAGGCCACGTTCAGCTGTTTGGCTTAATGATAGAATTGAGATTCAAAAAGTGACGGGTTGCTAGCCTATCGCCTAATAGAAGAATCCCAAGTTTATAAGCCTATCCCTTAGTCGCCCTTTACGACATCCATGGGAACGAAATGGAGTGGTCCTATTCTTTTTTTTTTTTGGTGCCGGGAACCACACGGCACTATAATCAATAGATTCTATAAATGTTAATATTGAAAACAATAATGCCATTTATATCCTTTCCCGTGGGAATTTTGGAAAATCCTTTCTTAGTGTACCCCAAGACCACCTTTATGCTAAATTTCAAGTATCTTGTACTAGTAGTAGTAGGTGGTACCCAGTGGTTCGGACCGTACGTATGTCAGTCCCTCATTCATTAACAGAAGAGTTTCAAATATAGTGAAGTAGTAATTCACTCGTCCAAGTTTATATTCTAAGTTTGAACTGTTGTGAAGTTGACGTTGTTGAAGAAAATGCTCCAGTGCAGTTTGTTACCGCTTCATCTGCACTGACGCTTAGGAAACGGCAGTAAACTTAGTTTTTAAGTACATAATTTATTTAAGGTCAACCAATGTTGTGAAACCAAAAGATATGACAATTATTAAGTGACTCAAAGCCGGCCGCGACTTCGACCGCATGGAAACCCTATCAATCCCGCGGGAACTCCGGGATAAAAAGCCTATTTGTTATTCTGAGTCTTCAGCTACCTACATACCAAATTTCATCGTAATCGGTTCATTAGTTTTTGCGTGAAAGAGTAACAAACATCCATACTGACATCCTGACTTACAAACTTTCGCATTTATAATATTAGTAGGATATGAAGTGTCTTATAATAATGAATAAAAAATTTTAATTTGAGTAAGCTCTACTCAGCTTCTAACTAGCTAAGTAACTTGGCTTAACTAAGAGTGCAATGGCCGGTACTGACACTAATACATCAGCAGAAAATCCCACGTTTCACCCAACTTTAAGCTCTATTTCCTTGCAATAAGTCATTTTAAAACGTGTTTTTATCATAGCTTTGTACAATTTGTGAGCAATTGAACTTTCAAGAACCTTTTATGGCTCTTGGTTATATCTTATATTAGTATTTGTGTGTAATACATTCATACATAAAATTACGCCTTTTTCCCGGAGGGGTAGGTAGAGACTACCTCTTTCCACATGCCACGATCTCTGCATACTTCCTTCGCTTCATCCACATTAATAACTCTCTTCATGCAAGTACTTTTGACCTGACCTGACCTTTTTATCTTTTGTGTGTAATTCATAAATATATACCTAGTCTTTACAAATAAATCCTACTACTATTATAAAGGCGAAAGTTTGTATGGATGTTTGTTACTCTTTCACGCAAAAACTACTGAACCGATTACCATGAAATTTGGTATGTAGGTAGCTGAAGACCCAGAATAACACATAGGCTTTTTATCCCAGAGTTCCCGCGGGATTGATAGGGTTTCCATGCGGACGAAGTCGCGGGCGGCCTCTAGTATATAAATATAGGTATAAACTGGATCTAAACAGATCGAGCTAGCCCTAAAGTAAGTTGTCATCATGGTCAAAGGCGCAACCCGGGCTGCTCTCCAGAGAGGTGAGGTTTTTTCCGGGACTAACGCAATTAGAAAGGACGGACTTAAGTAGGTAACATAACATAATTCCTTGATCCTGAGGCCAATAAGAAAAAAATATATATTTCATGTAGGTAGTTCATATTAACAGAAAAACGAAAACACTTGTATTAGTAGTATTGTTTAGAAAAAGAACGTTCTTTAGAAACTTGTAATCTTGTAAAAAACGCCAATGGCTACATTTCGTGAAAAAAAAAAGTGCACAAAACAGCCAGTAGTTTTTCCATATCAAAAAAGATATTTATTTTCATCAAACACGCGCCAAGTTCGTTGTCAAAAGATAAAAGCATGAATACTAATTTATGTTTGCCTTTTGGGCTTTTTAGGGTAATGTGACAAATGTTACGCGCCATTTTATTTTGTTACTTTTTTGCTGCTGTTGTTTTTAATTAACTAGTATGTTGTAAAGACGTGCCAAGTAAATATACTACACCCGAAATATTACACCTAAAATGATGGACCAGTATTTAAACCAAATATTTTAAATCATTGCTGATCTATAAAACAAAAAAAAATTGCTAACAATAAACAATGCATGAGGAGGCAAAGAATATAGATTTTTAAATTAAGAAACTGATTGAGGTTAAAGCTTCTAAAAACTACCAGTACGAGTAAAATTATGACAAGTTCTTATCACATTTGTAACTCTTCTAGTTTACACATGCCTATCTGAATTTTGATTTGTGACGCACGAAAACCGAGGCCAAGTTTAGAAAATCTAGATTTTTCTATATTTAGCCATCGCTGTATTAGCTAAGTGGTACGTAATAATAAATAATAGCTAACCAGCTATTATTTGCCGTAATATTTATTATAGAAAAACATCATCTGTTGTGTTCATATATTTTTTTATGTTTTTGTTTGTCGATTTATCACGAAAAGTGTCTCACACAGAGCATATAATATCGCTTCGGCTAGTGTTTCTGCTCTGCGCTGTCCGATGTCCATTAATCTAATGGAAAATGTTGAACTATTTTGTACCGTCTATAAAAAACAAGAGTTTAATTAAGTAAAGTGTACGAAAAAATTTAGAACAAAGAAAACGCGATAACTCTGAAGTAGAAAGCATCCTGTTATTTCACTTCTTTAGAAATGATTTCTTTATCTTGTTTTACGTCTAGGAAAAAGAAAAAACAATAAGTATGAAATATTTCTTACGTTGTCTTGCCTTCAAAATAAAGTCGTTTTCTTTTTTATATATGTTATATATGTTACTGTAAAAGCCCGAACTGTGGTAAATCCTAAGATTTTCCGGTAAAACCTAAGATTTACCAACTTTCCATGGTAAAAGTCCGAACGTTCTTTTATTTCGAACTTTTACCACCATGTAATTGGTAAATCTTAGGATTTACCATAATGCCACGGTAAAAAAAAAATGTAACTGTCTCAAAAAATGCTTGTCGAAGAAATGAGCTTGCAAGTCATCAGGATTACTTTGTAATTCTAAGTGCCACAATAGCACTCCGTGTTGTAACAAATAATATTTTTCTTAGGTACTTAGTACCTACTAATTAATGACGATTGTCTTTTTTTTCAACTTTGTTCCTTAAAATACCAAATTATAAGGATCATACCGATTTAGTGAGATTTAATTAGCCACTTAAGCGTTATGTTTGTGAGAAGATATTTTATTTTTGTAATTTAAATACATAATTATGTAAGATTCATAAATACATGCCTATTATAATGCTAAAGGTAGAAATAAATGATTAAGAATAATATTTTTTTTTATTCCCAAAACTAATATGTACCAGTCATCATTGGTAAAACTTAGCATTTACTTAATTCTTATAGTAAAAAAATCATTTTCAATATTTACCGTGCTCTTGAGGTAAATCCTAAGATTTACCTAGTGAATGGTGGTAAAAGTTCGAAATAAAAGAACTGTTCGGACTTTTACCATGGAAAGTTGGTAAATCTTAGGTTTTACCGGAAAATCTTAGGATTTACCACAGTTCGGGCTTTTACAGTAACATATACACAAACAAAATTTCTTAGCGGGAAAACTACAACTGATAAGGCATCACAGAGCACAGCAGACCGTAACGCAAATGTGTGTTACAAGGACTTTTGAAAGCATCGATTTAAAATTAACGTACAACAAACTTTTACCGCACAAAATAGAAATTCAAAATAGCACGCTTGTTACGTAGCCATTACCGCATAGATGGACGAAAATTCACGTCGTCGTCCAAAAAAGGGAACAGCCAACTATTTCAGGAGCCGGGAAATGTCGGGTCTGTAGGCAGGGTCTGCTCGGTCGATCGCCTCGTGCACGAAGCGGCAACGTTGCAAGACGACGGAGCGGCAACAGCGATCAGCTGTTGGCGGCTTTATAATTCAAAACAGGCGGTAAAAACGTGATGTTTCGCGCTCATTCGTCTCCTGGGGGCTAGATGTGGGACGGAGTGCGAAATTGTGGGAATTTCGGGACGAGGCCGAATTGGAGCGCTTCCTTTAGTGAAAATCGATAATTCTTGAGATGTGTAGCGTTCCGAGCGTGTTGAATAGGGACTGCGGGTGTGGAATTTATGTGTTTCAGAGCTTCTAGAGGCATTTTTTTTTTCTTGAGAATTGTTGCTGTTCTTAGTTTATGGTTATCTCAACTATAAGAACTCTTTAATTTATGTGAGAATGTCTTTTTAAAAGCATTTCATTTTTGGTATAAGATATGTTTAATTCGAATGTTTCTCACGTTGATTCCAATAGTCATAGTTTGTGAGGTTTGAAACGTCAAGTTATGTACTAAACTCTATGCCACTTATCAACAACAAGCTTAAATTAACTTTTAAATAAAACACTGACAGTATAATAAAATCAATTGAATCTCTAACCCAGATCGTACCCAAGACCCGCATCCAACATATTAAATCATAACCTAACGCAACCCAGCTCAGTGAAACTAAATTCCCGGGCGACGAGGCCGCGGAAGGAAGTGCAGCGGGGAACGTAGAGGGGAGGGGGGGAGCTGGCAGCTCAATAATTTGCGTGCGGGCCTGGGGAGGCCGAGGCACGGGGCGAAGCGTGTGCGGTGCAATAGCCTGGCCCAGTCGAGTCCACAAGGTCACTGCCGCTGTTCACGCGACTCTTCCATTCATGAGCACCACAATTAGCTTCCATTTTTGAATTTTCGAACTGTTCCTCGTTTATGCGATTGTTTACTTTTTTCAGATTGGGTAGTTGGCGGCCAGTGTTTTGATTTTCCTGATTAAATGAGTAGGTATGCGGTGAAGGAAAACTTGTGCAATTTTAACGGATATACTTCGTCTATGAATCGTTAAAGAAGTTAACATATATAAATGGCACCTATTTTATCTGTAATACAGATTTTTCCGAACAGTATTTAAGAAGCAATTAAATGTCAGTTCAATAATAAAGTACAATATTAATTTTGCCTAGTCACGCGAAGTTCTCGTTAATAAGAAAATTAATTCAGAATCATGATTTGACGAAATTTAATTATGTAATTAACATTGTTATACAAAGTAGCTTAATTATAAAGGTCAGGATTTTTGTTAAATAATTTCCATTTTGCCCGTTTATTATTCTTCAGTCACACAACGCTACAATTATTATTGAGTTCTGTTAATGCTGTGATCAGAATATGTTACGTATTTACGGTTTACAGCCTTAAAAACTTATACGTAGTTAAATCCTTAACCAACAAGCCGATAGCACTATATTAATTAATATGAATACTCCATTTATTTAAATAGTCGTTAAGGTTTACTCATAAAATACACTATCTTTTTCTTCCTTCAAATTACAATTTTTAATGTATTTTTACGTTGTACTGAAATCTATTTTCAAAATCATTCAAGAAAGCCAGCACCTACGACTAAGAAGATTGTAATGAAAATACTTTTTGAATCTGGCCATTAATTCCTCTACCGTGCACTCTGGATATTTTGCAAATCTTTTTTTTTATTTTATTGCAAGTCCACTTAAATGTTGCCAACTCAAATACTGTGGCCCCGCTTGCATATGGCAGCGTTTATTATGGAATAGTATAAAAAGAATATAATAAAATATAATAGGAATAGAATAGATAAAAGGTATCATCCAAATTACTCAAAGTGTAGTCATTAGGTACTTAAATTAAGGAAAACAATATCGATACATCTGTTTTAATGCATTTATTAATTAATTCAGAGTCATGAAAAGAAAAACCTTAATGAAGTAACAGTGATTACGAGTAACTACTTTTACTAATACGTTTAAATAATTTTTTTTTTTACCAAAAATCTGGTCAAGATTTTGATCTTTATTCAAAGTAATATTAAGGATCTGTTCATATTCATATTAGTTTGTTTGCCAACTAAGTGTAGGTACTCATTGTTTTTAATATTAGGAATGGAGTTCAACTTAGCAACCTTTAACGGGCATGGCACATAGGTGGCGCCATTATAATAACATTATAGAAAGTAAATAATATAAAAGAAACTGAAAACTGATTATATATTTTATGAATCTAAATAATCTTGTACGTTGTAGTATGACAACCTTATCAAAACTTCTTCTGGTTTTTTTAAATTGAATTGACATATTATTATTTTATGTCATAATATTATTATAGATTTTTATTATAATTGATCTAAACAAATATCTCCTAATTTTTTCTTTTGTCAAGTAGGTAACTATAACAAAAATACTTAAGTATTCTTTTCTGTATTATCAAGTTAGAAAATCCGCTGCGCGCGAATTTTCTATCACACAGATTGGAAAGTTGGCTGAGAATGTAGCTGGCTTTACTGGCTAGATTGAGAGCTAGACTATACTTAAGGCCTAGGTTGATATATACCTACAGTGTGTATCATAGAAATTTAGCCCCCGCGAGTAAGTTGCTAAGTGAATGTTATTACTTATGGTATTACAAGATGCGCCCCGGGGCTTCGAGCCTGTGGGATTTTCGGGATAAAAAGTAGTTATTAAGTTATTCCAGGTTATATTCTACCCGTGTACCAAATTTCATCGAAATCTCTACGTCAAACAGATTTTGCGTTAAACAGAAACAAACACACATACACTTTCCCATTTATATTATTTCCCGCTTCTTCTACATGTGCGCTTTGGAAGCGGTAGTAGTTATAATGAGATTTAAGTGATGTGACGTCAATAAGTTAAACGTTGTATCCCATTTTGAAAATAAATCTATTCGATTTTATTCTATAATCCAATCTCTAAGCCAATACAGATGGTTTTCGCGGACAAAATCGCGGGCAACAACTACTATCAAATATAAAACGAGCAGTATTTATTATCTTGAGGGCAACCACACTAACAACGGTAATTTAAAAAAAAACAGCTTTACCTAAAGTCAGCGAGAAAAAACAAGTGTCAAAGACTTTAACATCATTAAAACTATAACTACATCGTTCTCTCGCCGCCAATTTGTCGTTTTTTATCGATTTCCAAACGAAAATGAGCAATAATGGTCTGCGGCATCCGGCGATGGTATCTTTTTGTTACATAGAGTTAGTGTTTTCTTCGTTTGAAGTAGAGCGCGCGGTTCAGAAAAGCCACAAATTTAGATTCTTAATTTAAAATCTAAATTTAGTTCTACGTTTACCGCGAATTCAGAACCCGCGAACATATTTTTTTTTTATTGTAACTATCGTAAAATCGACTTCACCGACTATTTTCAAAATACTGTTGATTTTAACCTTTTCAATTTCATCAAAACCAGACCGGCGATTTGAAAGTTATCGCGTTACAAACATACATACAAAAAATGTTTTTCTTTGGCCCCAAATCGATTAAGCGATGGGCCGCATTGTCACTACCTCTGAAAGTCTGAATCTCACTTTCAACATTATATTAAAGAGTATATGGCCATAGAATCTGCCCATTTTGTTTACGTAACATAAAGATATGAAACTTAATTATTATTATGTTTTTGCAATATGAACTATTTTTATTCTCATGGCCGCTCGTTTAAACTTTCTGGAGATATTCAAGAGCGTAGACAAGGCATATGTATCATCTTCTCTCTCTTACTCTCCTGTCAACCTCAAAGATAGACAGAGAAGTAGATAAGACAAATACCATAGACTCATGTTTACCTTGTCGGCGCTCGTCCCTGACCTCTGTTTAAATAAATGACTTAGTATGAGATTTAAGGTATTATTAAAAATGTTCTCGGTTGAAGCATGCTTGAGGTATAAAAATTTTGTAATATCTTCGCTTAGCGTGAAAACTCGGCCATTATTTAGAACGCTTCAACCTAGTTTCGTGCAAAATAGCATCGCATTACTCTATAGATATTTGTCTTGTAATATAAATTACTTTCAGCTTTCCATAAGGAACTGAACTATGCTTTGGCAAACATGGGTTGATAACTAATAGACCAAAGAACTCTAGAAACTTTTGGAATTACTTTTGTATTGAATTACTATTTTTACGTATTTCATATTAATATCCCATATATAATTTATACTATTCAAACTCTAGTGTCTCGCGCGTTCTATAGCAATTCATCAACGCATCATCACTCTAAACATTTTTATATAAATTTCTTTCAATTATTTTACGTGGGATAGTGACGGGACTGACGAGCCGCTCAATCGCGATTCTCGATTCTCGTAATTACTTAATCGATTCGGATATTCTGAATGAGTCGAGTGCGCGCCTGATATCGTGTCAGTTTGTTGGAATGCTACGCTCCGGTTCTGACCGCTGTTCTGTGGTAAAAAGGAAAATTATGCGTTCGCGTGTATGCGTATGCACATTCTTATTGTATTTTTTTATGAATTAACTGCGTTTACCGCCGACGTGTTAGAATGAGGAATTTTAACGGCCTGTCTGATTAATTTTTACATAATTTGTTTACGAGAATTCTCAGTACCGTGCCGTGTGGTTCCCGGCACTAATACAAAAAAGAATAGGACCACTCCATCTCTTTCCCATGGATGTCGTAAAAGGTGACTAAAGAATAGGCTTACAAACTTGGGATTCTTTTTTAGGCGATGTGCTAGCAACCTGTCGCTATTTGATCGTTAATTTTTCCAATTAATTTTTTTTTAATAAAAATTAAATTTCTCAATTCTTTCATTAAGCCAGATAGCTGAATGTGGCCATTCAGTCTTTTTAAGACTATTGGCTCTGTCTACCCCACAAGGGATATAGACATGACCATATGTATGTATGTATGTAGAATTCTCAATGGTTGTCTCCACATGCCCATGATTCAAATATTGCTTGTAATGTATATTGGTTTCGCCTGGGGGTTTGGTCGTGTCCGAAGTGACACCTACATTATGGTTTCTTTAAATATTAATTTAATAAGAAGTATTTAGGGTCAAAATAAATAAGCCATTCAGCCAAACGCGGCTGTTCAGTCTTTATAACCGACTTCAAAATAGTAAGAGGTTCTCAATTCAACTTTATTTTTGGGACTATGTTTTCATGGTGCACACCCTAATATAATACGATAAAGGATAAATACGTGACATATGTATGTATGTACGGAAAAATATATTCATGACACAAACATACATATAATCACGTCTGAATCCTTTGCGGGGTAGACAAAGCCAACAGTCTTGAAAAGACTTATAGGCTACTTTCAGCTGTTTGGCTTGATGATTCATTCATAGATGATTATTGTCTTTGATCAGATTTTCGTCTCTCTGCCAGGTTAAAGCCTCCGCTTCGTTGTCATTCTTCAAATATGAAGCTTACCAAGCCATTAGTTAGTTTTACATTACTACTTTATTGTTTTACAATAAAACACGACGCGAACACGCCCTTCTCTATCTGTGGTTAAAAAACACATTACATTTTGCCTCTGTGGTAAAACACATTGCCTCAACCACAGTCGACTAAAACAGGCACAGTCATAAATCGCGCCTCGTCTCGTAAATTGGTCGCGGCACATCACTGGCTCGGGCCGATGACCTCTGTTCTTGCTGACGTTGCATAACTTGGTTCTACTAACGCCCTTCGCTGGTACGCTTACCCTATGTCCCACAGAACAAATACATACCTCCAAACTTAGGTATATAAAGTTTGTAAGAACGGGTGGATGTATGTTTGTGACTACTTGAAGGATAAAATCTTGGCTCATTGATAGTATTGAGACAAAAAGTGACAGGTTGCTAGCCCATCGCCTAAAAAAAGAATCCCAAGTTTGTAAGCCTATCACTTAGTCGCCTTTTACGACATTCATGGGAACGAGATGGTGTGGTCCTATTCTTTTTTTGTATTGGTGCCGGGAACCACACGGCAATAAAATAACCATTTTATATATAAAATCTAGCTTCTTCGATGTCAGGGATATGAATATTATCCGTCACGGGAGTGACAGCATCCTACTTAGCTAATTACGGTTTATGACACTATTAGAAATGGCTTTATTAATAATTCTTACTATTTCTAATCTTACTCTTATCTCGTCACATCGTATTTCTGAATGAAGTTGCAAAGCGCGGTCGCGATAAATTGCTATAAAAAGAATGTTATTTTAAATAATTCCTTTTTTTTAATTTCTTAACTGTCAAGACCATATTGAGACTGCCAAGATCGTATTGAAATAATTAGTTTTACATTAATTCATGTTTTTTTAAATGTAAACTATGTGCATTCGTCCACGATTTAGATTTAAGAGATCTTGTATATATTTGTAAATTGACGTTCGGTGAAAATGCTGCAGTGTAGTTTGTTTCGCTGCTTCTTCTAAAATAAGTAATTTAAATAAGTAAAATGAAAAAGGTAAATAGCTACTTATTCACTTTTCTGCCTGAATTATTACTAAATCAATTAGAACAAGTCAAGTATTATAAGCACAAACAATCACAAAAACACTGGAAGACGGTATATAAAATTTAAAGTAGAACAAAGTCTTAAAGATAAAGATTAAAAAAACAAGAATCTATTTTGTGCGAAATGAAACATGACAGAATTTGTTGGGTATTCCTTGAATGTTCATACTTAATACTTTATCTGTGCCTAGTTTTGGCGGGAATCGGCCACGTGTTCCAGCGGAACTCCAGAATTCACAGTAATTTAATCAATTCTGATTGCCATTCAGTCTTTTCAAGACTATTGGCTATGTCTACCCCGCAAGGGATATAGACGTGACCATATGTATGTGTGTATGTGTAGAATTAGTAATGTGAGGTCATACTTTCTGTGATGTTTTCGTATTTGTTATAGGTTATATTTACTATTTATTCTTATTTGTTAATATATATGTATGTATTAATCAATTTGTTTATGCGGTCAACATTTCTTTATTAAAGTTTAGATGGAGGTCGACGGGTCAGCTACATTATTGGAGAAAATTTGTTTTCCGCTCGGGGTTGCGCTGACCAAAATAGATAGTTACCTAAATTTTGTAAGATGAGAACATATTTAGCTCTTTGTTATATTAATACTAGCTGTCCCGGCAAACGTTGTTTTGCCATATAAAGTAAACCTAGTTAAAAAAAATGTTAAGTGTGGACAACCCTTAACACTTAGGGGTATGAAAAATAGATGTTAGCCGATTCTCAGACCTACTGAATATGCATGCAAAATATGGTTAAAATCGGTAAAGCCGTTTCGGAGGAGGACGGAGACAAACATTGTGACACGAGAATTTTATATAATAAGAAGATACGGCTAGCAACCTTTGTGAAACTCAATTATTATGGCAATTCAGCTTAACGTAGCCTTTAAATCTTTTTGAGATTAATATCTCTGTCTATCCCGTAAGGGATAAAGTTATGTAAGTGCATATATGAAAAATTGACGCATAATTGTTCACTTTCAATAAAAATATATGTATCTGTCTATTGTTCAAAAAACGTTTGTACTTTTATTACCACCAATAGAAAAAAGAATAGGACCACTCCATCACTTTACTATGGATATCGTAAAAGGCGACTAAGAGATAGGCTTATAAACTTGGATTACTCTTGTATGCATTTAAATCACAATTCCACCGTTAAGCCATACGGCTGAACGAGGACTTTCAGTCTTTTCAAGACATGTAAGCTCTGTCTACCCCGCAAGGGATAAAGACGTAAAAATTATTAAGAGTGACAAAATTATTTTAAGAGTTTATCGCAACATGTCTAATATCCAGACAAACACGACGGGGGGACTTTTGTTTTAAATTCAATCTGGTTAAAGACATTATACAAATTAATGTCAACTCGTTTGATGCCATTCACTGAAAGGGCTAGGGCGCCCTTAAAAATGATTCAATTATGCATATAACCGCCGTCACACTCACATTTATGAAAACGAAAAGAGAACGCTATACTTTTTTTTTTCGACGTTTCATTAAACACAAAACAAAGAATTCTCACTCTAATTTTAAACTCTATGTTGTTGTTTATAAAGTATATTTATCAATGGCAAGATACCCTGGGCCCCTCATTTCAGCTGTGATGACATCAACAATAGCTGAACGCGTGGTTTTGACTCCAATTGTCTATCTGTTTGTAACTGCGGAACAAAAGAGTCATTACTTCAAGTTGTTAGTAGTTTGAAGTTTTTAAGGTCAAGTGATTAATTTACTTAATTCATATGCAAAGTCTCTTGACTTATTTATAGCCTCTTTACAGCTATAACTACATACATATAATCACGTCTTTATCCCATACGGGGTAGAAAGAGCCAATAGTCTCGCAAGGACAGAAAGGCCACGTTCAGCTGTTTGAAATTAAGATACAAATTTTGACATTTTGCTAGCTTATCGCCTAAAAGATGAATCCCAAGTTTATTAGCCTATCCCTTTGGAATTGAGATACAAATATTGACAGGATGTAGCTCATCGCCTAAAAGAAGAATCCCAAGTTAGCCTATCCCTTAGTCGCCTTTTGCGACATTCATTGAAAAAGGAGATGGAGTTCTATTCTAAACTGCCGGCAACCACACGGCGACCTAAAGTCATCGCGTAGTAAAAAGTTGTTAGCTTGAAAAGGTTAACATTACGGTTGAAGAAAATAAAATATTTTACCTCGCACGTATAAAATTAGCTTTAACACCATATTCAGGGTAACTGTATTCCAATAACTCTATTTATAGTTAAGTATTAAAATACATTGAAAATAATACTGACATTATTTTCAAGTCGAGCAATAAACAGCTTTGTTAAATAAAAAAAAATATGTTGGGTACCTACTGAATATACACAGAATGATGATAATTTTTACAATAAATAAATAAATAAATATATACGGCACAAATTACACAGATTGAGTTAGCCTCGAAGTAAGTTCGAGACTTGTGTTACGAGATACTAACTCAGCGATACTATATTTTGTAATATAGTATCGTTGAGTTAGTATGTATATAGATAAACATCGACCCAGGCCAATCAGAAAAAGTTCTTTTCTCATCATGCCATGGCCGAGATTCGAACCCAGGACCTCTGGTGTCGCAGACAAGCGTACTACCGCTGCGATAGAAGTAAAGTGCGAGCGAAATAGTGACAGGTTGCTAGACCATCGCCTAAAAGAAGAATCACAAGTTTGTTAGTCTATCCTTTAGTCTTCTTTCGCGACATCCATAGCAAAGAGATGGAGTGGTCCTATTCATTTTTCTATTGGTGCCGGGAACCACACGGCACAAAAACAGCCTGTTCATTGTAATGGGGCTCTTACACTATAGGGCACTACTGAATCGATTAAATACTCGTAGTAAGTACACACTAGGACCGGTTCTTTAAAAAAATAAAGTCTAGACAGCAGACGGTGACCTAGGCAAGTCCAGTTTGTACTGAGCTGAAAGCCAGCCAACTTAGTTGTATGCTAACTGTTTTCAATTAGACTATATGTGGTAATATACTAACATACAATGCCTTTACAAGACTCCGGTTATAACAAGATATTAGCCTCATTCCTACTATGAAGGATATTTATCATATTTTATACATTTACTTCTTTATATTCGTGTGTCGGAGGTTGTATATATTTATTTATTTATTTAAACTTCATTGCACAAAATGCAAATGTACCTTTAGCAGAATTGGCGGACTTAATGCTAGAAGCATATCTATTGAACATTGGGTCTGACAGAGAACTTTATACATACTCCAATCCGTGCAATCGCGAATGTTTAAATTATACGAGTATTATCATTTTTGGTTCGTGTCAAATTAAATTTAAATCTCTATTCTATCATCAGGCCGAACGTGGGCAGTCTTTACAAAACTGTTGCCTCTGTCTACCCCGTAGAAAATATAGACGTGATTATATGTTTGTCTGTCAAATGGACTTCCCGATTTTAAGAGACAAACAAGTGCAAGTTTTGAAAACTGCATTCTGCAACTGCATTTGACGGCCTCTGTGGCGCAGCGGTAGTACGCTTGTCTGTGACACCGGAGGTCCCGGGTTCGAACCCCGGGCAGGGCATGATGAGAAAAGAACTATTTCTGATTGGCCTGGGTCTTGGACGTTTATCTATGTAAGTATTTATTATAAAATATAGTATCGTTGAGTTAGTATCTCGTAACACAAGTCTCGAACTTACTTCGAGGCTAACTCAATAAGTGTAATTAGTCCCGTATATTTATGTATTCTTCTTTAAGGCGATCAACTTGTCATATCTTCGAATCATCATCGTGAGCTTCAAATGCTGATGACTGTACCAGTAACTAATTCTCAATCGACCAAGCCGTCAGCACGAATTAACTTACTCGAACTAAATTAAACGTCTTTCCCACACAGCCAGTACTAAGGAGAACTCCTAGAAACCAGTTCAATAGTTCTCGCGATTCATACGAACTGACAGACACACCCTTTTATGCAATGCTAATGTCCCTGATACAGCATTTGCTACAAACAATTTTAAACTTTAACATCATGTTTTTAGAGTTATAATTATGATGAACGGTGAGTAGGAGTTTAATTCAATGGTGTCAAAGTATTTTAAACGCTATTCTCGGGTGTTAAAGGTCAATTAAGGTAATTGGATATTTCGCTGTACAGTAAGTGTCCATTGTATCAAAGTCTAATCGAGACTTCAAAAGAGGCTTATTTCTAATACTAATGTGAAAATTGCATTTAAACGAAACCTTCAAATACTCTTTGAGTTACGTTTTTGCATACATATCTACATGTAGGATTACTCAGTAAGATTTAGCAAAACAAATATTTTCTTTCAGTTTCTTTAATAGGTTTTTTCATCTTACAAACTTCAATGTCTAGGTAATCTTTACTCCTTGACATTTAACATCATTATACTTTTCTAAAATAAAAGTTGCCAGTGCTAACAATTACTAAAAATAACGAAACAACTTAAATAAAAACCGTTCACAACCCACATACATATAATCACGTCTATATCCCTTGCGGGGCAGACAGAGTCAACAGTCTTGAAAAGACCGATAGGCCACGTTCAGCTATTTGGCTTTAAGATAAAATTGAGATTCAAATAGTGACAGGTTGTTAGCCCATCGCCTAAAAGAAGAATCCCAAGTTTATAAGCCTAACCTTTGTCGCCTTTTACGACATCCATGGAAAAGAGCTGGAGTGGTCCTATTCTTTTTTCACTTTTTTCACACGGCACATTATTGCAACAATAACCATTTATATGCATCAGAACATTAATATGCATTATAAGCTGTCTCTCTTAGAATAGAATAAAATAGAATAGATTTATTTTCAAAATTGTATACAAGGTAGGTATCACTTATTGACCTCACATCACTTAAATCTAATTATAACTACTACCGATTCCAAAGCGCATGTGTAAAAGAAGCAGCGGAACAAACTACACTGCAATTGCGGCTTATCTCTGTTTTGTTATATTTAAATTTTTTCTAGCTATGTGGTCGTATTTATTTTATGGTGCAAATACGCACATACTTTCTAATTATAGCTTATTTATTATATCGTTATTATTTTATTTTATTTATTTATTTATAAAGCATATACATATCTAATAATCTATAGGTTTAAGAAAAAATAAAATATGACGTCACAGTCAGACCTACAGATTTTACTTTATTATAACACCCACCTTTTCGGGGTCGAGGGTTTAAAAAATACAAATTAAAAATTAGGCAAAATTCATTGAATAACATAGAAAATTCTCATTTCGAAGAAAACATTTATTATATTTTTTTCTGCACAAATGAGGTTACCCTTGTTTTCCTACTAATTAACACACTAATTAGAGAGCGCAGTATTTTTTTCACATTTTAATTATAAAATGGCAGCCAAGAACCCACGTATTTAGGTCGTGATAATAAATTAAAAAACTTTAACTTTTTAGTTAATGACACGGGCAGATATTTTAAAACATTTAACATTTTTCACTAGACGTAAGTCTAGTTAAGTAGCAAAATGATAAAACGTCTATATCCCCTGCGGGACAAAAAGAGGCATTTTCCAAAATTTCCTTTGGAAACGGGAGATAGGGGAATTTTTCGTTTTACGCGGGCGAAACCGCGAGCGCTCTCTAGAACACAATACGTATACATACATACATACATATAGTCACGTCTATATCCCTTACGGGGTAGACAGAGCCAACAGTCCCGAAAGACTGAATGGCCACATACGTATCGAGAAAATAATAAAAATACATTTTAATTTCATCAAAATCTCTCTAGAAATTTTTAACGCTTTTCTTCAAACCATTTGAAGCGAGCCCGACTATTGCTTCGTCTCAATAAAGCACGCATTTCCAACCGTTCTCTGTTCCTGGGACCGGCTTTTACGTTTAAAGCAATAAATACAATAGAATCGCATGCTTTTCAATAAAAATAAAAAGCACAGGAGCTTAATACAATGTCATTTGATACAGATGGGCGGCCGTGCGGAATAAAAATGCTTTTAGTAACACAAAACTGGTAGCGAACGGGAGTAGGAGGGCCAGGCTTTCCTGGATTTACAGGACTCTGATATTATATTTCATTCTGGAAAAAATACATACATATAATCACGTCTATATCCCTTGCGGGGTAAACAGAGCCAACAGTCTTGAAAAGACTGATAGCTGTTTGGCTTAACGATAGAATTGAGATTCAAATAGTGACAGGTTGCTAGCCCATCGCCTAAAAGAAGAATCCCAAGTTTATAAGCCTAACGAGATGGAGTAGTCCTACTCTATTTTTTAATTGGTGCCCGGAGCCACACGGCACTATAAATAAACCTTGAAAATCTATTCAATTAGAAAAGTAAAAAAAAAATGCCGTCAGCTCATGGACAACCTAGTTTCAATGACAATGCTGGGCGGAAAAATATAGTGCACTAACATTTTTTTTTATCTTATCTCTTTTTCCTTTACAATATGCCTGTCTAGTGTGGGTCGGTACCTACCAGGTTATTTGTAACTAGACTAGATATTTGCAACACTTAAATTCACAGCATAAAACAGGTTGTTTTATATTTGACAATTAAATAAGCCGCCATTTTCTATTGTCAAATCTCTATTCTTTTTTCTTTTTTCAAATCACTATGCTATTTATTAATAATCAAATCACTATTGGATTATATCGATAGTCGTATCGATGCTATTTTTTTTAAACTGTGGACATTCGATCGGCAATGGTGAATTTGTTTTTTATTTTAAAAGCAACATTGAAAGCTTATTAGCTCATTGCAAGTTATGCGCTTTGTAAGCGGTATTAGTTATAATAAGATTTAAATGATGTGACGTCAATAAGTGACATCTTGTATCCAATTTTAAAAATAAATCTATTCTATTCTATTCTAATATTTTAGCCAATATTCCTGCTTTGTGTGAATGTAAGGCTCTGTCAAAACTATCACGGAAAAAGACGTGACAATGTGCGTAGAGATTTCATATTCAGTAATACAATACTAAGCCGGCGTATACAATGGAGACCATTGTTCATATGGCTTAGTATTTCATTACAAAAAGAAAGTACTTATTTTTATTCAGAATCTGGTTTTTACAAGTCCCGCAAAATGATTGAAACAGAAGAACACAAATTAAGGCCAAGTAATTGGCGCCACCTACAAAGTCACTCTTTACCATCGATATTGTAAAAGGTGACTACGGGATAGGATTATACACTTGGGATTATTCTTCTAGGCCATGGGCTAGGTCACTATTTGAATCTCAATTCTAACATTAAGCCAAACAGCTGAACGTGGCCTTTTAATCTTTTCAAAACTGTTGTCTCTGTCTACCCCGCAAGGGATATAGACGTTAATATATGTAAGTAGAGTGTAGCTGTCACGAAACTCAAAACCTCGCGTTACGTTGACTTACAAATAAAAAAATTCCTAAGACTTAGTTTTGCAGAAGTTCTCAAAATAAACACGTAAATATCATGAGTCGCACTGACATCCCCGTAATAACGGTTCGTTGACCCCCTGTGTTATGCAACTTGCAATCTTTCAGCATTGCCATAATCTTAAATCGCGTAGCTGAGGTTGTGACGTCATTGTTTGCGAAGTAGGTTAGGTCACCGACCTTTTTCTATGAAACATTCAGAATTTCGTCTACGGATCAAGACTGTTAACTTTTTAAATCTCAAGAGGTTTTAATGGAAACTACATACTTACCTACATACATACGGTCACGTCTATATCCCTTGCGGGGTAGACAGAGGCGACAGTCTTGAAAAGACTGAATGGCCACGTTCAGCTATTTAGCTTAATAATAAATTTAATTGTAAGGGAAACTATTTTCTGCTAAAGTACTTACATACCTAATTAACTGCTAAAGTACCTTCTTACAAATATAAGTTATCATTTGAATTGGCTAAGTAAAGTTTTCCCAACATAAAAATATTATATAAAAGAAAAATTTCTTTGAAAAAAAAACTTACTATAAGTGAATAAAACGACCTGTCAACTTTTCCAGTAATTTATAAAGATTTTTATTCACATCTATAACTTTTTAAAATAATTTTCATTCATGCATTATAGGTATTTTTTTCGGCTCGCTATATTTTGTTATGTTAGTTTGGTACGCATATGTAATTAAATAATTAAACTAAAACTTTACCTTAGAAACCATACAAATAATCACGCCTTTCTCGCGGGGTAGACAGTGACCAATAATCTCTTAGACTGAACGATCACGTTCAGCTGTAAGGCTCAATGATAGAATTGAAATTCAATTCCTTAAAGAAGCTTATCGCCTAAAAGAAGAATCTCTAGTTTATAAGCCTATCCATTAGTCTTTTACGATATCACTTAAAAAAAATGTATAAATCTTATAAAATATGTTTTAAACAAATTGTTTCTTAAACCCTTTACTCATATTCCACTTTCCAAATACCTCCTCTCATCCGGCCCTGTTCAAATAAGCAAGCAACGCCGCGGGACATCGCAGTGCGAAATGGAAACCGTGGTATTCGTGATAAGGCAGGTCTTTGCACCCGTCTCCACTTAGTGTGACCACGTCAACTCAACTTGGATAACAGTCACCCGCTGTTACCTAATGTAATGGAACAGTTTCGTGAAATACTAAAATTGGCGAAAGCTATAAAAATATATACCAGGGTCAGGTCAAAAGTACCCGAAACCGCCGAGCTTGCATGAAGAGAGTTATGAATGTGGATGAAGCGAAGGAAGTATGCAGAGATCGTGGCAAGTGGAAACAGGTAGTCTCTGCCTACCCCTCCGGGAAAGAAGCGTGATGTTATGTATGTATGTATGTATGTATATACAGGACAAATTACACGTATTGAGTTAGCCTCGAAGTTAGTTCGAGACTTGTGTTACGAGATACTAACTCAACGATAATATATTTTATAATTAAATACTTATATAGATAAACATCCAAGAACCAGGCCAATCAGAAAAAGTTCTTTTCTCATCATGCCCTGGCCGGGATTCGAACCCGGGACCTCCGGTGTCACCAGCAAGCGTACTACCAGTGCGCCACAGAGGCCGTCAAAGCTATAATTAACTTGACCAAAAATAAAGTGATTTTTAACCACAGTTCAATGAAATGCCTTGTACTACTTGTGCCCGGCGCAAATAGAAAAAGAGAATGGGACCACTTCAACTCTTCCCTCGATGATGTCGTAAAAGGCGACTAAGGGATTATACTATTGGCATTCTTCTTTTGGGTGATGGAATAGCAACCTGTCACTATTTGAATCTCAATTCTATCATTTAGCAAAACAGCTGTTCGTGTCCTCTCAGACTTTTCAAGACCGTTGGCTCTGTCTACTCCCCAAGGGATATAGACGTGACTAATGAAATTTCAAACTACAATAATTGACGAAAAATTAGATTATAGCTTTTTCGGAAATATACCGTAGCTCGCGATATAGCGGATTGGTCATTTCGAGATTGTTAGCTGTTGGTTGTCTACCCCGCAAGGAATATAGACGTGATTATATGTATATTAACGGGACAATGGAAAGTCATTAAGTGATTGACGACTATGGACCACCTCGCGTGTCTTAAAAATACAGCTATCTATCTACATATATGTATATACGCACGAAAAACATTTCCATCCTTTTGCAGTCGGCAAATAAAAATGCCTAACAAACTATGACAGGCTTAGCGTCACTTATAAGTATGTATTTATTCTGTATCGTGACAATAGAGGTATTTAAAACACCACCCACATTTTTTCAAATGATAAGCAGCATTTTCAGTCATTAGTGAAGAATGTTTAGTGCATGTTCACGCGAAAGAAATCTGAATAGTTTACATTTCATCATAATATAACATATAATCAC
The DNA here is from genome assembly GCF_032362555.1 of Amyelois transitella. Classification (NCBI taxonomy): domain Eukaryota; kingdom Metazoa; phylum Arthropoda; class Insecta; order Lepidoptera; family Pyralidae; genus Amyelois; species Amyelois transitella. The sequence continues at coordinate 10,041,548 of NC_083516.1, read as the reverse complement.
GTCTACATCCCCTGCGGGGTAGACAGGGCCAATAGTCATCAAACAACTGAAAGGCCACGTACAGCTGTTTGGCTTAATGATAGAATTAAGATTCAAATAGTGACAGGTTGCTAGTCCATCGAATAAAAGAGGAGTATACAAGCTTATCCCTTAGTCGCCTCGACATCCATGGGAAAGAGATGCAGTGGTCCTATTATTTTTCTATTGGTGCCGGGAACCACACGGCACACATTACAATTGATTTTTTATTTACATTCAATTCAGTATTATTTTGTTTATTATTATTAAGTTGCATTCACCCGCGGCTGCCCGCGTGAAGTGTCACTCACACTATATGTGTGCAAAATTTCATGAAGATCGGTTCAGTGGTTTTGTCGTAAAAGATGGACAAACAAACACACTTTCACATTTATAATATAAATTGACTTGACCAATTAAGTAGATACTCTATGTAGTTACTAAACAGACTAATTTTTTATTTAAACTTTATTGTACAAAATACAAATGTATAGCACAATCGGCGGACTTTATGCTATAAACATTATCTACCAGTCAACCATTGGGTCTGACAGAGAGCTTTATGTGGGGTCAAACTAAATAAATATATTTATACTTACACAAAATATAAAATAAAATCTATACATATAATAAAACAGTAAAAATATTTTGTCTGTACATTAAGTATTTTTGACTGAAATGGATAGAGGGACACTTAGAATGAATAATAGAAAGCAAATTTATTTTTTATTTTTTGTCTGTCTGTATGTATGATCACGCTTATCTCCGAAAGTACTGAACCGATTTACTTAAAACTATCACCAATTGCTTTGTTTTAACTCAGAAAAATATTTAAAGTTTCCTTCATCGAAATCGGTTCACTAAAAAAAAGTTGTCGTCATTTGAATGAACTCAAGGCATTAGTTTGCCTGCAAATAAGTTTACGCGGAAAAATTCACAATTTACGCGGACGAAGTTGCGTTCAACAGCTAGTAGTTATAATTAACATACATAAAAACTAAAATAATTAAACAACATACATTGTGTACACGACTTACAAGTTTAAAGGTAAATTAAATAACATTATGTTGTCAAAAAAAAGCTAACCTATATCCTGTAATTACGTTAGATAATACTAATAAAAATTATCCATTTGTTTACCTATAGTGGGCAAAAAATGCACTTATTTCTCGAGTGGACGTTAAACGCACGGTTCTTGACATAGCTCTGCTGGGTGGCACAGACGTACATACATATTTATGTTGGTAAGTTCAACATGGTTCAGCGAGGCTCAAGGCTGTTGCTAACTACCATTTAGGTCCGTTTACACCGTCAGATCGGTGAATGAATCGGTCGGGAAGTGTAAAACCGCATTATTTAAACGTTAATTAATAAAAATATTTTTCTTATTGCCGTGTGGTTCCCGGCACCAATACAAAAAAGAATAGAACCACTCCATCTTACCCAAGGATGTAGTAAAAGGCGACTAAGGGATAGGCTTACAAACTTGGTATCCTTTTTTAGGCGACGGGCTTGCAACCTGTCACTATTTGAATCTCACTTCTATCATTAATCCAAATAGCTGAACGTGGCCATTCAGTCTTTTCAAGACTGTTGGCTTTGTCTACCCCGCAAGGGATATAGATGTGACCATATGTATTCATGTATGTATTTTTCTTATTTGAATATTTTTTATCTGTAATGGCTATAAAGAAAAAAAAAATCGTCTTTTACAAAAACATCCGTTTATAAAGTTTTTTAAGCTATATGTCTTGGCAACTGTAACTCTTTGTAACGTCCAGCTCAATGTTGCATTCGACTCTTATGACTATTAGCTCTATCTGCTCCGTAACGAATCAAGACGTGTGTCTAGTGTGTGTGTGTGTGTGTGTGTGTGTTTAGGCACAAAATTGCTATGTCTTATAAACTTATTTAGTTGTTAGTACTCGTGTAGTCCGCTAGCCCTGACATAATTCGTAGTAAAAGGGCTATTAATTATTCTCCGCTAAAGGTTTGATACAGCGTTCACTAAACATTAATCTCAATTATGAAAACGGCAATAAAACTGTTTTTTGTTGTTTGTTTGTTTATTGTGTGTATGAAAACCTTTATTGAACACATACACTTTTCTTTTTAAAATATATAAAATCACGTCTATATCCCTTGCGGAGTAGACAGCCCACAGACTTGAAGAAATTGAAAGGCTACGTTTAGCCATTGAAATTTTATAAATATCGACAGTAAAGCTAAACGTTATCGTCTAAAATGCACAACATTTGAACATCTTTTTTTCACATACCCCTTAGTGATAAGGGTCAATCTCTAAACGATTTTTGTTTTCTAAATAGAAATTACTTAAAAACAACGTTTGCCGGGACAGCTACGTAGTATTCTTATAACATTTCGCCACCAAATAAAACGAGAAGACTTGTCCCGTTGTCCGTAAAACCAAAATGAGGCGTGTTACATACAGTTGGAGCCGCGCCGCGGTTACCGCTAGGGTTGCCAGTTATCACTTGTTGAAAAAGAAATAATAAATCTATCATATTTCAGGTTAGAAAGAGTAAAAAATTTTTCACTTAAATATTTGCTAAACTGGTTTTAATAAAATTTAGTAAAGACTTAACCTTATTAAAGTGTAATATAATTCAATATACTTTTATTTTAAAAAAGTCACACGGTATCGAAATTCCAGGAAAAAAATTACAAATAATAAAAAACAGTTCATTAATATAATAATTATTGCCTCAAATTGTTATTTTTATTTAAATCATAATTACAATTTGAGGCAATAATTATTGATTAAAATTTGAGGCAATAATTATTAATTTAAAAAACGTGGTGAATGAAATGAATAAGTACATATTTTTTTATCAAGGTGAGTCAACCCTAGCCTTACGGGGTGGTCAAAACCGCGACGTGGTGGTCCTCAAAACGACCGTTATCATGTCCTGACATGTGCGACAGAGCCACACAATCGATTGAAATCGACAAAATAGTTGAATCACATATATTTGTACCTAGTTTTGGAAATTGCCTTAATTTCCAAAATTTCCACATTTTCTAATACATTTTACAAATGGGTACAATTTATTTTACGTTTTTGTTATATTCAAATTGAGGCAATTAAGTTATTCTGTATCACGGAGATAAACGACATAGCTATCTACATTAAAAATATGAAAAAATATTAATTAGCGTGATATATCTTCAAAAACAGGTGCAATAATTTGCCAAAAGTCCACTTTTGTCAAATCACCTAATTTTCATTTTGATATAACTATTCGCTGTTATATGAAACGCAGAATTGTCAAGTCTTGTATATTTCAACACCGGTAGCGTGGCGCGAGCGACGCCGTAATTATCGCGCGAAAAACTATCGCTGTCCCTTTTCACGTCATAATGAAAAGCGAAACAGCGATAGTGATTCTATCGCTAATCTTATACATATATTATCTAATAGAATACATTTATTTTCAAAATTGGATACAAGGTATCACTTATTGACGTCACATAACTGAAATCTAATTATAACTACTAACCTTCCAAAGCGCATGTGTAGAAGAAGCGGCGGAACAAACTACACTGCAGCTGATAGTTGCCATGCTACGAGGGTTAGTAAAAAAAAAATGACGTACATTTCACGTAACATTTCTTGGAAACTATCATGTGTTTACTATGAAAATGACGTAGTGTAGTGGACCCGCGCAGTCTCGCTGCACCCGGTCGATGCCCTTTTCCCCCCGCAATCGTTCCCCTCCAGCCTCATCCCCCCGCCGCCAGTGTCGACGATTCATCGAGGAATCTTGTTATCATAACTTTAAATTCCAGTCATTAGGATATCAAAGCTCTATATACCTTTGTCTTCTTCATCCTGACTTTAGTCCCGATTGCATCCTCACCTCTCTGGAGAGAAGCCCGGGGTATGCCTTTGACTATGGATCCTGGATTGGTTGAGTCAGGTTTTTACACGAAGTGACTCCCATCTGAACTTCGCAACCTTTGCAGGTGAACATAACCAATATTGGATCCATGGTTACACATCCACATTACCTGAATGTACAGGTTTCCTGTTTCCTCACGATGTTTTACCTCACCGTAAGAGCATCGGTTAGTGTTCAAACTAATGTAGGTACATAACTTTGAAAATGGTCATTGGTATGTACCAATGACCATTTTCAAATTTGCCAAAGTGGCCAAGGTGGGATTTGAACCTGTGCCTTTCTGCGCTACCGATTCGCCCACCTACGCTCACTTTGAAGATAACACTATGCCGGTGATAAAGTTTAAATTTAACAACACAAACTTCACTCGACCAGAGATTTGAAACTAGTGTAAAAAAAATTACAAAATTAACAACAAACATACTTAAGTCTTCTTCTACGTCGATTTCTCATGACTCAAGGTCTTGACCATCATGAACATCTTTTCTGACGATGCCACTCCCTTATATAGCCTTCTTTCTGGAAATCGGTGCGCGTGACAGTCCTGTTCATGTCCGCCATTTTGTCAATGCCCGTGCCTGGCAAGATGGACGGCCTGGTAACTTAAAATACAGTCAAAACCAGAACGCAGATGTTTTTGTCCATAACTGTAGATTTAACATTTTCTGGCGAATTTAATACGCGCGGAATCTTGATTTGTTAATATTTCAAGTTCTAAAGCTTCATAATATCAAGATAAAACATATGCCAGTTTGAAAGCTGGAGGTTCTAGCAACATAACTGCGCAGACCGCATCAAATTTGTACGATTCATGATAACGAATGAACGAATGTTGAAATATGTAATACAAAGTTTCTATAACAACCATTTGCTTACTTTTGTGTCGTGTGGTTCCCGGCACCAATAGAAAAAACTATAGGACCACTCCACCTCTTACCCAAGGATGTCGTAAAAGGCGACTAAGGGATAGGCTTATGAACTAGGGATTCTTTATTAGGCGATGGGCCAGCAAACTGTCATTAATTGAATCTCAATTCTATCATTAAGACCAACAGCCGAACGTGGCCTACCAGTCTTCAAGACTATTGGCTATGTCTACCCCGCAAAGGATACAGACGTGACTATATTTTTGTACGTTAGTTTGTATTAACTAAACCAGTGCTCATTTGCTTGCCTTTCATTGTGTGTGACTAATCTTAGTGATAAATGCAGGGTACTTTCACACGAAACACGTGTTTATTGTGGAGAAAATTCTAGATCATGATCATTAGTGCTAGCCACAACACAACTGTAAACTATGTGAAAATGTGGACAAACAAACAAACGAAATTGTTGTGAATTTCTTTCTTCATAATATGGTCAACAATCCAAGCGAATATTGAGGCTATTGGAGGTTCACGGCACCGATAGAAAAAAGAATAGAATAATTCCATCACTTTTCTATGGATGTGGTTAAAGGCGTCTGAAGGTCCATTCAAACAACTACTGTCAATCATCGCGAAGTGACGCGCTCAACCAATAGCAGCGAAGAATCTAAATCGCGATTTAAAAGATTTCATGGATTGGAGCATAAATACAACCTCCGACTCATCATCGTTGGAGCCGCGGTTCCCCTAGGCATAACACCTAGCCTGGCGGAAGATCTTCCCTTTGGTGGCGGTCGAGCCGAATCATCGCTCCCGCTACAATAGATTCTTGGGACTACTCTTTTATGCGATGGGCTAGCAACCTGTCACTATTTGAATTTCAATTCTATAATTAAGCCCAAACAGCTGAACGTGGCCTTTCAGTCTTTTGATGACGGTTGGCTCTGTCTTGTCCCCGCGAGGGATATAGACGTGATAATATGTTATGTTATCTAAAGTTTTAATGGTAGCTGTTCAATTCCGTGAAACTGATTCTGAACTGTTCCCTTACTCACTTTTTACCACATATACGGGAAGGTGTGGACCTAAAGGCGAACCACATTCATTATAATTATTATAAATCAGCAAATTATCTGCCGGTAAGCCGTTTTAAGTAACCGTAAGCAAGCGGTCTGTCTAACTGTATATCTTAACGCACGTACCCAACTTCATTATTTATTTATTACTTACTCTTGGCCAATGACCAGTGTGTTAGAATTAACTGCATACATTTAATCATGGCTTTATCCCTTTGGCGGGGTAGACAGAGCCCACAATTTTGAAAAGCCTGATAAGCCATGTTCGGCTTGTCAGCTTAATGGTAGAATTGAGATTCAAATAGTGACTGATTGCTAGTCCATCGTCTAAGAAGAATCCCAAGTTTAAAAGTCTATCCTTTAGTCGCCTTTTACAACTTCCATGGGAAAGACATGGAGTGGTCCTATTCTTTTTTCTATTTGTGCCGGGAATCACACGGCTTAGAAGTAAATAATATTTTAAACCGTAATTGTAGTTTTCATATGAAAAAAAAAGTTAATTAGCTTACCTTTTTTACTCTAGAGGTAGAAAATAAGATTGAATTAGGTTTTTTAATGTATTATATGTATTTTATTAACAACTAGCGACCCGCCCCGGCTTCGCACGGGTGCAAAATTATAAATGTAATTATACATAAAAACCTTCCTCTTGAATCACTCTACCTGTTACAAAAAACCGCATCAAAATTCGTTGCGTAATTTTAAAGATTTAAGCATACAGACAAACAGACTAAAATAGCGACTTTGTTTTATACTATGTAGTGATTAAAAACTGTGAAGTCCTTTTTAATTTAACAAAACATTGTTGATGGAAAACTCAAATTAAATCTAAATAAATCGTTAAAAAACTCTATTTTTTGCTTTTAAATTTTTAGATTTTTGCAACCAAGTCTTTTTTTACGGCGGTCACTATTATTCTGCCCCATGTTGATCTGAAAATCGTTAGGTTAGTATAATAAAAAAAATAAAATAATGACATTGAAAATGGAACCTTCTGAATACGAGTACAAAGCCCAAATATGCGATAAAGCTCTATTCGGTCAATTGAACTTACATAAAACGGTGAGTGTCACATTCTTCACGACGGTTTTTCTTGTATATTAAGGAATATGTGAGGAATATACATACATATATATCATCACGTCTATATCCCTTGCGGGGTAGACAGAGCCAAGAGTTATTTAAAAACTGAAAGGCCACGTTCAGCCGTTAGATAGTCGGTACTCGGTACTAACGAGTTTCTATACCCAAGTACAAATACTAATCCAATTACTCACAGCAGGGGGACAATGCAGTAAGTCAAGATTGCAACTCTGTAACACTGATTTAATTATCTATATCCATAGTTATCTAAATAGGATGTCAGCTAAATAAATAAAAAATGTAAATATATACGGGACAAATTACACAGATTGAATTAACCTCGAAGTAAGTTCGAGACTTGTGTTACGAGATACTAACTCAACGATACTATATTTTATAATAGGTACAATACTTATATTGATAAACATCCAAGACCCAGGCCAATCAGAAAAAGTTCTTTTCACATCATGCCCTGACCGGGTTTCGAACTCGGGACCTCCGGTGTCACAGACAAGCGTAGGTACTACCGCTGCGCCACAGAGCTGATTTAAGATGATTGGAAAATCATGGGACGGTTTGGGAAAAAGTTCGTAGGTATGTTTCACGTATTTTATTCCCGTGGACCAACTGATATGCACAACTAGTTCTTCCGACATTTTGTAATACTCGGTGCCGTGTGGTTCCCGGCACTTAAAAAAAAAAGGATACTACCACTCTAAGGGCGACTAAGGGATAGGCTTATAAACTTGGGATTTATCTTTTAAGCGATGGGCTAGCAACCTGTCATTATTTGAATCTCAATTCTGTCACTAAGCCTAACAGCTGAACGTGGCCTATCAATCTTTTCAAGATTGTTAACCTTGTCTACCCCGCAAGGGATATAAACATGATTATATGTATAAATATATAGATATATATCAAAAGAAAACACTTCAAGATGTTCATCTTTCTTTCATCTTAATTTAAGAACCTGAACATCTAGAATCTAGAGTGTAGTATTTTGTGACAAACAGTTCCTTCTCTAATCTCTCTATACATACTGTACTTAATTGGTCTGTATTGTGCACTTGATTGCTTTATCTAGTTACAACAATAAATACAATTACTGTTAACTTTCTAAGACATTGCCTAACTACGGAGGGACGTGACTTGTGAAGTACACTCCTTTGTAGCGCTGTAGAAAAAAAAAGAAATAGTGATGTACTTACAAAGGTATAGGTATGTCTGAGTAGGTACTTAGCGAAACGATGTTGAGGAAAATGAATTGAATGTTACACGTAAGTAATAAAGTAATTTCATTAGCAAACTTCTTTATAAATCTTCTGGTTAACTTCTTTAGTAAATGGGTACGTTTGGTTAATAAATATATTATGTACTTAACTGCGGATGCGCCTGCGCGAATTTAGCGTCACCTACAAAAGAATATTATAATATTGTCGGCCTCTGTGGCGCAGCGGTAGTACGCTTGTCTGTGACACCGGGGGTCCCGGGTTCGAATCCCGGCCAGGGCATGATGAGAAAAGAACTTTTTCTGATTGGCCTGGGTCTTGGATGTTTATCTATATAAGTATTTATTATAAAAAATAAAAAATAGTATCGTTGAGTTAGCATCTCGTAACACAAGTCTCGAACTTACTTCGAGGCTAACTCAATCAGTGTAATTTAACACATATATTTTATTTATATATATTTATAAAAAAAAATAAAGGATGAAAAGTACCCTATGTCCATCGCCATACTCTTAACTATATAAACGCGAAATTTCATTAAGTTTGGTTTAGTAGTTTAGAAGAGACAACAGACAAACAAACAAAAAGATTTAATTTCGCATTTATATCTATTAGTTGATGATTGGTTGAGAGTAAAAGTAGTGTGTTATCTGTAAAAAATTTCATCATTTGTAGAAGGTTTTCCATAGAGTTTCATTAAGAGTCGCTTGAATGGCTAAAATTACGTACTTTATTATACAACGTAGTTCTGCTTTAATTTCCAGTGTTTTTATAAGTCAATCGATACAAGGTATAATAAGTATATCTATACTAATATTATAAAGCTGAAGAGTTTGTTTGTTTGAACTCGCTAATCTCAGGAACTACTGGTTAGAATTGAAAAATTTCATTTATTCTATCCTTAGTAGCAATGAAAATTGTGTTACGTTTATCTAAAGAATCTCAATTATTAAGTAAACAACGATTCTACGGAATGTTTTCATCGTTTATTTTTTTTTCTACAAAATTCTCTGCTTACTAATCATTTTCAAGAGACTTCAGGAATAAACCCCGATCGGAATTTCTTCACATCCTCTTGCATAAAAAAAATTACCTCCTGTTTGTTTATTTTTGTACCCCAACTTTATTTAAAAAAAAATGTAAAAGAACATCGTGTGGTTCCCAGCACTTCAGAAAAGGACCACTGCATATCGTTCCCATGGATGTCGGAAAAGTCGACTAAGGGACTAATTTTGGGATTCCTCTTGTAGGCGATGGGCTAGCAACCATACACTATTAGAATCTCATTTCCATCATTAAACCATAACGCTGAACGTGGCCTTACAGTCCTCCCAAGACTGTTGGCTCTGTCTATCCCGCAGGGGATACAACCGTGACTATATGTATGTATATGTAAAAGAACACATACAAAAAAAAAATATTGCAACTTATTGTCTCTGTTTTATCGATAACCCTATTCAGAATTCCCGATCAATCGTGTGACCGCAGGCCGCCCCGTGTCCCATCCCATCCCTAGGGATGCGGGATAGTAGGTACTTTGTTATGGGACAAACAATAATTCCACTTCCTTTGAGAGAAAAACCTACAGTAAGATTTTGCATTACAATTGGTACCTACTCGCATTCACCAAATTTTACCAAGTTATACTTTGTGGCTAAACCATTTTGGGTGACTTTATCTATGGCTCAATGATGGAATTGAGATTCAAATAGTGACAGGTTGCTAGCCCATCGCCTCAAAGAAGAATCCCAAGTTTATTAGCCTTTTCAATTGAAAAGCTTGGCTTTTATAACACGGGAAGAGAAGCAGTTGGCACACATTATGTTTTTTCTTTGCCGCGAGACCGTCATGATAATCTTAGATTCAGTCTTACTTTGACGGTCTCTGTTGCGCAGCGGTAGTAAGCTTGTCTGCGACACCGGAGGTCACAGGTTCGAATCCCGGCCAGGGCATGATGAGAAAAGAACTTTTTCTGAATGGCCTGGGTCTTGGTACGATATTATAATACAGATAAACATATCTGTATAATAATATCGTTGTGTTAGTATCTCGTAACACAAGTTTCGAACTTCGAGGCTAACTCCAATCTATGTAATTTTTCTCTTTTATATATTTTTTTAAATAAATAAGTTTGTTTCAATAAGAAAACAGCAAATCTGCGCAAAACCGGGACAGAACGGACGTTGTATACAATCGATAGATCCAACATAAACATCTGCTGATGTATTAGACCATTAAAGTCCCTATTACAACGGCCATAAGGCACAAATTAAGGATAACGACCAGAGATAAGCCTTAAAACTTTCAGCGTAAATTTGTGTTCTACTGCTTAAAGCGTAAGGACGAATTTCGTACGGTATATATATGTTACTAGATATGTACCCAAGTACATACTAATACTTAGTATGTTATAAATTACATCCGTTTCCTTTAAGGCGAAGTGCTATGTTGTACAAGACTTGTAATGGTGAAATTGTGTACACTTTGTAACTAGTATTGTAAGCTTTAGAACATTTTATATACAAATCCATTCATATAATACATAAAATCACGCCTTTTTCCCGGAGTGGTAGGCAGAGACTACATCTTTCCACTTGCCACGATCTCTGCATACTTCCTTCGCTTCATCCACATTCATAACTCTCTTCATGCAAGCTCTTCGGGTACTCTTGACCTGACCCTCTGCCAGGACGTCCTTAATTTGATCAAGAAACGTTCGATCCATTCATATGTTTTTTTAAAACCGTTATTTATTTCAGATCAAATTTTGTTCTTAGTCATATCATCTTATTACATACAAACATATGAATGTTGTAACCAATAGTCTTGAAAAGACAGATAGGCTACGTTCAGCTATTTGGCTTAATGATAGGTTGCTAACCCATCGCCCTAAAAAAGGAATCCCAAGTTGGTAAGCCAATCCCTTTGTCGCCTTTTACGACATCCATAGGAAAGAGATGAAGCGGTCCTATTCTTTTTTGTATTGGTGCCAATCTTATCCTACTCTTTAAGAAGGATTTACTTTCCTATTTCTACATATGAATGTCCATGTCAGAACATATCGTAGATACTATAAGATACACATAGACTTGCTATTCATAATTACTCATTTTGAAACTCTGTCCAATCCACCTATTTGAGCCTATTTTCAAATTGATAAAACATTTCCGTAATCCAATTACAACATCACATGTCAATCTTTATATTATCCAATTTAATATTCTTATTTATAACATTCACTCACAAAGACTTATTGAATATGTAAAAGAGCTTATCGTACGCCAATCAAAAAATCACTGAATATGTTAATGTTTCAGTCGCTCACAGCCTGTGCCGGCCTGTCAATAAGACTTCCTTTTAACGCACACACACACATATATATATACACACCAAACGTCGCTTATCGATCTCGTCGAAACACAACATATAAAGCATACATATGACACCGAAAGTTACGTCGGCATTCGAAAATAATTCCTATCGCTGCCAGCGAAAGAGCTAAATTCATTTGAACCGTGGCGACCTACAAACAAGGGCCGGATTAAATTGCAGCAGGGCCGTATTTAGAGTTATGAAAATATTCCTTTTTTGCAAAGTCATTAATTTAATGTAAGTACTTGACTGTACTTCGCTGCCAAGTTGGTCAAGGAGTGAAGAAAAAAAATACCTATGGAATTTGTCGCTTCAATGGGATTGGCTTAAAATACGTGTGACCCATACAGATAAATAATTGTACTGCAATATTGTCCGTGTAATTTTTCCCGTATATACATATATTTAAAAAATTTCATAGTCGTGGTGGCGTAATCATAATTTCAGATTTTTTGTATATTCTCTATGGGTTTGTCAACGTTAAGTGCGTCGGTCTAATCGGTAAGGTGCCCGGTTAAAATGCGTGATGCGTAGAAAGGCACAGGTTCAAATCCCACCTCGGCCATGTACCAATTACTATTTTCAAAGTTATGTACATTAGTTTGAATACTAACCGATGCTCTTACGGTGAGGGCAAACATCGTGGGGAAACCTGCTCATTCAGGCAACTGGATGTCTAACCATGGATCCAATTCAGGTTAAGCAAAGCAAAGGTTGCGGAGGTCAGATGAGAGTTTGAGTTCGTGTAGAACCTGACTCACCAAATCTACGATACATGGTCAAAGGCATACCCCGGGCTCCTCTCCAGTGTGGTGAGGATGCAACTGGGACTTAATCCAGAACGAAGAAGGCTTTCGGTTTTCCAACCGGAGTCCATTTATTCTTATTCTGAAAATAACTTATTAAATACGGACCACACGCGTTTCCACTAGTTTTTGCGTCGTCACGTCATTTATTTTATGCGTCTTCTCCCGAAGAATGCGTCAATCCGTATGTATTGTAGAAATTTTTATTCCGCGATTTATTTTATGGGTGTTGGCCTGAAAGTTTTTATTGTTATTGCTTTGTGAAAGCACGCCAATAAAGCTATATTACCTTATTATAGACCCGGCGAAAGCTTCGCAAATTCTAATTAATGATGTAAAATAACGCTTAAGTACTTATTTAACTAAGAGTGTAAAAACGATTTGCTTTTTGTATATTGATGACAAGGTTGTACTTTTAACTGCATAAATCATGTAAAAATAATGACTACTTTCGTAATATTTTCTTCCTTCGAAAATCTTACTGAACGTGGCCTATCAGTATTTTCAAGACTCTGTCTACGCTGCAAGGGATATAGACGTGATAATATATATGTATGAAAATCTTATAAGGCTTAAAAACTTGACATTCTTCATTTGGGCTATGGTCTAGATACTTGTTTAATATCTGTTAATCTCAATTCCTTCATTAAGTCAACCTGATAATTATGGCTTCAGTCTTGTGACTAATAGCTTTGTCCAACCCGTAAGGGAGATAGCAGTAACATGTGCACGTGAAAATCTAGTATTTTCAACGTGTTTTTTCCAACAAATCCTTTACGGGAGAGGAGTCACGAGACATTCCGAGCGCGCACGCAACACATTGACATGCAGCCAATACGTATATCTATTGTTATATTTTAATAGATTATAAACAAAGTTGCCGATGCCTAATAAAAAAACATATTATTACCAGGAATCCTAATAATTTTGTAAATTATAGTTTGTAAGAATGTTAACGCTAAACTTTAAAAAAAAAAAAACAGTTGTATCTAAACCGTGTGCCGTTCTGTGCCGTGTGGTTCCCGGCAGGAATAGAGAAAATAATAGTTTGATAAAAATAATAGTAGATGTCGTAAAAGGCGACTATGGAATAGGCTCACGAACTTGAGATTCTTTTTTTAGCCTATGGGCCAGCAACTTAACACTATTTGAATCTCAATTCTATCAAGTCAAAAAGTTGAACGTGGCCTATCAGTCTTTTCAAGAATTCGTAACAAAAACTGGCAAATACAAACAGCTCAAAGTCATAAAGGTAAATATACATACACACATACATATAATCACGTTTATATCCCTTGCGGGGTAGACAGAGCCAACAATCTTGAAAAGACTGATAGGCCACGTTCTGCTGTTTGACTGTAAGAATTGAGATTCAAATAGGTATATGAAGGTAAATATAAAATGTACGTAGCAACAACTTTGTTCACTCAAGGGTCGTCTTACAGAAATAATCCCAGAGTTTTACGCAGAACTGTTTACTTAAAGCAGTTTTCCTTCAATATTATTCTCGTCCTTCAATAGCTTTTCTGAGAAACATTTGTAAGTACCTACCTCAGTGAAACGGCTTTTATTATTTCTTATTTTAATGACGAGTTGCTATGGCGTCCGGATTTTTCCGATAAAAAGTTTTCCTTTTCATATAAGTCTGTAATACTTAGTACATATTTGTAAGTAGTAGGTGCTTAGTGGTTTTTTTTTCTCTATTTGTATTTCAATAATACCATTTATGTTACTACAATATTAGAAACTTTGATAGGATTTTCATAGCACAACCGAATTACTTAAATTTTAGTGAAAAAAAAAATAGTGTAGGTATACGCTTAAAAATGTTTACATAATCTCTTGAAAAGATATTGAAAACCTTTTTTAATGTTGTCAGCCGTGTGGTCCCCGGCACCAATACAAAAAAGAAAAAGACCACTCTATCTCTTTCGCATGGATGTCGTAAAAGGCGAATAAGGCATAGGCTTACAAACTTGGGATTCTTTTTTAAGGCGACGGGCTAGCAACCTGTCACTATTTGAATCTCAATTCTATTATTAAGCCAAATAGCTGAACGTGGCCATTCAGTCTTTTCAAGACTGTTGGCTCTGTCCGTCCCGCAAGGGATATAAACGTGACTATATGTATGTATGTAGATCATGATAGCAGATTTCCGGCCGAACGGAGACAGTGCTTCGGTCTACTAGACATCACCCTCTCTGATTGCATTATCTAGATCCAGGCTAGGTGTTAACAGCTCGGTAATATCATTATTTGTATGTCACAGCACTCCACACTCCTGGGCCAGTTGTGGGTAAAACGTTTATCGCCGGGTCTCAGATATGTCTGAGGTGTTACGGCAGAATGTCTAGTATTGAATTACTTGAGATCATGTCTCGATATTCCCCATTTTCAAATGTTGGCATCTCAGTTCGGGTTTATCAAACGACAACTTTTATTTTAATTTCGAATAAACCAATTAATCTTAGCAATATATTCTCTATAGAGAATTATGAATGTGGATGAAGCGAAGGAAGTATGCAGAGATAATGGCAAGTGGAAAGATGTAGTCTCTGCCTACCCCTCCGGGAATGAGGCGTGATTTTATTTTATGTTATTGTATTCTCTAGTCCACATTTCTATTCTAAGATAGGATAATTGTGAAGTTGACGTTATTGAAGAAAATGCTGCAGTGTAGTTTGTTACCGCTACTTCTGCACTGTTTTCCCAAGTTTATAGATGGACAGGACAGGAAAAATATGAAATAGTTCTATTCTAAAATACCGAAAACCACACGACTACTCAAAGTAACGGTTTACGGCCTCTGTGGCGCAGCGGTAGTGCGCTTGTCTGTGTCACCGGAGGTCCCGGGTTCGAATCCCGGCCAGGGCATGATGAGAAACGAACTTTCTCTGATTGGCCTGGGTCTTGGATGTTTATCTATATACGTATTTATTATAAAATATAGTATCGTTGAGTTAGTATCTCGTAACACAAGTTTCGAACTTACTTCGAGGCTAACTCAATCTGTGTAATTTGTCCCGTATATATTTATTTATTTTACGTACAATTTTATTATTACCTCACCTTATATGACGTAAAAACCGCGACTGTGTGGTAGAAATATTTTTTACCAAAAACAATTTAATAAAACACCTTCCCATCTGACATTGAACTTGGGCCCTCTCCCTCATTTCCGGTCGGTTGATCCTCGACCGATCGGTCTAGTGCGTCCATTTAATTGCATTTCTCAAACTAATGCATACATTTACTGTGACATCATTGTTACCTTTTTTTCATAAATAAAAATATATTGATGAATTTACCTATGTAACATACATAATACTCCATGCTTACACATACATACATACGGTCAGGTCTATATCCTTTACGGGGTAGACAGAGCCAACAGTCTTGAAAAGACTGAATGGCCACGTTCAGCTATTTGGCTTAATGATAGAATTGAGATTCAAATAGTGACAGGTTGCTAGCTCATCCCCAAAAAAAAAATCCTAAGTTTTGTAAGCCTATCCCTTAGTCGCCTTTTACGACATCCATGGGAGAGAGATGGAGTGGTCCTGTTCTTTTTTTATTGGTGCCGGGAACCTCTTTCCCATGGATGTCGTATATCCATGGGAAAGAGGTTCCCGGCCATTTAGTCTTCAAGACTGTTGGCTCTGTCTACCCCGCATGGGATAAAGACGTGACCATATGTATGTATGTATGTATCATATTAGTAACTGTACTGTTGTGTGCATTCGTCCCCTGTCCAATGCATCAACATCATCAAGTCTAGGCCCCGGGGTTACAAAATGGAGTGATGTGACGTCATTAACATGGAGAAATTCATTTACGCTCCCTCACCCCGGCCAGTCTGAGCCGGGATTAATACGAACACTAATTAGCGTCTGCGCAATCTATTGATTCGTTGTATGTATGGAACTATTGTAGATTATAGATAAGAGGATGAATTTTTAATTACCTATAGGTGTATTGACGTGAATAGGAACACACACATCTCTTTCCCATGGATGTGGTAAAAGGCGACTAAGGGATAGGCTTACAAACTTGGGATTCGTTTTTTAGGCGATGGGCTAGCAACCGTCAATATTTGATTCTTAGCCGAGCGTGGACCTTCAGTCTTTTCAAGATTGTAAGGTCTGTCTACCCCGCAAGGGTTTTAGACTTAATCA